>NW_026057586.1:17585368-17697591 GCF_023721935.1 Panthera uncia | reverse complement strand
TCCTCTCCTCTCCTCTCCTCTCCTCTCCTCTCCTCTCCTCTCCTCTCCTTTTCAACAGAGCATTCCTCATTTGGGCTTTGATGTTTGCTCACCACTGAATCCAAGCTATGCACCCTTGCTGCAACATGCCATAGGTGATGCTGTGTCCTCCTCGGGACCCCACAGCCAGAGGCACATAGTGTCTGTCCTCCGCCCCTCATTGCTGATTTAACTCTCACCACTTGGTCAAGGTGTTGTCTGATTTCTCCACTGTATTTTTGTTAACTTGTAATCTGTGGAGAGACACTCGAAGACAATGGCAATGTCCTGCTCCTAATCAAAATTTCCTCCTGGTTGTGGCATCCCCTGGGGAATCTTGCCCCATCCAGTCTTGGCTATCATGGCGCCCAGAACAGGACTCCCAGCTCTAGTATGCATCAGCCGGCCTGAGCATTCCACTGGAAGCAGGGTCTCCCTTCTTCCCAGTTATTTGTCTATTTACCAACCAGTTATCAATATGGAAGCCTAAATTCTACTTTCCCTAACGGTTTATAACTCCTTACTGCCCACAGTTACTTTAGTGTTCAAATTGCCCCAGCTGTGACCAGTGGGAGTCCCATCAAGCTGGCACATATGTCCTGTGGTGGGCCCTCATCATTCTTTGAGTATTTCCATACTTTGGAGTAGGGTTTGGAAAGGAACCCTACTTTGGAAAGGAACAAGATGTTCCGGGTTCACTGCACCTGTCCTACCGCAGCCCACTCCTTTGGGTGGGGAAGGGCATTAGAGACCAAGGTCTGGGCACTAGATGCACTCATTGCTGCTGGGGTGTCTTTGCTTTTTGGCCCTTTGATGGACAGAATATACGCACATACATACAGATACACTCGCACATACAAACACATACATGTTATACGGGAATGCTTCTGCATACACATTTCAGAAATTGAGCTCATGACAAAACCTCCAATTCTAACTGATCCCCGCAACTACAACTATTCTATGTTCCTTCTTCCTCAGTGAGAAGCTTGGCTCCCCAAACCATACACTTATTCATTTGATCAATGTTAACATACATCTAAAACTGCCTCAGAATCGCTTTGTCAAAATCACTAGATAAAACCAGTTGAGGATGTTTTTTGCCTTTGTCCCACACATTGTCTAAGACTGAGTATTGACAGTAAAATACTGGGTTCATAGTTCCTTGGATTCATTCTCTTTCTCCCTGCCTCTTCTTTGTGGTTGTGGTATTCATTTGAAAAGCAATTGGGGGCCACCTGGGTGGCTCCGTCAGTTGAGCATCTGACGTCGGCCCAGGTCATGATCTTGTGATTCATGAGTTTGAGCCCCGCGTTGGGCTCTGTGCTGACAGCTCAGAGCCTGGAGCCTGATTCAGATTCTATGTCTCCCTCTCTCTGTGGCTCTCCCAGCTCACGTTCTGTCTGTTCTCTCTCTCACAAAACTAAATAAACATTAAGAGAAAGTCTTGAAAAGCAACTGGGTTCATTCATTTCATTTTGCTTTCCACCTGAGGGTTTTTCCTTCCTTCCTCATTGGTTTAAATTTCGTTTTTGAATATGTAGAACATGAACGTGCTCCCAAAAGTCAAAACAAAAACATTGCAAAAAGGTATACTTAGCCAAGTGGCTCTCTCTCACATGTCCCCTTCTTTTTGCCACCCACTCCTTGTTGGTAATTAATTTCACTAATTTTTGCTTCTTCTCCCTGCGTTTCTTTTCAAAAAGATAAGCAGATATATGTATTGCCTACTTTTTATCTTTCATATACAGAAGTGCAACATATATGCCCCTTTGCATTTGCTTCTTTCACTTAATATCTCCCGGAAATCACTAGAAGTCACTCTTCAGGCCCTGTTTACAAGTAGAAAGCCATTTATGTGTGTGTATACATCATTTCCTTGGGAGACTTTTTAGAAAACTCCACAGATCCCACCATGCTTTGCTCCCTCTCCTCGTTCTGTGAAGACAGAATTCCTCATCCAGCACTCCAGAGTGGGTGGTCGGTCTAGGGTCCAGCTCGCCTCCAGGAACTCAACTTTACCAGGGCTATTGTATTACCACAGTGACTTTATTATTAACATCCAGGCAAGATACTTATGACTTCCAGGGACTTTCCCCAGGCCACATTTCCATCTAAAATGGCGGCCCCAATGGTAGCAAGCTAAATATGGCAAGGGAACAAAAAAGAAAGGTGCTTTGTGAACCTTTCATCCCTGACAGGTCTCTGACACCTCATGTCAAAAGGAACCAGGGAAAAAAATTTTTTTTTAAGTTAGGATGACTCGAAACAAATCCATTACCACTGTTGGGAAACCCACCGCCAGTCCCGAGCCTTGGCAAGTCAACTGCACCTCAACGCTAATTCTCTCCGACTGGTGTTGCTGACACCCTCCCGTCCTTCCCACCACGAAGGAGAGCCACTAGGAGATCCTTCCTCTTTGTCGCCAGCGCCCAAACTCAAAGGCGCCCGAGAGAGCCAGCACGCCAAGCTCTCCGCGCACCAACAGGAAGGGGGTCGTGCCATGGTACGGGACTTCTGCAGGTTTGCCCATCACTCCCGGGTACAAGGGGGAAAAGAGAATGACTAAAAGTGATCAGTGATTTTAATGAGCACACAGAAATATAAATGGCAGAAAGCCACAGATGAATTCAGTGTAGTAACATAATTAATAGTCTCAGGGGATTCACATTTTAAAAACAGTCGCTGTGGGAGAAGGCCTGGGTGGATGGAACAACTCACGAGCCGCTGTCTTAGGTCCACCCGAGGGGAAAGTCCTGTCCCCAAGACCCCAAAGGCTGGGAACAGGGCGTGCAGAGCAGAGCCAGTTCCGGAAATGCCCGAGGACCCCCTCCCAGAGCCAGCCCATCCCTACCTTCGCTTTTCCCTCCCGCCTTTGCCAAACTGAAAACCGGTCTCCCTTGAGGGAAAGAGAAGCCAGTGGCTCCCACAAGATACAGCACATGAGTAATGCACGGCCTGGAGTTTATTCCCAGACCTCCTGTGACAGCTTTTCCCCTTCGTGAAACTCTGACAAGAAAATATGATCACCCTGGACGTTCACCAGGACGTTGCAGAAACAAAACCATAAAGCCCGAAAGTTGTTTCAGAGAAATACGGCTAACATAAATAGATATAATTCACACGCCTCAAATCTGTATTTAATGGATTCTAATTAAATTGCACCTCTACAGTTAAAAAAAAAAAAAAAAAATGGCTTCTGGCCCAGAGAAAAAAGCATTTAAAAAGATCAGAATGTCTAACTGGAATAACATGTTCTAGAATCAGTAATCACTGAGAATTTTTATTACTAAAAGTGAAAGAAGTCATCCAAAATATCTTCACCAAAAAGATTTTCTTAGAACAAGAGAAACTTGGATTTGTCCAGCCAAGGGGCCAGCGGAATCATTTCCCGCCCCCTCCTTTTTTCTTTTTAAAGAGACCAGAGAAATTGTGCCATCTACGCTGCAAGTAACTGTTAGGATAAAATGCAGTGGCCTTTCTGGAGGTCCTCGAGATAGCACAGAGTAGTGGAGAGAGACCTACACTTTGGTCCAGCACAGCAGGCATTCGCTGTATGGCCTTAGGCAGGCCACATCCCCACCTGGACTCAGATTCTCATCTGTCAGCGAAGGTTCCTGACCAGATCACTGGTTCTAAAACCTGACCGCACGCAAGAATCCCACGGAATGCTTTTCAAAACAATAGACTGCTAATCCATACCTGAAACTAGACCGGGGAACAGGTCCTAAGGCTTTTCTAGAAGATGTCTGAGATCCCTTCTGGCACGAAGTTTCTTAAATTCATCAGCTTAAAAAAAATGTTTTTTTCCAATTAGACTTTTTCAAAAATAGTTTCAGGTTTACAGAAAAATTCAGCAAGAAGTACAGAAAATTCCCAATCCAGCCCCTTAGCCCTTGGTCTTGAAGCTGTGATGAATATTTTATATTAGTATGATACATTTGTTCCAAGCGAGGAGCCAATATTGACACATTATAATTAACTATTAACTAAAGTCTGCAGTTTACATTAGGGTTCGGTCTCTGTGTTGTCCATTGTATGGGGCTTGGCAAATGTACAATGACATATAGGTTTCCCAGTTTAAATACCTCCTCAAGTAGGACTAGCTTTAGTGCTGATCCTGAAGTTAGGGCAAATCAAAGATATGTACATGGAACATTGGTATAAGGTCCATACATACAACATAAACACAGAAGTCTACTTTCTTGCTCTTCCACTTTTCCCTTTGAGCACTTATGATGTCTTGCCAACGAGATGTATCTCTATCACTTAAACTACCAAACCCATAGGTATTTCCGGATATGTAGTGTGCTTCCCAGATATGATACATCACAATGACTTTAGAGCCTTAAACTTTTTTTTTTTTTAAGAACTCTAAGAGATGACAACCAGATGTTGATAGAAATTACTTCCCTTGGAAAAAAAAAAAAAAAGAAATTACTTCCCTTGATCCAAAGATAACTGACATCTGCAATTCTATGAAATTCGGGGGCTAAAATGAGAATCTTAGGGGAAATGAAACTTCTTGAACATACACTCTTGCAGTTATTCAGTGATTTCCTTAGGATAAATTCCAAGTATAGAATGGCTGTCAAAAAACTAGTCCCCAAAGTTGGAGTTGTTTCCACAAACTGCATCAGGAACCAGTAACATTTCACTATGTAAAGTTTCATATGCTTTTTTTGTTTTTCAAATTCCAACACACCTTTCCATGGGTCAACTGGAATTTTCAATTTTCGTTTTCTTTTTTTTTTTTTTTAACATTTTTTTAAATGTTTCTTTTATTTTTGAGAGCGAGTATGAGCAGGGGATGGCCAGAGAGAGAGGGAGAGAGAGAATCCCAAGCAGGCTCCATGCTGTCAGCACAGAGCCCGCCATGGGGCTTGATCTCCTGAACCACAAGATCACGGCCTGAGCTGAAGTCAAGAGTCGGACGCTTAACTGACTGAGCCACTCAGGCGCCCCTCTAACGATCTTCTTTTAATTCAACAACTTATTATACAATAAGTCCTCAGCGTATAGGTTTTAAGTGATCAAAGAAATACATTTAAGGAAGTTCAGAGCACTTTCTCTGACATTATCCTCAAGTAAGCTTTTCTCTTTTAAGTTCTTGGCTGTCAAAAACCAGAAAATAACAAGTGTTGGTAAAGATGTGGAGAAGTTAGAATCCTTGTTCATTGCTGGTGGGATATAAAGTGATGCCACCTTGGAAAACATTATGGTTGGTGTTTCCTTTAAAACCTCAAACATGCCAGGGCGCCTGAGTGGCTCAGTCAGTTGAGCGTCCGACTATTGATTTCAGCTCAGGTCACGATGCCAGGGTCGTGGGATCGAGCCCCACATTGGGTTCTGCACTGAGTGTGGAGCCTCCTTGAGATTGTTTCTCCCTCTGTCCCTCTCCCCGACTTGCATTGTCTCTCTCTCAAATAAAAAAAAAAAAAAATCAAGCATAGAAAAATAATAAAAAATAAAAATAAATAATAAAAAAAATTAAACACGGAATTACCATATCCTGTAGCAATTCCACCTCTGGGTATATCCCCAGATAAACGGAAGCAGGAACTTGAGTAGGTATTTGTACACGTGTGTTCACAGCAACCTTAGTCATCATAGCCAAGAGGTAGAAGCAACTCAGATGGCCATCAACTGATGAATGGGTGAACAAAGTGTGGTATAGCCATAGAATGGAATAGAATTCTGCCTTAAAAAGGAAATTCTGACGCATGCTACAACCTTGAAGCTATGATGCCGAGTAAAATGAGCCAGTCCCCAAAGGACAAACACACTATGATCCCACTTATATGAGGTATCTAGAGACAGTCAAATTCATAGAGACAGGAAGTAGACCAGTGTTATCAGGGACTGGGTGTACACGGAGATGGGGACTCCTGTTTAACGGGAAGAGTTTCAGTTTGGGAAGATGAAGTTCTTGAGATGGACGGTGGTGATGGCTGTACGACAATAAAGATTGACTTCGGGGCGCCTGGGTGGCTCGGTCAGTTAGGCGTCCGACTTCGGCTCAGGTCATGATCTCACAGCTTGTGAGTTCGAGCCCCGCGTCGGGCTCTGTGCTGACAGCTCGGAGCCTGGAGCCTGCTTCGGATTCTGTGCCTCCCTCTCTCTCTGCCCCTCCCCCACTCTGCGCTCTCTATCTCTCTCTCTCAAAAATAAACATTAAAAAAAAAAGATTTACTTAATGCCACTGAAATGGACAGTTAAAAAATGGTCAAAATGGTAAGTTTTGGTATTTTGTTTCAATTTTACCCCAACAACAACAAAAAGTACTCAGTTGTTCTTTACCTCCTCCAGAGAACAAAGAGATTTAAATTGATTTTGGCTAAAAATTTCTGGACCGGACAAGTTGTCCAAAGAATAACTGATTATTTCTGGAGGTATTTCTTAAGGATCTACTACTCTGAGCCAGGCAGCGTGCTACAGGCTAGGGACACAGTGGCACATAGAAAGTAATAGATCCCCACCTTCACAGGGACTACAGTTCAGCTCAGCAGGTTCTCAAGTCCTGCCTGGCATCAGACTTCCCCGGAGGGCTTGTTAATTGCAAATTAGTAGGCCCAACTCTCAGAATTTCTGATGCAGGAGGTCAGAGCCAAGGGCTGAGAATCCGCACTTCTAGCAAGCTCCTCGGTGATGCTAATACTGCAGTCCAGGAACCACACATTGAGAAGCTCTAGTATAAGGGTAGAGACCCATAGGTAAATAAGCGATTTCAATCCCATGTGGTAGGGGCTATGATGGAGATCCACCCAGGATGCCTACCAGCAGGGGCACCTATCGGTCCTAGGAGGGACCAAGAAAGCCTTTCCTAGAGGAGGTGCTGTAGGAATGAACATCTAAACTGACCCAGGGGACACGCAGGAGAGAGGCAGGTGACTGGAAGGGAAAGGGCGCTCCAGGCAGAAGGCACAGTATTTGCAAAGGTCTAGAGGGAAGAAGGCATATAGCCTATTCTTGGAACCCAAGACTTTCCCTGGGCTGGGAAGTGGGAGGGTGAAAGGGAAAGTGAACGGGAGGGTGTGAGAGGTAAGTATCAACAGCATTAAGGACCTTAGAGTTTTTCCTCAAGGCAACATGGAGCCTCAGGAAGGGCTTCCAGCATTAAAGGCTCTAACTCTAAGAACTAAGGGCAGATCATTACCTCTCTGGGAGGCCTCAAGTCCAGCACAGACATTGCCTGGGGGTTAGGGAGAAGACAGTGGCACATGTCTCTCTGATTCTAGGTTTATCCACACCTGATCCAGCTCTAGATCCTGAGACAGAAACCAAGACTGGCTTTAAGACCCGCCAGGCGGGGCGCCTGGGTGGCTCAGTCGGTTAAGTGTCCGACTTCGGCTCAGGTCATGATCTCATGGTTCATGAGTTTGAGCCCTGCATCGGGCTCTGTGCTGTCGGTGCAGAGCCCGCTTTAAATCATCCGTCTCCCTCTCTCTCTCTGTCTCTCCCTCCCCTCAAAATAAATATTAAAAAAAAAAAAAAAAAAAAAAAAAGACTTGCCAGGCATCTCGGTTTTATAGCATTAAACCAGCATGTAACTGAGCCTTCGTGAATCAAAACACACAGGGAGCTCTAAATTGATTTTTTTTTTAATTACAGAGTAAAAACCTAGACAATTGGCAGTTTCTCACAATGTATGTCCGTGCTATAAATACCCTAGACAGACATCATATGCTTGTATAAGGACAGAGGAAGAATATTTTTTCCAAGCCACTGAGAAGAATCCTAGAATCACTCTCCAAAGCCACTTCTAAATCCTCAAAGTAACCAGCCAGGGGAACTGAGGGAGGATAAAACACCCTAGATTAAAATTCTACAAGGCCATTTTACTGCTTACCTGCCAAAAACAGCTAAGCTTTGAAGGCTTTTTCTCTATTGTGTATTCTACCCAATTCAATACACAGGATTCATAATATTACATTGCTAATCCTTACTCTAAGTTCTAAAAATAAAGGGCAAGAGACATCTCATGCCAAGCTGGTAACAAACGCCCAGCGAGGACAACTGGAAACTGATGCAGGGAGGAAATGAGTTATGCTGTAAAATGAAATACACGCCCAGGCGGGAAGCTTAACCCTTGTGCTGACCATACCAGCCATCGTTATTTAGCTAATTAAAAAGCCAAGAAGCCAGAAGTGGGTGAGGACGGCTACAAATAAAAATCCAGATATGTTTTTCTTTTCCCAGCTGTGCAGAAAGTAACTGACGAGCCTGAATAGGGAGGCAACACCCAAGTTCCCACCCTCCGCCTCCCCCTCGAAGGATCTGGTGGGCAAGCTCCCAGCGAGGAGACAGGTCCTCCCAGGTTATCTGAGCAAGGTCCTGATGCCAAGGGACAGGGGGCTTTGGGAAGAGTGCAGAGGCAGACCACATGTCGCCTCTTTGTTCAACATTCGCCCCGCCCAGGCATGTTAAGGGGAGAGGCATCTCAGAAAGAAACAAGAGCCGAGTGTCTGCACTGCTCAAAACCACGTGAGTCCAGCCATCACTGCCCCAGCCCTGTTTTCTGCCCAGATCTGCCCTGCAGGGCTGGAAATGAAGCTCTAATTGGCTCCCTCCTCCATGCTCTGATTAGAACCCTTCCTCGGGTTAAAACCAGTTTCTCTAGAGCCCTTTCAGGGACGTCCATGGCCTTTCCACTCCAAACCACCACAAGTGGAAGGTCATTTATTCACCAGTTCCTGGTTTGGTTAAAATCAGCAATGACTGGCAAGAAACTCTGCGTTAGGCCCCTTGGGTGCCAAAGTAAAGCAGGAAGTAGTTAGCCTGTGGATTACCTCAAGTGGCAGGAAACACCAAAGACGACCCCGGAAAAATGGAGACGGGGCTTGGAGAGCTGGTTCATCGGAAGGGCCATGCCAGGAGCATTCCAGACACACAGCAAGTGACACAGAGTCTCCAAGAACTGTTTACTTGTTATTCTGATTTAATGTGTTGATAACACTAGCCAGCAGTTTTTGAGCTGATACTGTGTGCCAGGGACTCTCCCAAGCACTTAACACAAGCAAATGCATCTGACGCTCATGAGGGCCCAGTGAGATTAGATTCTGTCGTTCCCATTTTACAGATGAAGACACTGAGGCCTAGAAACTCTCCCGGGATCCCACAACCAGCATGTTGTAGAGCCCAGATTCAAATCTAATCACTCTAGTCCCAGCATCCTGCTCACAACCCGTCATGCCCGGAACTCCTTTTTCTTGAATCTCACCCAGAGATTCAAAGATTTGAGTTTGCTATGTGACGATCAGAAGGGATCTCTTTCCAGAGTCGTCCACAAAATGCTCCTTTGCCTTGAGAGGCCGGTGTTCTACACAAAATGGTACCATGGGATTTAGTCACCACTGCAATAATGTTTCTTTCTGTTCGGAGTGGACTGGCAGAAGCCCTCTCCCCACTCTTCATCCGGCTCACTCTGTGGCCTGCATGAGACACAAAGCTCCTTCCACTAGTGCCGGCCCACTGGGACTCACCGCGGAACTCCCTGGAACCCACTGTGAGACAAAAGCTTCAAGGGGGCGGGGGGCAAAGGCCTGGAGGAGAAGGACAGGTGGGACGGGAACCTCGAGCCAGCCAGCAGAGTGGCTTGTCCGTGGGGCAAAGCACATAACAAGGTCAGGTATACTGGCGCCTGCCTACTGAGGCAGATTTCAAGTGCATGAAGATACACCTAAAAGTGAAAACATCTCAGCATGCCCTGCTGTGTGTGTGTGTGTGTGTGTGTGTATGTGTGTATGTGTGTTAATGTTTATTTTTGAGAGAGAGAAATTGAGAGACAGATCACGAGCAAGGGAGGGTCAGGGAGAGAGGGAGATACAGAATCCGAAGCAGGCTCCAGGTTCTGAGCTAACGGCACAGAGCTCGCTATGGGGCTCGAAATCACAAACCCCGAGATCATGACCTGAGCTGAAGTCGGACGCTCAACCGACTGAGCCACCCAGGTGCCCCTCAGCATGCCCTACTGGTAAAGAGAGCTGGAAGAACAGAAAAGGGACAGTCAGACAAGGGTTATCTAATGTCCCCTCTCTAGTAGAGATATGGACTTTAATTTTTATCAGGAGGAAATTTGGATTCAGTTCCAGTACAGCTGATGGAAAAATTAAGATGGTCATTTTTTTTCCCCACAACCACTTCATAAACTCACAAAAGAGCCATTTCTCTTGGGGACAAGCCCCCTACTTTAGCGGATAGGTTAGTAGTCCTTTGCACATACAGATGGCTTTAGTGAGCCTCATAGAGCCCCCCTCCCAGGAGTGGGCTTTGGGCGTCTCATATTGCAAGACAATTCCCTCTTCTGCTTTGCTTCTGACCCTTCAATTCACCTTCTTCCTAATTCCTAAGTGATCTGAGGTTACCAGGTTTCCCTAAGCTTCTAAAAATCAGGCTGAGGAGACATTTTTAGGCACCTGCACTTTAAGTCTGTCACAGTGTTTCCTTTGTGATAAGTGACCAGCCTCAGGAGTCGGTCACTCAGGCCACACGCACAGCAGATCTGCGGTGCTGTCTCAGGTCTAAATTTTCCTACAGTCCCCGATGCTGGAGACCAATGATCTGATCAGGTACCATCCAGTTTCCAAAGATCGGAGTAGTGTCAAACAAGAGAATTTAGTTTTTCAGTAACGTCAAGGGGCGCCCTCCACATTTTTCTTGAATGAAGCAGGAAAACCACATTCAGGAAGAAGCACAGCCTGAGGCCCAGAAACTCATGAAAAATCCCTGAGAAGAAACAGGCAGGCTCTCCCTTTGGCTTTGAGACAAACAAGCCACACTGTAAAGCCACGAATTCCCACCACAGGAAACCTTCCTGCACGGCGGTCAAACCTGTAATTCTGTTAACATCGGTGAGTTACAGACATAGGGAGCAGGCCTCCAAAATTGTAAAATTCCACCATTTATTCTATTAACCCCCAAATCATGTGATCAACAAATTAGAAATATATACGAAGTATATTAAAGATACCTGCAGGGGCGCCTGAGTGACTCAGTCGGTTAAGCGTCCGACTTCGGCTCAGGTCATGATCTCACAGTTCGTGGGTTCAAGCCCCGCGTCAGGCTCTGTGCTGACGGCTCAGAGCCTGGAGCCTGCTTCGGATTCTGTGTTTCCCTCTTTCTCTTTGTGTGTCTCCCCCTGCTTATGCTCTCTCTCTCAAAAATAAACATTAAAAAAATTTTTAATGATATCTGCAGACACATAAAGATATATATATAAATACGAAATATATAGAGGTATCTAAAGTATATAGTGACATGTAAAATAGGAGCTTTATCTTCATATGCTTGCAGTCTATGCAACAACAGGGACAAATACACATCTCACCATAATTCGGTGTGACAGGTGCTAAAAGAAGAAGCCACAGAAGAGAGCAGGGACTCCAAGAAAGGATGGAGAGAGGAGGGAAGTTATTTGAGTCAGGCCCTGAAGGTCAAGTTGGGTGGTGATCAGGGAAGTGAGAGAAGAGAGGCATTTCAGGAGATGAAACCATGGGAGGCAGGATTACACCTACAGTGTAGGTGGGGGTTGGAAAAAGATGGTTGGAAGAGGAGGCTGGAGAGGTAGACTGAGGCAAGGCTGGGAAGGCCTTGCAGGTGACAGGCATTTGGAATTTGTAGACTAAGCAAGCAGAGGCCATGAGAAGCTTCTCGTGCTTTGGACAAACGTCTCCAAGCCTTCCAACACGTACTCAGTCAGCTGCTGGTGGGGAAGTCACGGCTCCCGTCCTTCTGAAGGTTCAGTCTCGGGGGAGACAGACAGGAATAGGGGTCCACAGAAGGAGCTACACTGTGACAGAGAGGTATCGGGGACAGCGAGGACATGGAGATGTGGGAAGGGGCAGGGACGTCCCAGGACGAGTGAGGATGGCTCTGGGGTTTAAAGCATGAGCAGAGCATGGAAGGAGGGAAACTGTCTGTGTAAAGAGCCTGGGGCCTCTTCTACAGGAACTGGCCTAATCAGATATGCAGTTTAGAAATGATAACCCTGACCAGGGACTCCTAGGAGAGATGATGTCAATCTGTGGCCGAACAAGATTGTAGGAAGTTCCTACGGTCCCCTGGGTTGCAGATGATCAAGACAGAGGCAAAGCGCAGGCAGCGCAGGCACAAGGCTCGCAGAAAACCTTTCAGCCAGAGAGGCAGCTGCTTTCACTAGATGCTGGGCACACATCTGAACAAAAGAAACAAAACTCCCTTCCCTCAGGGAGTGGACGTTCCGGTGGGAGAGACGGACAGAACAGAAGTACATGTTCAAGTCTGTTAGAACGTGGGAAGTGATATGGAAAGCGATGTAAAGGAGAACCAGGCACCGGGCAGGTGAGGCTGCACAGTTTAAATGCCGTGGTAACTGGGCACCGAGAGCACAGTAGATATCTCATAGATGTTTGTGGACAAACGCTCACCTTGGGGCCTCCCTAGTCACCCATGCAGAACAGTAAACCTTCATGGTCACTCTCTACCCCCTTGTCCCAAATTATTTTCCCCCCCGTTGTATTTATCACCAGCCCGCAAACACCTGTTAGCGTGCTTATTCTCTGTCTCTCCACATGAGAACGGAAGCTCCTTGAGGGCAGGGACATGATCTCTTTTTGTCTGATGAATTCAGAACATCTAGAACAGTGCCTGGCACATAGCAGGTACTCAAATGTTTGGTGGAAGGAAGGAAGGAAGGAAGGAAGGAAGGAAGGAAGGAAGGAAAGAAGGAAGGAAGGAAAGAAGGAAGGAAGGAAGGAAAGAAGGAAGGAAGGAGATGGAGAAAGGAGGCAGGAAGGAAGAAGGAATTCTCACTCCATATCATCGGGGTCACAGAGGAGTGGCCTAAAATAAAGGAATATTAACTGGTTCACAGACTTCTACATATAGAAAGAGGTCTTGTCAGAGAGCAGTGAAATAAGCAAGCGTTCACTTGAAATCTATCCATTCATGTGTTGCTTGAGAATAAAAAAGAAGTATCTACTGGGGCGCCTGGGTGGCTCCGTTGGTTGAGCGTCTGACTTCGGCTCAGGGTCATGATCTCACGGTTCGTGAGTTCGAGCCCCACGTCGGGCTCTTCACTCTCCATGCAGAATCTGCTTAGGATCCTTTGTCTCTGTCTCTGCTTCTGTCCCACTCTCTCTCTCTCTTGCTCTCTCTCAAAAATAAATAAGGAAATATAAAAAAAAAAGAAGAAATTTCTACTAACGATGCCAGAACAAGGAACAGACCATACATTGGACTCTAGTCAAAGGAACCGTGAGTTGCTGAATAACCACAATCCTTGTTATTTGTAAGGTGCTCTCCCCGACCATTCTCCGAACAATAAATGTAATGCATCGACCTATCTGGTGAGCGTCCTTTATGATCCAATTCCATTCAAACCCGATACTATACACTAAGGAAACAAAACTAACATCTGTGTTCAGCTGAATTCTGTCCAATTATTCTTTCACCTCTGTCGTGACTCGTTTGGCATGCCGCCTATAATTTTAAATGTAATGACTGTAGTGATAATAACCACCTCAAATTCATAAGGCACCTTTCTTCCAAGGCATTTATTGGTCTTCCCAGACCATGTTAATTAGGCTTCCGTCCTTTAAAGCTGAGGCTTCGTTACCTTCACCTTGCAGAAAGGAAACGGAGACAAGAACAGGTTAAGATGTGTTGCAAAGGTCGCAAGGCCAGTGGAGGAAGGAGTTCACTTGTTCCACAGCCCGGGACACCACCCACACCATTAACAACAGTTACTCAGAGTCTCTACCACTGAGGCAGTAAAAAGAAGAACAGAGAGCAAGCCCTTCTCTTCACATCTGCTCTCGGGACTCACTCCACAGCTAATCGGGAGGCATCTTACTTCCCCAAAGGTGATTTGGTCCCAGAAGCAAACCAACCCCCCACCTCACACACACACACACACACACACACACACACACACCCCTAATTTTTCACAATATGAAGGGTTCTTAGGGAGAAAAGACTGGAACAACTGTGGGGACATCTCCTGATACGGAGAGTTATTTTCATCTCCCCCTTTCCCCTGAGGATCAAGAAGATATTTCATTATGGAACACTCTCCAGAGAAGCTCATCTGGATGTTTTAAATACTATCCTGCCTGGGGCGGCTGGGTGGCTCAGTCCATTAAGTGTCCGACTTCAGCTCAGGTCATGATCTCACAGTTTGTGAGTTCAGGCCCCGCGTCGGGCTCTGTGCCCTGCATCGGGCTCTGTGCTGACAGCTCAGAGCCTGGAGCCTGCTTTGGATTCTGTGTCTCCCTCTCTGTCTGCCCCTCCCCCACTTGCACTCTGTCTTGCTCTCAAAAATAAATAAACATTTGGGGCGCCTGGGTGGCTCGGTCAGTTAAGCATCCGACTTCGCCTCCGGTCACGATCTCACAGTTCGTGGGTTCAAGCCCTGCATCGGGCTCTGTGCTGACAGCTCAGAGCCTGGAGCCTGCTTCGGATTCTGTGTCTCCCTCTCTCTCTGCTCCTCCCCCACTCACACTCTGTCTCTCTCTCTCAAAAATTAATAAACATTAAAAAAATATTTTTTTAATACACACACACAAAAAAACTATCCTGCCCAAGGCCAAGTGGGCAAACCAGATGGTTTCTCTCAGCCCAATCATTACACAACTCGTTATCTTTCTTTCTCTCAAAGGTTTTCAACGGTTTCCTTAAGTTAATTTCTTATCTGTTAAGTTCAGAGCAGAATCCAGTGGCAGAAATTACATTAAGTCTTCAATCTGTTGTGTATCAACTGTACTCCTGATTTCAAGTCCAAGTTGAAAGTCAAATTCCACGGCCATCTGAGTTTTTTTTTGTGGGGGCGGGATAGGTCTGTACACATTGGTAATGTACACATTTGTAAATGCAAAGACTATCTCTAGAAAGTTAACTGATAAGCTGGTAATAGCTGTTGACCGTGGGAAGGGAAATGGGCACTGACACGAAAGGGGGAAGATTGTCTTTACACTTTGTACCCTTTTGTACCTTTTGAAGATTGCATCATTCGCGTGTATTACTTATTCACGACATTAAACTGGAAAATACGTGCAACAAAACTGAAGCTTGGAAATTATTTTTGTTGGAGTCCTCCATCAGAAAATGACAATGATGGTGTCACATCTTGGTTTACCCATGATGCTTTGCGAATACAGAGCTTACTAACTACATAGATGGTGAGCGCCCCAAAGGCAGGGCACGTTTTAATTGCACCTTAAACCTCTGTCCTTGCGTTTGTTATTTATTGCTGCATAACAAACGGCTCCCAAATTTAACAGTTTAAAACGCAAGTTTTGGGGCGCCTGGGTGACTCAGTCCGTTGAGCGTCTGACTTCGGCTCAGATCATGATCTCACGGTTTGGGAGTTCGAGCTCCACATCGGGCTCTCTACTGTTGGCACGGAGCCCGCTTTGGATCCTCTGTCCCCCTCTCTCTCTGCCCTTCCCGCACTCTCTCTCTCTCAAAACCAAATACACAGAATGAATGAATGAATGAATGAATGAATAAATAAATAAATAAAACACAAGTATTATCTCAGCTTCAGTAGCTCAGGATCTTGGGCCTGACCTAAGGCAACTACCACGGCACCCACCAGGGCTTTGGCCACCTGGAGGGACAAGTGGGCTCAGCACTGATTAACCTCCGCTTCCCAGCTCTGCCTGCTGGCAGGATTCTGCTCCTCGTGGGCTGCCGGCTGGAGGCTGCCCTTGGTTCCGGGCCACACACGTGTCTCCACCGGGCAGCTGGCTTCTCTGAGAGCAGGTCAGAGGAGGGTCTTGCTTTGCACGCTAGCTTTGGAAGTGACCTCCCAGGACGTTTCCCGTATTCTGTTCGTTTCAAGTGCATCACCAGGTCCAGCTCCCACCCAAGGAGCGAGGCCACCCACCCACAGCAGAAGCCACAGACCGCAGGGAGGAGAATCCTGAAGCATTTTAGCAGGGCCCCAAATTTGGTTAAAAAAAAAAAAAGTCCCTTGAGACAGCTCGCATGGAGCAAGCATGAGAGGAGGTCTAGCAGTAAAATGAAAGCCAGGAGCCACGACTTCCCTCCAAAGAGCAGCGGTAGATGTGAAGCACCATGAGCATTCACAGGGCTGGAAGGCTCCAGAGGAGGCAAAAACAAAGGTCAAAATTAGCTTTAAAAATCATGCTTCTGCTTCTGTGTCTCCCTCTCTCTCTGCCCCTCCCCCCACTTGCACTCTGTCTCCGTCTCTCAAAAATAAATAAATGTTAAAAAAAAAAAATTGGGGCGCGTGGGTGGCTCAGTCGGTTGAGCGTCCAACTTCGGCTCAGGTCATGATCTCACAGTTTATGGGTTCGAGCCCCACGTCGGGCTCTGTGCTGACAGCTCAGAGCCTGGAGCCTGCTTCAGATTCTGTGTCTCCCTCGCTCTCTGTCCCTCCCCCCGCTCACACTTTGTCTCACTGTTTCTCAAAAATAAATAAATGTAAAAAAAATAAGTAAATAAAATCAAAGTGGTATCAGCCCTGGTCTGATACATTTGCTTTTTTATTTTAGCAACACTGAATGTAGTGTTTATATCTTATTTGGGGGGAATGATGGTCACCTGTTAACCTGTGTTATGCGATAAAAGAGAAACAAAACACCCAGGTAACCATATAAACATTCTCTTTTTGCTGAGCCCACTGCAAATCGCTGCAGATATAAATACCCGAGTTCAAAAGTCAGATAAATCAACTGACCTTTAAGTCCACGTTGCAGATCCTCCTATTTGAATATCATGAATCTCATATTCACAAGTTTGTCTGTATATGTGCAACTATCTTGGAGAAGCCAATAAATACAGAGAATTTTTTTTTAATCTGAAGTTGTAATTTAAACAAGGCATTTTAATCTTTTACTCACTTCGGTAAACCCTTGAAAGGATTGAAAAATATTTAAGTTGTCAATTTCTTGAAAAAGACCTTTTACAATGACAATGCCTGAGTTCACAATGACTGTAAACCTAACCGAAGGTTTTACAGAATTTACTCCATAAATGGCTCCCTTTGGCCTGGCTCCCAAGTCAAGATGTGCAGCTGTAAGGAACATCCTGTTGCATGTTGACATACATTAACAGCTTCGGGAATTTAACAATTAGGAGTCAGATCTTATCATACTGCTGAGCGACGATAGGCTGGCTTCCAATCAGAGCTGGGTTGGGGGTGGGGGGAAAGACCTAGAAAAAGAAAACTTCTCGGAAGGTGTTTGTCAGGGCAGGGAAAGTACAATTACATTGACAATGTGGATTTTCTTTTCTTTCTTTCTTTTTTTTTTTTTACTCATTTAGTCAAGTCTTTTTATTATATGGGTGCATTTTTGGAGGTGGCGACCAAGAGTGGGGTTGATGATTGCTTTCTTGATTGTATATTTAACCATTATTTTTCTGTGGGTAGTTTCAAATAAAAGAGGAAAACTCTATTAACACTTTTGAGTGGAGTTAAATGCAGAAATAGAAAGCAGCATGAACCAAGCAAAAGGAAGCCAGAATTATATGCCCATAACTCCAAAAAAAACTGAGAAATTTAAATAAATACCAACATTATTATGCTCACGTTACAAAATTATTCATTTTAATCTTCACTGGGAAACAGACGAATACAATTAATACAATTTTAAGTTCGTTTGATAACCACTTACTAATCATGATGATAATAATCACTGTGGTAAACTGATTAAAATAATAGCCCCCTTCTTCACTCATTCCTATATGAAAATCTGCCGCCTGGCCCCTTGAAGTTGGACTGGCCTTGTGACCTGCTTTGGCCAAAAGAATGCAGTGGAATGAGATCTTAGGAGACTAGATCTCAAAAGGCCACACATGCCTTTTATTTTATTTTTTTATTTTTTTTTTAAATTTTTTAACGTTTATTTATTTTTGAGACAGAGAGAGACACAGCATGAACGGGGGAGGGGCAGAGAGAGAGGGAGACACAGAATCGGAAGTAGGCTCCAGGCTCTGAGCCATCAGCCCAGAGCCCGACGCGGGGCTCGAACTCACGGACCGTGAGATCGTGACCCGGGCTGAAGTCGGACGCTTAACCGACTGAGCCACCCAGGCGCCCCCACACATGCCTTTTAAACGAAAAAGGATATCTCAGATATCCTTGGCTGGCCCTTCCATTTTACAACCCTCAAAATCTCTTAATTGGCTTCAGCCAAAGGGGTTGCCTGATGCAAATAAGACGGCACGCACTATGTGAACAACTTATTTTTTCCGCGAAGAGTGTTACCCTCGAGGAGGAAGATATGGTTCCACATTTCCTTCTCTGTTTGCCCGCCCCCTCCTCACCCCGATTAGGAAGTGATTCCTAAGCGGTCAAGAGCCGGGTCTCAGTAAGCCGCGTCCCCGACTCCATCCCCTTCTGGACCGAAGTCCCCTTCCTGGTCTCGGCAATACGTGTGCAGTGAATGCAGCTGGCCGACGCTGGCTGCACCAACGGGGCCACTCTGGGTTTAGAATTCACAAAAACGGGCTCAAATTTCATTCATAAAACCACCGCGGCTCAGATGGGAGCAATCTCCAGGACAGCAAACAGCGGCCCTTAAACACTGCTTGGTCTACTTCAAAATCACTTGGGGAACGTCACCAAAAGGGGCGCAACACGGGACTTTCTACATCCTCAACCTCCCGAGGTGATTCGGGTGCACGACAGTCAGGACCGGGTCCAGGTTGAAGTGAAACATGAATTTCCAATTCCTGCCAACTGATGAGTCGCCTTGATCTTACCTTTCCTCGTTATTCTTGAGACCGGAGAGCTTTGTTGAGGTTTTGCAACAAATAGGTAAAATTGTAAGATAGAACCACCTATTTTAGAGCTATAAGGGATATTAGAGAAAATTTCCAAACTCTTCATTTTTACAAGAGGAATCTGGGTCTCAGAAAGGTTGGGGGGGCGGTGGTGAGCACTGAACTGTAATTCATCTCCCGGGGCCCAGGGTCCCCCCACCTGGCAAGTAATGATGGGTGGATGAATTAAATCATCAGTTGCTGAATGTCTACTAGGCATAGGATATGCCCTCAAGGGGACAGAAACCGTAATAGATTACGACAGTTCAATACCCTAAGTACCAGGAGAGGACCACACGTGGAGCCTAGTCCCTAACGCAGCCTGGGAAGTGCCTGGGAGGGGCTCCAGGCCAGAAGAACACTGAAGCTGAATCTTAACCGATAAAGAATCGTGCTCCTTGAAGAAAGGGCAGAGGGGAAACGGGTGCTCGGCCCTCGCTTTGGAATTCTGGTGAAACTAAGATATTGCACGTGAAGGTGCTTTGTCATCAGCAAATCACTACGCAGATGTGAGCTACGAGGTCACGGACTCGATCAAGACCACCCACCGCTAATGCTAATGCGTTACAGAACCCAGTCTGGTGTCTGAGTTATGCTGCTTTATTTCAATCACTTCCCCCCTATGCTGATCCTCAGACATTTCCATAAACCTGGGTGAATTTTTGACACACTAAAAGACATCCCATAGACTCCTATGGCATCTACGCTCCAGGCAATTCTCAGCCTTGACAATGCGTTAGAATCCACCCCCCCCCCCCCCCGGAACTCCCCTGCTTGGGACACTCCCCCTCCCCAGCATCCCCCCCACAGGGGACTCGGGCATCAGTGCGGTTGATGCTCCCCAGGTGACCCCAATGTGCAGCCAAGTTTGAGAACCTCATTTATTGCAAGGCCAAGAAGAGCGAACACTCCCCCACACAGACAATTCTCAGTCATTTCTGGTTTATACATCTTAAGGAAGACTCCAGACAATGTGAAATCATTTGTTTGAGTCTGGACTGTGATGCGGTTCTTTTAGGAAAACAGCTTTGCCCCCTGAATGATGACTGGCCTGGATTAATACTAGTTTGTCTTTTCTAAAGATACACTGGCTTATAGGGGAGGCGGTGGGGGGGGGGGGGTGCCAGAAGTATGACAGGTGTCACAGAACAGACTGTCCGAGCTACAAACGTGCTTCAGAGAAACCATAAAAGAGACAATGTGCAGATTACAGGACGATGCACCTGGAGGGATATGTAAGTGGGTTTATATTTAACGAAGTCCTAACATGCCTGCTGTGGTCCTTTGACAACAGACATGTAAGAGGGTAGATGCAAGGGGCTCACCAACAACTCTATGTTCTATTTCCTTTGATAACATAGAAAGGCCTGTGTAAAATAAGGACTTTAAGGTTATCAAACACACCTGGGAGATGCTGCCTAAAACGAAGCCGTCAGATGCCTCCTGCGTTTCACGAGAAAGTCGGGAAGAAAGTTAAATCTTGGCGAAAACACGGAAGCCATGTGTTCTACCATTTACCAAAGGGCACATGATGACAGAACTGTTGTTCTTTCAATAGGGCCGGTGTGCCCCATCCTCCGGGTCCTACAGACCCGCAGCTCGCGCATCTTCTAGGTGAGATCGTGAGAATTGCAGGACTTCACCTTCCACCAAATCCCGAGTCTACATTTTAACAAGATTCCCCAGGAGATCCATATGCACATTGATGCTTGAGAAGGCAATGGTCTACACGGTGGAAGAAGCGACTTTCTGGATGGTCCATCGCATCCACGTGTGGGCATATCAGAGGCCAAAATTTCTTTAGGCTCCATTTAATTCCAAGGGTTTCCCCCACCCCAGCTGAATTTTTTTTTATCATTTCCTAAACCTGGGGAACCCCCAATCGTTCTTCAAGGTTGTCCTCCGGCTTCTTGGGAAGCTTCCTGAATACCCATGACCTGAGTTAATAACTCCCTTCTCGGTGCTCCTGCGGCCTGACATTTCCTACCTCCCTCCTTCCCTCACCCCTGCAAGCTAATTTCCCTTCCTTCACTCACCAGGCCACCCAGGCAGCAACCACTCCCACTAACATCCCACAAATAGTAATCCAAGAACAAGCTTCAGCCATTCTGTCAGCCACTGAGCTGTGGAGGGCGGGACACATGTGGTCCCTTCTCAGGAAGCTTCCAGACTCCGGGGGCAGCACACCAAAAATCCCACAAGTAAATAAAGGAACAAGAAAGAGGGCAAGGGGCATGCCCTGGGAGAGACCTACCTTAATGGGGGTGGTCAGAGAATGCTCTGAGGAAATGATACATGAGCCCAAAAGCAAAAAAGATAAGGAGGGGAAGAGGGTTTCAGGTGAGAAAACAACAAATGAGCAGGTCCCAGGAGAGGGAAGGGGCTCATCATGCTCCAGAGGCTGAAATAGGACAAGAATGAAATGGGAGGGGAGGGTGGGGGAAGCGGGCTGGGCCTGGGGAGCCACGGGAAGGAGGGAAGTGTTATCGGTGCAGTGGTGAGCTACAAAAAAGTCTGCAGCCGGGCACCGATGTGCACCAGTACCTGAGTGGCTGCTCTGGGCTGGGAATGGAGACATCAGTGAGGGGGGTCCTGGGGGGAGGGGCATTCAGGAGGGTGGCGATGGTGGCGGCTTGAATAAGGGGATGGCAACGGAGCTGACCAGGTGAACTCGAGATCTCGTGGAGGTAGATATAGCAGATCTGAGAGACGGATTGGAAATGGAGGTCCGGGTGGTGCAATCTGGGGGAGAAAAGGGGTCGTGGTTCGAGTCCAGGGGTCTCCGATTGGGGGGTCAGCACTGGATGCACTGTGACCGCACTGCCCTGGAGATACACGAGTGGAGACTACAGGCTGGCAAGGAGAAAAAGCTGGCTGCCGCGGAAACCCACCAGGAACCCGACTGTCAAGGGTACCGAAATGGAAATTACCTAACGGAAGGAGAAGCGCGCCTGGGGAACTGGCATTTTAAGAAGACTCCCGTCCATGGTGTCAGGAAGGACTTCTCAACCCCCGCACTGCACACTGTGGGCGGGGACACTTCGTTGTGGGAGGGGTCCTGCGTGAAGGCATTCGTGGGGTGTCGTAAACACTAGCAGCACCCCCTGAGTTGTGACACCCTAAAATGTCCCCTACGGCCCCAAATCGCCTCTGGTTGATGAGGTTAGGGATGCTTTTACAAAGCCTTTAATAAAGCTGCTGTCTGACTTCGGTCCTGAAAGTTCACAACCAGCCTAGGGTAAGAGCCCCACAAATCCCTTCAACTTCCTCATGTTCTGGCTTTGTGGACAAGCAACTAACTAGAATTGATTGAATAAAACCAGGCCCCGTGTTAAACTTGACCTTGCTCTATCTAACAAGAAACACGTGTAGTGGTACTAACCCCACTACAGTCTTAACGATCTTGAAGACTCTTTGTCTTTATTCAGTCTTTTGATAACAAACATAGACCCAAACCGAAACAGTGAGTGGAGATTGGTGCTAGCTGTTTTTCCCTTGCCCGCAAATATTTTATAGCTCAGAGTTATCAAATGGTCGAGAAGTTTCTGAGTATCAGTAGGAAAAAGACCTCTTACCCAGACCAAGATGTCACAAGAGTCTGCTTTTCCCAAGTAGGAGCTAACTAAAAGTAATCCCTGGTGTTTTGTGGCATTTGCAAAGGATGGCCATATGGACCAGAAGCTGATGCTAAAAAAAAAAAAAAAAAAAAATCTTAAAATAGCAATTTGCGTGTGTGACTATTTTAAGAAGCAATAAGGTCCAAGAACGCGGTTACTATCCTCTGGCATCTTACCAAAGGAACGAAAACCATAAAGTTCACTTGATCAGACCACGGTTGGTTCTTTTTATCCCGGGGTCACTACACAACAACCAGCCTCGAACCCCTTTTATCAGAGGACATTTTCTAATAATGGCAGCTAGTTCCAGTGACTGTACGTGTGGAAAAAGGCATCTGACTGCACTGCTTACCACGTCATTGTAGAACAGCTACTATGATGTAAGCAGTGTGCTGGGGGGGGCTGGGCTGCCCCAGTAAGCCCCAAACAGGCCCTCTTCTCACCGAGGTGACAGCCTAGTGCAGAGAGAAGTAGACCAGCGACTACAATATAGTTCAGAGGCGGCACAGCCCTGGGTCCACATCTGTCCTGCTTCTCGCCTGCGCAAGGTGATATCACCAAGGAATCCTGATACACCCTTCCCTGCCATGGCTGGACGTGACCTCAGAATCCTACTCACCAAAAGTTTCTAGGCCAGCGGACCTCAACCTGGAGCAGGCATCAGAATCATCTGAGAGTTTCGTTCAGAACCAGTTGGGTCCTACTTCCCAAGTGTCTGATTCAGTAAGTCTGCTGCTGCTGCAGGTCTGGGGACTGTTCTTTGAAAACCAGTGTCTAGGGGCTCCTGGGTGGCTCAGTCGGTTAGCGTCTGACTTCAGCTCAGGTCGTGATCTCGCGGTCCGTGAGTTCGAGCCCCGCGTCAGGCTCTGTGCTGACAGCTCAGAGCCTGGAGCCTGTTTCGGATTCTGTGTCTCCCTCTCTCTGACCCTCCCCCGTTCATGCTCTGTCTCTCTCTGTCTCAAAAATAAATAAAGGTTAAAAAAAAAAAAGAAAGAAAACCAGTGTCTAGGTAACTACCGCTAAATCAAGCCGAGTTGGTAAAAGCTAGTTACCATCTCTGAGATGGTGAGATCTGGGTCAGGAATGTACAGAGAGTGACCAGAACAGAGGAGGGGCCCCTGGCTTTGACCTGGGAGGGTGAAGAATCAGGAAGTCTTCAAGGAGGAAATAGCACCTGGTCAGCAGGTAGTGGGGGAGAGGGGAGTCACAGGCAAAGAACGCAGGGCAGGAAGAGACCCCGAGACAGAGCACTGTGTTCTGTTGCATTAGAATTCAACGACATTTCATATCAGGTAAAGTTAGTGGAGGCAACTGCCTCTAAAAGAAAAGTTCTTTTCCTGTCCTTTTTCCTGTGGAAAGCATTTTAATGATCAAATATGTCATTGTCATTCTTTTTCTTTTTGTATTAAATGCTTTCCTCCTTAAGCAATAGCCTGGGCTTTATCAGAGTCTATCACAGCAGTGCCTGGCTGGCTCAGTCAGTGGAGCCTGCGACTCTTGATCTCAGGGCTGTGAGTTCAAACCCCACACTAGGTGTAGAGATTACTTAAAAATAAAAATAAAAGTCTTTAAAAAAAAAAAGAGTCTACCACAGTGCTTTATGATGAAATACTAATAACTCTGCCATTTGAATATCACTACCAAGGATAGGAGCAAACATAGGATGCTCAGAGTCGGTGCAATGATGGTAACTGCCAGTCCAGGAAACAGGCAAAGAAATAAAATAAAAATCTCAGGATGACCTATTAAGTGGAGACCAATGGGGGCAGAGGTAGGGGAGGGAAAGATCCAGTAAGTTTAACATAAAGAGCGATCTAGAGCTGGGAGTTTCGCTGGGTGTCTTCTAATCTAAGAGTCTTCGTTTCAATCATAAATGTGGTCATCTAAAGGTTCATGAAAACCGGGAACCCCAAAAAAACGTTACAGGAAGTTTTTTTTTAAAAAATCAAGATTTGCTTGAATACAAAGGAGAGATAATATTATCTTTGTCTAGTCAGAGAGTAAAAATACAGCCAAGTATGGGAGGTAACGTTGACTCTGAACACTTTGGGACGGAAAAATGATTCCTAACAACTTCGAGCTTAGACAAATTCTGAAGTTTACAAGGACTGGCCAGCAGGATGTTGGAATAAGAAGATTTAAAAGGTTTGAAGTATTCAAATATAAAATCTCAAGACAATGAACTGTGTGATATTAATAAATTCTAAGGGTACTCTGGACAGAAAATCATTACACCATTCCTGACAATGTAGCAAACAAAATTTTACTTTAATCAAATGCACTTTAGTTCTTGCAATGGTCACCAAAACGTATGCTCCATTAGTCCTCTGCCAGGTGCAATTAAAGTCATATTATGCTTACTGATTTCCTTATGACACGTGCAAAGGAACCTATATGTAAGATACAACTTCGTCTGATAAAAAATAAGCATAAAGACCAGAACAACTGATGCTTGGTAGGGCAGGACACCCCGCAGATTTCCGTTAGTTACCCTGGCTTGGTCCATGTTGGGAGCTGCTTTCTCAAAACTGGGTTAGTGCCTCCCTGATTGCATGGCTTTACTGATTTTTAACTTTTTGAAAAAATGTTTTAGGGGCTCCTGGCTGGTTCAGTCGGTTAAGCATCAACTCTTGGTTTTGGCTCAGGTCATGATCTCACAGTTCATGGGTTCGAGTCCCGCGTCAGGCTCCACGTTGCCGGCACAGAGCCTGCTTGGCGTTCTCTCTCATTCCCTCTCTCTCTGCCCCTCCCCTGCTCGCTCTCTCAAAATAAATGAATAAAGTTAAAAAAATTAAAAGTGAAATCAATGACCTCCGAAGCTGTCATCAAGGATAGGTTCTGTTATAATCACTCCCTCAACACATACTTGTTGAGTTCCTACTGTGTGCCAAAAAACGAGGTTAGCACTGGCTGCACACGGCAAATGTATATGCCGAGAGAAACGCAGGAAGAACTCTGTAAAATAGAGAATATGTACTATCCACATCTGGGAATATGTGGATACCGGAGGTATCCACTGGGACTCGTACATGTTAAGCATCAGGATTTCAAAAATCCCCATAAGCATCACTGTTATTATGACAATGCCTCACGTAAGAAACCAGACTTGCCCCTTATGCTTGTCCAATACTACTGACAACATCAGACAGCAACATACAGGGAGTCTGCCCATTAACCTACAACTTTAAGTTATTTCCACCATGTCAACTTTAAAAACTGGAATCTTAGGGCGTAGGAGACTGTGCAAGAGTCCTGGAAATACATCGGGAGGATATCCAATAAAACATAGGGGTGTGGCAGGAGCACAAAGAAATGGGAGCTTTGAAAATTAACTGATGCCACTGAACTGAAAGTTAGGAAGAAGGCTGGAGCCCAGCTCTAGCCAGAGGCCACCCACCTAGACCTTGATTTCTCTTGTGTTGCTCATCTGGCCCGTGGGGATACCATCTGTCCTAATAACTGCCAAATGAGAAAACTTTAAAGCCATGAAGTGGCCTAAAAACATCAAGTATGTTATTGCTAGTTAAGGTCAAAGAACTGGTCGGTGACTTGGCCAGATCTGACATCTCCTGAGCCCACGACCTGTTCCCCAACACCAGGCCGCTGTTTATTACAAGTAATGAATATTCATCAAACACCAGGCAAATAACACAACATAGCCATTTTGACTAGGAAAATCAATCCCCCTCCCACTCGCTCCCCAAATTTTAAAAACATGTATAGAAAATCCAGAAGTCATCAAGTGGAATATCCCAGTAGTCCTCAAATCGCAAATATCTTTATGTTCCAAAAGTTCAATTCTGGGTAATTTTTCCAAATGAAACACAGGACATGAAGTTACATTCAAATTTTAGATAAAACAATGTAATTTTTTTGGTATAAGTATGTCCCAAACACAGCATGTCCCACTCTTTATCTGAGGTTCAAATTTAACTGTGTGCCCTGTATTTTTATTTGCTAACCAATTTCTGAGTCGTCTGTACTGCTTTTCCAACTCTCAGCTAGGAGGTTCTGGAAGGAACTCTCACCTTGGGAGTTGAGAAAACGGAGTTCGATTTCTGGTTTCTGAGATCTCAGGCAGGTTACAATTCCTTCCATTACACAAAGGGGCCAGTCAATACACATACCACACAATTTCAATGCCCTGGTGTCCATGAGAAATCCCCGGACTTTGTCAAGTTCCCGTTCAAAACACACTGGCCACTTCCTGCATCTGATAAGCATTTCGATGTGTGTGGTTGTCCCGCCTGTTAGACAATACCGCATCAACCTTCCCTGTCCTCGCCATCCATAAAGCAGAGCCTGCGTATTTGCACAAGGGCTTTTTGCACTCATATGTAAATGGTTTATTGCTCAAAAAAAAAAAAAAAAAAAAAAGTTGAATGTATAATTTCACAAAAATCTATCAAAATTAAAAGGCTGACCCTAAGGATAGAAACTGGTTTCATGAGTTTTCCCATGTCCTTGTGGATCTCTGGAAACCCACCTCCACACGGCCAACTTCCCAAATTCTGTGTCTCTCGCCGAGACTTCTGAACCTCTGGAACCTTGACCTCTAGCCACTCCTGGGTGTCCCAGCAACTGGACCTGGGCCAAAGCTGAATGCTTCCCCTTCCAACCTGCCCCTCTGCCGCTGACCCCAATGTCTTTAGTCGCTTACGTTTGAAATCCAAGAATCACCTGACACTTCCCTTCTATGAGGTCCGCAAATCTGATCCACACCAAGACCAAGATTCCACCTCTCAAACACAACTGTTACTCTCCACACCTCGTCTCCATTCCCATCATCCGGGCCCCCCCCCCCCCCCCCCCCCTCCCCTCTCTCACAAACCCTGCAGGAGCCCCCTAACTGGTTTCCTGCCCCCCCCAAACCCATTCTGCGCATCATAGTCTGAGTTACCTCGTCCCATGCTTCCTGGTCCTACATGACTTCCCCCAGCTATTCTGGCCTTCTCGCAGCTCCTAGAACACAGACCAAGTTCTCACCACATGGTCTTTGCACGTGCCGTTCCCATCGACTGGACCAGGGGAAGCCTTGACTGGTGCCTTCTCATCCTTCAGCTGTCAAGTATAATCTCTTCCAAAAGACCCTCCTGGGCTAACTTTTTTTATTGTGGTAAAATATACAAAAACAAAAATGTACTCTTTCAACCATTTTTAAGAGTATGGCTCAGCAATTCACACTGTTCAGCAATTCACACGGTTGTCCCACCATCACCACCACCACTCATCTCCAGGATTTATCATCCCAAACTGAAATGCTCATTAAACAAGAATTCCCTTTCCCTCTCCCCCCAGGCCCTGGTAAGCACTGTTCCACTTTCTGTCTCTATGAACTTAACTATTCTAAGAACCTCATAGAGTGGGATCATACAATATTTGTTTTGCCCTTTTGTGTCTGGCTCATTTCACCGAGCATAATGTCTTCGAGTTTCACCCACATTATAGCATGTATTAGAATGTCCTTACTTTTTAAGACTGAATCACATTCCAATGTATGGATACACCAGATCAGTTTACATCGACAGCGGCCTGGGTTCCTTAGTGCCATTTTCAAGCAGATTCTCGTTACTCTCTTAATAGGGTCTTATCTTCGAGTGTTTATCATAGATTGTAATTCTAATATCAGTTGGTTTCATATCTCCTTTGTTCAATATCTTAATTATCTACTCCTGCCTCCCCACCCCAAATGACCCTTGTAAGCTCCATGAAGAGGAGGACATTGTTTTGTTCATCCTTCTATTAACCACCATTACCTGGCTCAGGCCCTGGAGGGTAGTGGGGATTTGATAGGGAATTGTTGAATCACTGAATGAAAGAAAATCATTAAGACACCAGAAAGCCACTGGTCTTCAGATGCGCTCACAGATTTCATGCACTTTGTATTCAACTGTGAAAGGGAACAAATTCATGCAAGCATGCATATGCACGCGCACACACACACACACGCGCGCGCACACACACACACACACACACACACACACACACACACGGCTCTCCGGGCACAAACAATTCCCTTTGTAACATGAAAGTTAATGTTGTTTGTGATTAACGCACATTTCCTGTGTTTTTTTTTTTTTTTTCAAGAATGCATCATGTGCAAAAGTAACTTGTGTGTTCAGCAAGGAAAAGGAACTAAGTACTGATCAACACTACCGCAGGGATGAGAATCCTAGGTAAAACATTCTGCTAAGTAAAAGGAGTCAGTCACAAAAGAACAGATGTTGTATGATTCCATTTATGCAAAACGTCCAGATAGGCAAATACATAGAGCCGGGAAGCAGGTTGGAGGTCAGCAGGAGCTGAGGGGAGGAAAGAATAGGAGGGACCGCTAACAGGTACAGGGTCTCTTTTCTTGGGCGATGAAAAGGTTCTAAAATGGGAGTAGGGTGATGGTTGCACAATTCTGTAAACTCCTAAAAACCACTGGATTGGACACTTTGAAAGGATAAACGGTATGGCACGTGAATTATAGCTCCATAAAGCAGTTTCAAAAAAGAGAGCATATGTGGATGGAGATGTAGGTGGCCTGCCTGCACCCGAGGGCTGGGAAAACCTTGCCTTCCCAAGTAGGAGATGCCCGGCAAGGAGGCGGCATCCGGGGCAGCCGGCTTTCTCCGGCACCGAACGCCTCCTTGCCCCACAAACCCTGTGGATTACAGACCATCTTCCTTCCAGTACAGTAAAGGCCTCCGCTTTATGCAAATCATTTTCTTTTTCTAACACCGGTCCTCTCCCCCACCCCCGTTCCAAAAGCAGGAAGACAGGCCCTGAAGATAAACAAAGGTAAAGTTCTCTGGACCAAAACTTGACACAAATATGCACATTTCTGAAGAGCCTCTTCACAACTTTCTCAGCTCACCCAGGTCCAAGCCTCCATCATGGCTCACCTGGGTCAGCCTCCTACCTGGTCTTCCTGCCTAGGACCACCGCAACCAGAATGACCCTTTTAAAATGCAACCAGACCACAGATGACGCTACTCCAATGGGGAACATCCTTAATTCCCACTGCCCGACACCCCGCCGCATCCTGTACACAAAGTCAAACCCAAGGTCCTTATACACCTAGGAAGCCCTTCATGGTGGGGCTCCCCTACCCGCTCATCTTCTCCCAGCCCCCTCCATGCTCACAGGGTTGAGAAAGAGCCAACCACCTGTTCGTTGACTTCATCAGAAGAATCGGGAGCCGAGCACCTGCCCATGAGGGCCTCTGCACCGAGCCTTCAGTCCCCTCTGCCTAGGCCACTCCGCTCCCAGGTCTTCAAGGTTCCCCTTCTCTCTGCTGAGAGAACATTGAGGGAGACATCCTCTCTCAAATGTCACCTTCTCCACGCTACAAATACAACCTGTTCCCTTGACCCTCTCCCCCTCTCCCCTGTTTGGCTTTCTCTTTTTATCCCCCCTTTTACTTATTCCAGACATACCGTATCATTTACCCCTTTGCTACCTTTATCATCTACGGTCTCCCCCCTCCTCTAGAACGTGAGCTCCGTGAGAGCAGGGCTCTTCATCTACTTGGTTCACTGACAGATGTCAAGTGCCCAGCACACAGGATGTGCTTAACACCCGTTGGGTGGCCGGCAGCATGGATAAAGGAGGCCTCTGTTTCAGACCGTAGGGCTAAGGAGGAGGGTCCAGTCTGTGGAATGACTGGGGCGATAGGAAGTTCCCTAGGAGACACCCAGAGCGTATTTGTTTGACCCTGGAACTCGGGAAGGGAGACCAAGAGCTAACCAAGGTGCAGCTTTAAAAAGAGTGTCGGTCCAAGTGATCTCAAAGAGCCAGGATGCCATTTATTCACCCCCCACACAGTCGGAGGTTCTCCGAATGACCTTTGACAACTGTCGCCATGTTTCTCCACGCTAAAGACTGATAAAAAAGAATTCTAAGCCATCTTCCATGAAGTGGAACTAGACGAAGTCTCAAACCTCTTAGGGATGAGCCACGGCAGCCCCAATCTCCTTTTAGTGGCTGTGATAGGATAGGAAGATGGAATACACCCAAGGATGTGGCATTTGGGCTTAGTCTGAAGATTTTTTAACTCTGCTTGTAAAAAAACCTCTGTTTTTAAAATATGCAAATGCGGGGCACCTGGGTGGCTCAGTCGGTTAAGCGTCCGACCTCGGCTCAGGTCACGATCTTGCGGTCCGCGAGTTCCAGCCCCGCATCGGGCTCTGGGCTGATGGCTCAGAGCCTGGAGCTTGCTTCCGATTCTGTGTCTCCCTCTCTCTGCCCCTCCCCTGTTCATGCTGTGTCTCTCTCTGTCTCAAAAATAAATAAACGTTAAAAAAAATTTTTTTTAAATAATAAAAAATAAAATAAAATATGCAAATGCTTATTTTGGCTAATTTTTAGGGCCCAGTATGAACATAAACTCATGAGAGTCCGCTGTTCTTTAGAAAATATAGATGAAGATATCTTTAACCTAGGGGCACCTGGGTGGCTCAGTCAGGTGAACATCTGACTCTAGATTTTGGCGCAGGTCATGATCTCAGGACTCGTGAACTCGAGTCCTGCATCGGGCTCCTCGCTGATGGTGTGGAGCCTTGCTTGGGATTCTCTCTCTGTCCCTCTTTCTGCCTCTCCCTCCCTCACTCTCTCTAATAAATTAAAAAAAAAGATATCTTTAACCTAATAGACGGACATCTAATCATTTGAGAAAGCCTTCTGGTTTTTATCCCGCTACATGTATAAGCAACATGAGATCATTCCTCCATTCTACAGTCTATAATTGACCTTTGGCCTTGAAGCTTCTATTGAAAACCATGGATTCTATCCCAAGGTAGAAATCAATCTCTCAGGTATTCAATTTTTCAAGCATGTAAATATCACATTCTAACCCTCCTTCCACCAAAAAATACATTTATTTTAATCCAAGTCAATTCTGAAGGAAAGTTAAGGATTTTTCCTGTCTACTACACAATGTCCTCCCCGGAAGACATCTGTGCTCTGCAGAAGTCTCCAGATTGTGAAGCCGGGTCTCCTGGGCACAGGGCAGAGTGTCAGCCACATCATGGACCAGCTTGGTAAGGGCAGCTGCAGGTGAAAAGGAGAAATGTGTCATGCCCTTCACATGCCCTCCACGCATCCAGCCTCCAGCAGTCCCACGTGCTCTCATCGACAGGCTGTTGAAGAGAAAGGTGATTTGGAAGAAATCATGCCTGCCCGTCTTAAGCCACTTTCTTTTTTTCTTTTTCCTTTTTTTAATGTATATTTCTTTTTGAGAGAGACAGAGGGTGAGTGGGGATGGGGCAAAGACAGAGGGAGATACAAAATCCAAAGCAGGCTCCAGGCTCTGAGCCATCACAACAGAGACTGATGAGAGGCTCAAACTTAGAAACTATGAGATCGTGACCCGAGCGGAAGTCAGACACTTAACCGACTGAGCCGCCCAGGCACCCCTTAAGCCACTTTCTATGAAAGATAAATCTCACAAAACCAAACAAGATCTCAAAAACTCCTATGAACAGACAGACAGCCACTTGCCCATATTCACAGTGACATTATTCACAATAGGATAAGATGCAATGAAAAGATGCAATGAAAAGGAAGTAGAAGGAAATTCTGACATCTGCTACCACACGGATGAACCATGAGGATATTATGCTGTGTGAAATAAGCCAGTAACAAAAGGACAAATATTGCATGATTGCACTTACATGAGGAACTTGGCCAAATTCACAGAGACAAATAGGTAGAGAGATTATTGGGGGCTGGGGGGAGGAAGAAATGGGGATATATACTGTTTAACAGGTATAATATTTCAAAATGGGATGATGGAAAAATTCTGGAGATGGACAGTGGTGATAGTAGCCTGACAGCACAAATGTGCTTAATGCCACTGAATTCACTTTTAAAATTGGTAAATTTTATGAATATTTTGCCACAGTTAAAGCAAAACGCCCATGAAGTAAACTTCTGCACGAAGGTGAGATCGTGTAGTTCTGGTGCACACAACAGAACACAGATTTTCACATAATCCTTACAATCTCTTCTGTCTGATGAACCCCACACAGTCACTTTGCTTGTGTCATAAGCCTCCAGAATTTCTGATATAGCATTTGCTAGTGCTTGGCTTAGAAGCCCACAAATTTATTCCCAATATGGCAGTAAGGCCAATATTTTCCGGCATGAAACGTACAAAATCTGACCCATCATCTCACGAACGTGAATATTTAAACCATCCAAGACAAATGGTTGTCTATTTTCTTTTCTTTTCTTTTTTTTTTTTTTTAATGTTTAGTTTTGAAGGAGAGAGACAGAGCGTGAGCAGGAGAGACACAGAGAGAGAGGGAGACACAGAACCCCAAGCAGGCTCCAGGCTCTGAGCTGTCAGCAGAGAGCCCGACGCGGGGCTCAAACTCACGAGCCGTGAGATCATGACCTGAGCCGAGATCAGACACACCGACTGAGCCACCCAGGCACCCCGGTTATCTATTTTCTTATAGAGAACATTCAATGTTTCTTTTGGATCCAGAGATCATATACGCACATCTCAGAGAGTAATCCCCGTACTCTCTTGCATCCCAAGAAGACAGAGTAAGAACCTGTGAACAAGTCACATCACACTTTATAAAATAAAAAAATGCATCCGATGCATGGGAGATTCCTTAACAGCAAGAATGGACAGTTGGAGGCTATGTAGGAACAATATTTGGTGCCTGAGGAGCTCCAAGGAAGATATTCCGGCTCAACTTGAGAAAAGGTGAGCAAACTGATTTCAAACACTGCCTGTTCTAAATCAAACAAACCTCAAGTCTGGTGGAACAAAAGCCACTCAGCAAAGAGACAAAGCCATCGACGAAGGCCCTGTAAATAAAGACCAAAGCTACTAGCCAAAGGTCAGGCTACACACGTACTCAATGCAGAAGCGACAGGATTCTCAGTCACACTAAGGGGAGGTGGCCATTGACACTGAAAGGCTGTCCCAGGACAAGGGTGACCTCAGCCGCCCAAGGAGTCAGTGCCCTTTCCCAGACGGAGAGCCAGCTTCCAGGCCCCGCTCTGCAAATTCACTAGCTTGGAGACCAATCATGGACACAGAGCTTTCAAGCAGGAAGTGAGCTGGGCCATCCTCCAGGGTCTTAGGCAACCGTCCCTCCTTGCAAGGAGGGGCAGTGTCCAGAGCAGAGAGAAAGAAAACACCGGGTCTGCTTTCTTACCAAGGAAGGAAAGAAAAACTAAAACCCCCAACTCGGGCCCTCTGCAACCTAATGGGCTTCAGTGAAGCCAGGAGGTAATCCCCAGGACAGCACCGGGAGAAGATAGGCATTTTTACCATGAAGGAATGCACGGGACTGTCCCAAGGGTCTCTGTTCTTAGCGACGCTTACTAGACATCCCGAATGAGAACCATTTGTGGAGAGCACCGATCCTTTAAGGAAGATTCAGGCTTCGGCTCGTGAGTGTTGAGTGCTGAACAGGGAAAAGTAATTGATTTTTTATTTATTTATATTGGGGGAAATCTAGAGGCTAAGGGAGAGGAAAGAGATAGGAAGTGGGGGGTAAAGTCGACAGAGAAGTGCTCTGACGTCCCAAGGGCCTCCGCTGTGCAGAAGGAACACCCAGCAACTCGTGGCTGTGACTGCGCAGGCACGTCCCCGGGTCACAGAGGACCCTCAAACACCACGCTGTCTGTCCCTGGACACCTGTGGTCCGGAACTCAAGCCCTGCATGGGGAGGTTTAGAATCTCTCCCCTATCTTAGCGAACACTTTCTCACCAGTGCCCAGTGCAAATGGGGACCTATGTTTGCTAAATAAATACAAACACGCAGAGTGAGTCCTGCTCCCTACACCGTCTAAGAGAAAGGCAATTGCTGGATGGACAATAAATATTTACTGAGCTGTATCAATGACAACAGGAATATTAACGACTACTTTTCACCGAGGGCTGGGCCAAGCTAAAGTTCGCTCAGTTCTCTCATTTGGAACTCATCACACAACCCTGTGACGTACTGTTATTATTATTCCATATTCCAGATAAAAAAAAACCTGTAAGCTAAAAGGATTAAGTAACTTGCCCTAGGTTACACAGCTAAGAAAGCAGTAAGGCCTGGATTCCAAGCTAGGTCAAAGGACTCCAAAGCATGTGTCACCAACCTCTATTTTACTGCTGCCTCTGGGCTCCGTACTCCCCGGGAACCAGTTATCAAACATACTTCCCATGGGGCATGTTTTGGAAACAATTTATTTAAAAAAAATTTTTTTTAATGTGTATTTTTCAGAGAGAGAGAGAGAGACAGATGGAGCGTGAGCAAGGAACGGGGAGAGAGAAAGAGAGAGAGAAGGAGACACAGAATCCAAAGCAGCCTCCAGGCTCTGGGCTGTCAGCACAGAGCCTGACGTGGGGCTTGAAACCATGAACCGCAAGACCATGACCTGAGCTGAAGTTGGATACTTAACTGACTGAACCACCCAGGTGTCCCTGGAAACAATTTATTTAAAAGTACGATACATTTCAAAGTATTAGGAAAAGTACTAATGTATTCCTAGCTGATCAGATGATAATTCCTCTGTTTTCTATGAATAAGTACCAGAAACAAGACTGTTTTATATACCCATGCTTTCTAGACTCTTCCTCCATCCTGCCAGGTGTTCAATAACCCAGGACCTTAAAAGATCTTAGACTGGGAGTTCTCTTTAACCAGGCACAGGGATGGGGATTCAGGAGTAACTCGGTTAACAAAATAAAGGATAAACCACCTTCTTTTTGTGTTATTAAAACTCTATGGCAGCAAATTAATTTTTACTGATCTCAATAAGTAACAAAGCACTTACAGATGTTATGAATACAATTAATCTAATTGATGATGCTAACAAATACCTGAAAACTCACAACCGGGGGGGGGGGGTCTCCTCTCCCCCCCCTCCACCACACACACACACACACACACACACACACACACAAAGAAACTTGCCAGGAGACAAATCTAGGAGCAAATATAGAAACAGATCTAAAATTCAGTGCTTAAGAGACTTTAAAAGCAGTTTTCTTTAGACATATGTGACACGAAGGGACCCCACAAAACTTGTTCTGGTAACTAGAAAGCAAGTTCCTCTGCATTCATAAGAGCACAGACTTCCTTTACAATGATGAAACTAAAGAGCAAAGGTAAGTAGGAGATTCAAATCTCTCTAGACTTATAAGGATCACCTGGATTTCATGAATGTCGTTTATGAAAAACTAAAAAGGAATTCAAACTAGCAAGGCAATATTAAAAACACACTAAACATCTGGGCATTATACTATTTTTAAAATATCAGTTTAATGAAGAAAATAAAACAACATAAGAACACCTACTGTGTATGAGGGACAGTCACCTGTTCTGCCATTTAATTCTCTCAACAACCAAAGGAAGTTGATAACATCTTTTTTTTTTTTTTTAATAAATCGAGGTTCAGAAAATTCAGGAATTCATCTAAAGTTAGACAATTGAAAAAGTAAGTACATATTGGGTATCTGGGTGGTGCAGTCAGTTAAGCATCCAACTCTAGATCTCAGCTCAGGTCACAATCTCACGGTTCTTGAGCCCTATGTCCGGGTCTGGGCTCTGCAGTGATAGTGAGGAACCTACTTGGGATTCTTTCTTTCTCTCTCTCTCTCTCTCTCTCCCTCTCTCTCTCCCTCTCTCCCTCTCTCTCTGCCCCTCCTCCAGCTCCTATGTGCATTTGCTCTCTCAAAACAAACTTAAAAAAAAAAAAAGTAAATATAACAAAAATAAATTCTAAAAATCAAATACAATTTAAAATAAGTAAAATAACAGAAACTTGTGGGAATCTAAATCCACTACTCCTTGCTTTAGAAGGAAGAAAAAGAAAGGAAAGAAGAAAGGAAGGCAGGCAGACAGGGGGGAAAGAAACCAATAGCCAGATCTGGTCAATGCCATGAATGCTAACATCTCAGAGACTGAAATCCAAATGAAACATGGGACCAGTACTAAGCCTGCCTTATCACACAGACTTCTTTTTGTTAAGCCATTTGCTTTACCAAATTATTATTTTAAAGCCTCAACTTAAAAACTGAAAATTAGGGGCTCCTGGGTGGCCCAGTTGGTTAAGTGACTGACTCTTGATTTCGGCTCAGGTCACGATTTCATGGTTTGTGGGTTTAAGCCCTGCATCAGGCTCTGTGCTGACAGCATGGGGCCTACTTGGGATTGTCTCTGTCTCTTCCCCCCCACCCCCCCATCTCTCAAAATAAATAAATAAACTTTAAAAAACTAAATAAATAGGGGGAATGCCTGGGCGGCTCAAAGCCTGAAGCCTGCTTCGGGTTCTGTGTGTCTCTCTCTCTCTCTCAAAAATAAATACCTATTAAAAAATGTTTTAACTAAATAAAAACAAAATTAAAAAAAAAAAAATCTCCTAGCTCTGTCACGGTCAAGATCAAGTGCACATCGGCATGCATTTTCCTTAAAATAAAAACCAGAAGGAAAGTTTGAAGGTAGCCAGAGCTGTCCTGGCTCAGATGGCGTTTGTGTTCACCAGTATTAAGCCACACGAGTCTCGTTTGGCCCTCGGTAACAGACACAGAGAATCACCAAGGATTACCAAAGCGCAGCCACCAGGACATAACGAATGAAGAAACTGGTTAAGCGTTCTTACCTAAAATGAGCACAAGGACGTAATGAAAGTCATTAAGTCTGAATTTTCATTCAGAGAGTAATTGCAGGCAGACTCCCCCACCCCCAAGAAAGTAATCGGCTAATAACCATTGAATATCTTTTGCGTAACCATTTATAATAGGCTCAGATGAGGCCTTCACCGATAGGCCCAGGATTAATGAATGGCATTTTAGATCAAACACAAAAGTACCCGTGAGACAATGAGAATTAGAACTTTTACTGCACAGTCTGTGTTTCCTCTTTTTCATATGCGCTTGCATGTACTATCGCTGGAGATTTTATCACACATGTTTTATAGTTTTTGTTCCTAAAAGCAGTCAGCCTTCCTCCATAACATACTGTGCGCGCGGTGATCTTCAAGCACTCGGCCTGTGTTGTCTCATTTAATTCTCAAGGAGCAGAGACAGAAATCTGCAGACAATGCAACCAGGAAGATGGGAGAGAATCTTTTCTCGGGCCGACAGGGCGGGCAGTTTCCGGGAGGGGAACTCGGCGGCGTCCGGAGCTACCCAAGAAGGACTTGGAGCCCGCCGGGGGCGCCGCGGGCAGGCCGAAGGGGTCAGGTGGGGTTGAGCGGGACTCACCGGGCGGAAATGGGGCCCACCCGCCCCTTACTTTTGGTGTCAACTCCCCTCCCCCGTTCCGCATCCCCCACAGCCGTCGCCAATGCGAGTTCGGAGCCGTGTTCCAGGACCAGGCGCGCACACCCCCCTCGGAGAAGTCGGGCTGACAACGGAAGGCTTTTCTTTCGCTTGGGGAGGTGTGAGGACGTGGGGGGGGGGGGGTTACAACACTTGCCACTCTCTGCCACCCTCCCCGCCCCGCCCCAACACGTTGCCCCTCTGCACGCACACCAGCGAAGCCGCAGCGCCGGGTATCACACCGGGGAGGGAAGGAGATGGCCTGGGGCCGCGCCGCGGGAGCTGGCGGATACGACCCTACGGTCACCGGGGAAAACGACCCTCTTCCGCATCACCTCCCAACCTGAGTTAAAGCTCGCGGTAGATGTCAGGAGGGCGCCTGGTCCTGCAGGCGCCGAGGCGGAGGCGGTCTCGCCCTCCATCCCTCCCCGCAGGTGCGCCAGGGTACCCGAGGTCCTAAGGTCTTTTTCAGACTCGTTGGGATCGGCTCCCAAAGGGGGCCCCAGCACAACCCGGCCAGGGAGACTTCCAGAGGGGCGGCAGACACCGCAGGGAAGCCAGCGGCACTCCCCAAGGACCCGCAAGTCCTGCCAGGCTCGCCCCTCAAAGCTTAACCCCGGACATGTGCGTGGCAAACCCAAACGATCCAAACGCCACCTGCGAGTTCCCTCGCCTCCCAGCAGGTGAAACCCGCACGGACGTCTCCACAGCGCTGCCTCCCCATCCCCGAGGCCGAGAAGGCTCCCGGGACCCCCGCCTAAGTCCCACCGGTGCGGGCTCCGGAGCCCGAGGGCGCGGACAGCTGCTGCCACCGCATCCCCGATCCTGGGAGTCCGCCCGCTCCGGGGCGGCCAGGGGACCTGTGGGACACTGCGGGGCCGGTTGGGTGGGGAAAGTTGGGGGCCCGGCGCCGCGCCCCTCCTTACCTGGCGCTCGCTGGCCCCTGCTGGGACATCCGTCGGGTGCGCGCCCCTCCGCGCGCTCGCTGCGCACCTGGCCGTAGTCGCCGCCACCGCCCGGCCCCAGCCCTGGCCGCCGCGCTAGCGCTTCATGGCGCACGGGGCTGGCCCGGGGCCCCGGGAAGCGTGTCCAGTTGGCGGCGGCTCCTCCGGCTCTCGCCTCTCGCCAATGGCTCCCCGCCTTCCCCCGCCCCGCGTCCGAGCGCCAGTCCTCGGCGGCCGCCCTTTTCCCTCCGCTCCCCGGGACCGGCCAAACTGGTTTCTCCGCTCCGGGGTGGTGCCTCCAGTCTCTCACTGGCAGCCGCGGCTGGGGCTGGGGGCGGGCCCGGCCGTCTGCCCTCCCTTTGTCCCTCCCGGGGGCGGAGAGGGGCTGGACGGCGAGCCCCAGGGCGGGCACACGCGGCCCAGGTCCAGCCCCGCGCCCTCCGTGCGCCCTGGCGGCAGGTGGGCACCCAGGCGGTGCCCCGAGCTCGTCCCCTGCCTCGCCCGACCTGCCACTTGGCAGCTGCGATCGCTGTCGGCTCCTTTGGCGCTCCCGCCTCCCGGGGGGCCGCGCTCGCCACCCCGCCCCACCAGCTTCGCGTCACTTTCCCGCCGCCCTCGGCTGGCCTGGCCGCCGCCCGGGGTCGGTGACCTCCCCAGCCCGGAAAGCTGGCCGGGCCGCGGCTCGCCTGGGACCTGCCCCCCCCTCGGTAAGGGGAGCTGTACCCTCTCGACGCCGCCAAGTCACGTTCCAGGACTGGTCACCGAACGCGCGTCGCGGTTCGCTGCGCAGAGGGTGGGGAAGGGGCCAGCGCCAAAAGACTTGGAATAACTTACCTGTAGTCGCAGCAAGCAGGCTTTGTGCGGAGACCTAGCTCCTCTGCCTTTAGGGGTTTGGGGTCAAAAGCAGCCAAGGTGCAGCAGGTGAATGGCACGGAGTAGCTGGAAAATTTGGCTCGCGTGCGTGGTTGCTAGCTGGGGTCTGGGCTTGCATTCATGCCTCCTTGACAGTATATATATCACACTCCACATCGGAAACTCCACTCCGCGGAATTTTACTGCTCACCCACTAGCAAGAGTCACTAAGGAGAATGGAGGAAAGTCAAAGATGAATGAAAAGGTTTGCTTGACATGTAGTGGGGGAGATAGAACTCCTAAGTGAATATCTAGTTACCTGCAGATCAGAGAGGTTCAGGTCATGAGCCTGAGCGTTCAGACACTCACCTAGGGGCTTAAGGAGGCTCCCAGCTGGGTGTCTTCTCTGAGGAGGCCATGCTTAAGATGGGCCTCGGAGGTCCACACTTTTAGGGATCAGACTTACACGGAGAAGACATTCAAAGAGTAGTCCACTCAATTTGATCTCCAGGTGCATGAGTCAACTGATATTGTTAAACCACAAACTACCCTGTATTTCTTTTTCATTAGTCACACTTGATTAAAAAAAAAAAAAAAAAATCTCTACACCTAATGTGAAGCTCCAACTCAGAACCCCCAGACCAAGGGTCTCTCCCTCTACCAGGTGAGCCAGCCCAGTGCCCCTACACACTTGACTTTTGCCTGGGTCGGCTGGCCAGTCATTCACTCTCTCTCTGGGCCTCAGTTTTCTCATCTATAAGTGAGACCGGACCAGATTATCTCAAATGGTTCCTTCCAGTTTCTGAGCCCAACACCAGAGCAAAGGTACAGAAGCCAGAAAACACAGGCGTGCCTGGATGGCTCAATTAAACATCTGACTTTAGCTCAGGTCATGATCTCACGGTTTGTGAACTGGAGCCCCACATCCAGCTCTCTGCTGTCAGTGCAGAGCCTGCTTTGGATCGTCTGTCTCCCTCTCTCTCTCTTTCGCAAAAATAAATAAACATTAAAAAAAAAGAAGGGGCACCTGGGTGGCTCAGTCAGTTGAGCATCCGGCTTCGGCTCAGGTCATGATCTCACGGTTGGTGAGTTCGAGCCCCACGTAGGGCCCTGTGCCGACAGCTCAGAGCCTGGAGCCTGCTGTGGATTCTGTGTCTCTCTCTCTCTGCCCCTCCCCTGCTCGTGCTCTTCCCTGTCTCTCAAAAGTAAATAAACATTAAAAAAAAAATTAAAAAATAAATAAAAATAAAAAAAAGAAGAAGAAGAAGCTAGAAAACATAGGGCCCAGTTAGTTTCGATGGGGAAGACCAGTTGGCTGACAGTGTGGTAGTAATACATAAGGCAGGAGAAGGAATCAGGGCCTAGAAGCCTTTGAAGGCAGGTTAAGGAGTTTCGGCTTCCTTTTGCCAGCACCTGCAAAGCATTGAAAGTTGGTGATTACAGCTGTGACATCCAGGTTGTGTCTTAGGGAAAGCAATGGGACTAGCTTGGAAGAAGACTCAAATGGGGGCACCACTTAGGAAGCTACTAAAGCAACAAAAGGCGGGCCCGAAGGAGTTGCCAGTGGAAGGAAAGAAGGAGGAACTCTCAGGGACGGCAGCAGGAGAAGTGACAGGGCACAGAGTGGCCAGAATCTGCAACTGAGTGGCAGACAGAGGCACAAAGGTGAGCCAAGTTCTCCAGACCAGCGGCTGGCATCAGTAGGGGCAACGGAGTCAGGAGGAGGGCTCTGCTCTACTGGGAGAAATGCCAATAAACCCAAGAATCCGGACACGACTCTGGGTTAAAGGAAGGATCCTTTCCTTCTTGAAAGTCTACAAGAAGGTGCTCAGTCTAAGAAAACATGGCGCAGAAGAGAGACTACCCTAAGACACATCCAATCCACCCCTGCTCTCAGATCAGATAAATAACACTGCTATGGCTGCGTTTAATATTCCTGTGTAGACACTGAAGATTTGAAGCTAGTTTGTTTCTCAGTGGAGTGGAGAGTGGAGAGAGGTGTGGATAAAGGGACATCACGGGGAATGTTTCAAAGATTCGTTGATTCTTAAGATTTGTACCTTCATGATCTCACGGTTCGTGAGTTCAAGCCCCGTGTCGGGCTCTGTACTGACAGCTCAGAGCCTGGAGCCTGCTTCTGATTCTGTGTCTCCCTCTTTCTGTACCCGCCCCCCACACTCTGTCTGTCTCTCTCTCTCTCAAAAATAAAGATTTTAAAAAAAATAGGAAAAAAAAGATTTGTACCTTAAAAAATAATACAAATAGAGCAGGGCGAAGAGATTAGGAGTGGGAGAATGAATTGCAATTTTAAACAAATTGCAGATTTAAACAAATGACCAGGGTAGGCTTCATGAAGAGATTTGGATTTGAAGAAGACTTGTAAGAAGGTGAAAGAGTTTCATCCCAGGTGAGAGAAATTCTTTGGAAACTCATTTCACCTGGAACCCACCAGACAAAGGCATGTTCAAACCTCGTCCTACTGAGTTTCCCTCCCATAATGCCTTCCGGGTCATTGAAAAGGCGACTCTCAGAGCATGTCTGCTGCTGTTGCTGATAAAGGAAGTAGCTCAACTCAAAGTCCTGACTTTTGTCCTCTCTGAAAGATCCATGCCAAATTTCAGGGTGCCTTGTCAGGTCAATCCCTGGAAGTGTTTCATGCATGCAACAAGGATTGATTTTGAAATGTGTCTTACATGAGTCACCTCTTTGTCTTAGCAGCAGCCCTGACTTCACCAGCCTCTGTGATTGTTTCTCAGTGAACCCCAATGGGATTGAATAGTATCCTGGTTTATTTTTTACTGTTTTAATGTTTATTTATTTTTAAGAGAGAGATAGAGTGCGAGCAGGGGACAGGCAGAGAGAGAGACACAGAATCTGAATCAGGCTCCAGGCTCTGAGCTGTCAGCACAGAGCCTGACGTGGGGCTCAAACCCACAAACCACAGGATCATGACCTGAGTTGAAGTCAGATGCTGGACCGACTGAGCCACCAAGGCGCCCTGCATTCTGGTTTTATTTAGAAGCCACTCCCATTCAGCAACCCACGCCTTTACCTTGCAAGGGGGAAATAATACCACACTTGGGAAAGTAATGAACCGAAACAGTCATTTCTAAATAAAGATGACGTTGCTTTTCAGATTTTGTAGTTCGCAATCTCCTTTATTTCTTTTTGTTTCTTTTTTTTTTTTCTTTTTTCTTTTTTCCTTTCTTGGCAACACTCCTATGCATTTCCATGATGTGGGTAGGAAGGCTGGGGAGGTTACCAAAAGATCTAGCTCAATTTTACTGAAAATTCATGTCCTAGAATTTTTTGTTCTACAAGATATGAGCTAAAGAATAAAAACTATGTTAAAGGGAGGTGATGCTGCCTGTATTCAGTTCTCTACTAAGCTCGGTGGTCATTTAAGCTAAAGCATTTAATGCCAGTGGAAAGGTATTCATGCTGCACTAGATGCTATTGTAACCCATGCTGGACAGTCCAGTTTAACGCATTTGGAAGATAAATTCTTCCCAGCCATCTTCCAGATGAGCTCCAGAATTTTAAACATGATAAGAAGATATCTATTAGGTGAATCTCTCTTTGCAACACGCGAAATTAGAAGCTTCAAATAGTCTGCCCCACTTCCTTTTAAAGGGTATTTAAAACAACAGATAGAGATGATATAATCTGTAGTCTCTGCACAAATAATTTTCCAAATTCCTTCTGATTTATAGGCTTTCCACCTCCTTTACTACTTATTGCCTTCTTTCTTCTGACCAACACTTTAAATAAAAAAATATGATTGCAAAAGAAATCTTGACCATTAAGGTAACTAAGTGTCTCTCAGTTATTTTGTTACTACCCATGCTCAGCGTGCAAGAGGTGTTAGGGGACGTATTATTCCTCAGCACGTTATTAAAGTTCATTTCTCTTTCTTTCATATTCATGAGTATATAAATATAAAGCATTAGTCCACAGTTATTTTTTTCTACAAAGAGTTCAATTACCTACGATCTCTCTATATGAAAATGGGATTAATGAACATCCCATTGAACTGAGTTGATAACACCAGTTAAACTTAATTCATATGATGAACCAACCATTTCCCAAATTGCCTTGGGGCCATTGTTAGTATAGGTAGCCATGGTTTTATGTGATCGTAAGAAGTTTGTATGTATTGTCTTATGCTGTGTTCGTCATTTACCGTGGTGTCGCGAAAGCAGTTCACATTCCCAAATTCAACCCTCATCCTTTGCGACCTAAACTCCCTCTACTGCGAGTTGCTTACAGTTCACTGAATTCTAGTTAGCACTTCATGTTGCCTCTGCTTGAAATGTCCTCCTCAGGGAGCCTGGTTGACTCCGTCGGTTGAGCGTCCAACTCTTGATCTCAACTCAGGTCTTGATCTCAGGGTTGTGAGTTCAAGCCCTGCGCTGGGTATGGAGACTACCTTAAAAAAAAAAAAAAAAAAGTCTTCCTCATTCATCTATCTTGTCTCCATCCCCAGAGTAACTTCCTCTGGGTAGACCTTGCCCCACACATCCCCAGACAATAGTTTCCATAGCATAAGGAAGCCTTTAGCCCTTGTATGTTAACCATTTACCTGTAATCATTCCCAGCAGCACTGTGAGCCCTTTGATACCCAAGAATGGGCCCTACTCTTTGTGGTCTCCCTTGGCATAGAACATTGCCCTGGCACCCTATGTGCCTATTAGTTCTTGTGGGATGGTCTGCATAGTCATCATTCCCAATAGTTGTATTTTCTTCTGCTGCTGATTTATTTAATCATTGCTCCTGTTGGATATTTATTATCTGGAGATTGGCTTCCAGAAAAATCTGACCAACTACAACCCACCACTATTTTAAAGTCTTCTAAACAACTTACTTCTCTCTGGTTCTTACTACTTAGCGGGTTGTGATTTGCTCTCCTTTACTTACATCCAGAAATGGTGTGCCTCCAGTACAAGAAAAGTTTGTCTTTTACTAGAACTAGGACATGATTAAGCCTTTGTGGCCACCACTAGAGCAATAGAAAGAAGGGCGTTCCAATTCTTCCATAAAGTTATAGCAGCCTATGCTGTGTATCAGTACTGCGTTTTGAACTTCCCTAAATTTCCAGCCAGCATGAATGATTGCCCCTTCCAATGAAAGAAAAGTTAATTAAATGCAAAAAGAAAACGGTAAGGAACAATTTTTCACTGATCACACTGGCAAAGACAAAAAAAAAAAAAAAGTCTGGAATTGCACTGCGCTGACAGTGTTTATGGGGAAACAGGCATTTGAAAGTTGTCGGTGGTTGTGCACAAGGTGCAACTTGTTTGGGAGGAAATTCAGAAACACATAACAAAACATACGTGCCTTGCGTCCTAAGAACTCATGTCTAGGAGTTTATCCCAGAGATATAGTTGAGCATTTACACAAAGGTAAGCATACATAAATATTCATTGCAGCATGTTTTTCACTGCAGAAGACCAGAGGTGGCCTCAATGTCCGTTAAGAGAGATTATATCCATACAACGGGATAGTAATCAGACTTCTTTTTAACAAATCAGGGAGATCTAGGGGCACCTGGGTGGCTCCGTCGGCTAAGCATTTGACTTCAGCTCAGGTCATGATCTCAGTTTGTGAGTCTGAGCCCTGCATCAGACTCTCTGCTGTCAGTGCAGAGCCTGCTTCGGATCCTCTGTCTGCCTCTCTCTCTCTGCCCCTTCCCCGTGTGTGCTCATGCGTGCTTTCTCTCTCTCTCTCTCTCTCTCTCTCTCTCTCAAAAATAAACATTTAAAAAAATTTTTTTAATTAGGGAGAACTACTGGTGTTGCTGTTTGGAACATCTCCAAAATATATTGTTACAGGAAGACGCAAGGTACAGAAGAGTATGTGTGTATAAATAAAATATATAGTGTGATGTTTATAGGTTGTCTCCATTTGTGCAACAGAGTAAAAGTACTCATGTGTATTCTATGTATGTGTGATAGATACATGGACATAGAGAGGTAACCTTGAAGGATGCATAAGAAATGGTTAACAGTGCTCATCTCAATGGAGGAGACTAAGTTTTCACAAATGTCTTTGTACAGTTGATTTTTTTTTTACTATGGTCCTGTATAATAATAAATACCTACAGTTTAAAATTTTTTTTTAATGTTTATTCATTCCTGAGAGAGAGACAGAGTGCAAGTGGAGGAGGGGCAGAGAGAGAGGGAGACAGAATCCAAAGCAGTCTCCAGGCTTTGAGCTGTCAGCACAGAGTCCGACGTGGGGCTCGATCCCACAAACTGTGAGATCATGACCTGAGCCAAAGTCGGATGCCTAACGGACTGAGCCACCCAGGCGCCCAATAAATATCTATAGTTTAAAAACAGAAGTAGTACTACAAAGTTGCTAATGAAAGGCAGTAATGCCCCTATCCCACCATTTCTCATGCTCAAGTGCTGTTCTCCAAAGATAATCATTGTAAACTTTTTGTTGGTTCTTGCATTTACTTTCATCATACCAATACCATGCTTATATTGCCATTTCTGTCTTAGACATCATCTACGGACTTCCTGCTATAGGGGAGGAAGAATTAACTGTCATGCACCCTATTCTCAGCACAACTACACGCCTACACATCCGCTCACCCTCTCTCCCACCATAAATAATTAGATCGCCATTTATAATTGAATCACGTTCAGTAGATACATTATTGACTATGGAAAAATTGTTTGCAGCTAAGCCACATGGTTAGATCCAATTCTATGATTTCATTTCCTTTCTCATAACGTTTTTGGTTTTGACCTGGGTTAATTATTGCCTCCCTTCCCCCCCCCCCCCCCGCTTTTCTACCCTGCACGTTTTTCCTACCATTAATACAGTCCCCAAATTGCTCACATAACCACAAAGCTCCTCTCAGAATAGACCAACACATGACTTACCAGGTTACATTCTTCCTCCTTGGGACACCCCCTGCTGGAGCCTTCTGTCCCCTGTTCCAGTGTGAATAGATTGTCCTCCAGACACTTCCTGCTCCTTCACATTTTCTTCTTTGTTGAACTCGCCATTTCTGCTGGAACGTATCTGAAAAAAGGAAACACGAGAGAGGAATGTTTTGAGGCTTACCATGTCAGGATGGCCTCAATGTTCTGGAATACAAATGCGTTGTTTTATCATTATCAGCATCGTCAAACCTCTAAGTCTCTGGAAGTAGAGGTTTGATTAGTGGCTCAGTGATTCCATCAGAGCCCAGGTACTTCTCATTCTTCTGCTCTGCTTTCTTTTTTTTTTTTTTTTTTAAGTTTATTTATTTTTAAGAGAGACAGAACATGAGCTGGGGAGGGGCAGAGAGAGAGGGGGACACAGAATCCGAATCAGGCTCCAGGCTCTGAGCCATCAGCACAGACCCCGATGCGGGGCTGGAACACACAAACCACGAGTTCATGACCTGAGCCAAAGTCAGATGCTTAACCGACTGAGCCACTCAGGTGCCCCTCTTCTGCTCTGCTTTCATCGTAGTGGTGTCTACAGCAGCTGGCTCTCTTCATTTGCCCGCAAGTGGTCACATGGCCGATCCTAACTCTGCTGAAGGCTGGGAGAATGAATATATGGCATTCTCAGCACCTGTTGTGGGAACTGGTCTCTGTCAGTAGGGATGGAGGCTTGCGGGGGTAGCCGATGCACAGGCAACCCACAGGGACCATACATTTCCACAGCTGGAAATGTCTTTATTCTACTTTCATAGTTTAACTGGGTATAGAATTCGAGGTTGGAAAGCATTTTTTCTTAGGATGTTGAAGATGATGTTTCATTAGAGTCTAGACTCCACGGTTGCACTTTGGATGTTTGATGTTATTCTGAGTCCCACTTCTTTGCAGGTGATCAGCTTTCTACATTTGGGAAAGTTTTTTCTGTGGTTCCAAACTTTCACTGGAAGGTGTGTTAGTATGGAACCCCAAACTCAGTCTCTCAGCCTCCAGTACCTCACCCCAGCCTGTCCCCATTGCCTGTTATTCATTTGCAAAACTGACCTAGAACCTATGCTCACCTTTTACAACCAGAGTGGGTAACGTTATAAATGAATTCATAGAGAGGTATCAGGAACTTGAAACACTGTAATGAGCTTTCCTTATACCAAACATGTAGGCCTTCATGGTTTTCAGTATTTTTATCCCAAACAAATGGGTAAAAGGTGGGCATTTCAGAATAATAATTGATGATTATGATGTTCATATTTTGGGGGGTGTCTGGGTGGCTCAGCCAGTTAAGCATCCGACTCTTGATCTGGGTCATGACTTCACAGTTCATGAGGTAAAGCACATCGTTGGGCTCTGCGCTGACAGTTCATAGCCTGCTTGGGATTCTCTCTGCCCCTCCCTCACTCACATGCATGCTTGTGTGTTTGTATTCTCTCTCTCAAGATAAATAAACTTTAAAAAGAGTTCATTTTTTTATTCATCAAATCATATTTCCTAATCAACTTCTTCCTTCCTTCCTTCCTTCCTTTCTTTTTCTTTTCTTTTCTTCCTTTCTTTTTCTTTCTTCCTTCCTTCTTTCCCCTTTCTTTCTTTCTTTCTTTCTTTCTTTCTTTCTTTCACATTTAGATCCCTGATGCATTTGGAATTTATGTCTCGTGTATGACATAAAGTATTACTCCAATCTTATTTTTTCAAATGGCTAACCAGACAGCCCAGCATCATTTATTTAAAAGCCAACATTTGGGGCGCCTGGGTGGCTCAGTTGGTTAAACGTCCGACTTCAGCTCAGGTCACGATCTCGCTGTCCGTGAGTTCGAGCCCCGCGTCGGGCTCTGGGCTGACAGCTCAGAGCCTGGAGCCTGCTTCCAATTCTGTGTCTTCCTCTCTCTCTGCCCCTCCCCCATTCATGCTCTGTCTCTCTCTGTCTCAAAAATAAATAAAACGTTAAAAAAAAAATTTAAAAGCCAACATTTGCCTCAATGATTTGAAATGACACTTTTAGCAAATACTAAGCAGACAGTTGCATCTGTCTCTCTTCTGTTGCCCTGTTGGCCTCCGTGTACCAGCACCACACCGTGGGAATTAGAAAGCCTTTCTAGTGTTATCTCATATCTGTTGGAGCCTGTCCTGTCTCAGAGCTCTGCTTTACTTCCCCCCCACCCAAGCCTTTTGGAGATACAATTGACATATAACATTGCATAAATTTCAGGTGTACAACGTGATGATTCGATACACATACGTGTTGGAATTGTTTACCACCGTGAGGTCAACTAACACATATTTCCCCTCTTTTTTATTTTTATTTATTTATTTTTTTTAATTTTTTTTTTTCAACGTTTTTTATTTCTTTTTGGGACAGAGAGAGACAGAGCATGAACGGGGGAGGGGCAGAGAGAGAGGGAGACACAGAATCGGAAACAGGCTCCAGGCTCCGAGCCATCAGCCCAGAGCCTGACGCGGGGCTTGAACCCACGGACCGCGAGATCGTGACCTGGCTGAAGTCGGACGCCTAACCGACTGCGCCACCCAGGCGCCCCTTATTTTTTTTTTTAAGTTGGGTACCAAGATTGGGTTGAAATACGTTACACACCTTTATTCAAAGACACTACACACGGGGGTGACACAAAACACATTCTTTTTCTCACTGTACCAACAGCAGCCAGAGTTTGTCGTACTCTTCACATTTACTTATACTCTGATGCCCCCAATACACCCTGCAGCTTTAACACCCAAACTTACTGGGGGTACCAGGAACTGCTCACCGAAATCACTCCGCAGAGCTCTGTCTCCTGATTAGCACAGGACTAGAGCTTTGGTTTTGTGGTGGCATTTCATGTTTCCTGGCGGAACAGGATTTGACTAGTGCCGTGGAAATGGCACCTGAGGTGACAGAAAAATCATCAAGCCTGTGTTTCCCCAGTGTGACCCTCACCTGCGAGTGCAGAATTCCACAGATTCCTCCTAGAACCAGAGGTCAGCTCATGAGACCTCATAGATCAAGCGAAGTACCAAGAACACGCCCCCCCCCCCCCCCTGTTTCTTTCTTGCTGTCACCACTGGCTGGAAATAATACGGTATCCGCCAAGAACCATGGTCTTCTGTCAGAGACACTGTCACCCCCAACACCCTGGAGTTTCACAGCAAAGAAACCTGTCCCTGCGTCTCTAGAAAGCGAAGGAGAAACGTCATCCCTGTTGGAGCACTGACTTGTGGACTCTGATATCTAACGGCATTTTTATTATTTTTAAATTATTATTATTTTCTTTCTTTCTTTCTTTCTTTCTTTCTTTCTTTCTTTCTTTATTTTTGGGACAGAGAGAGACAGAGCATGAACGGGGGAGAGGCAGAGAGAGAGGGAGACACAGAATCGGAAACAGGCTCCAGGCTCCAAGCCATCAGCCCAGAGCCCGACGCGGGGCTCGAACTCACGGACCGCGAGATTGTGACCTGAGCCGAAGTCGGACGCTTAACCGACTGCGCCACCCAGGCGCCCCAAATTATTATTATTTTCTAATAGCATTTTGAATTGTTTTTAATGTTTGTTTTTGAGAATGAGAGTGGGGGAGGGGCAGAGAGAGACAGAGACATAGAATCTAAAGTGGGCTCCAGGCTCTGAGCTGTCAGCACAGAGCCTGACGCTGGGCTTGAACCCATGAGCCCTGAGATCATGACCTGGGCCGAAGTCGGGCACTTAACTGACCGAGCCACCCGGGCGCCCCGCTAACAGCGTTTTTAGAACCCCAGAACAATCCATTAGGACAAGGGATAGAGTTAAATAATAAAACCCTTACTGCCCTCAGGACAACTTCATCCTCTACAACATTAGGGACTTGGTAGTACACGAAGCCTGTTCCAACCTCTTTCCTTGGGATGACGACCTTCCCAAGACGCTCCTCGCATTCTCATGTTCTGAGAACTCTGGCTGACTTCCCTTCCCCCAGGCACTAATGAAAATCAATGCCAGTATTTAGAACACACGCTACGATACGTATATACGGCTTTTTAAGGGATGCTTCACTTAAAAGTAATTTTTCAACCTCTGTGTATTAAAATCGAAATAATCTATGACATTTGAGTGGTAGGGCACGTGGTAAAAACATTACTCAGATTCCATCTCGTGAGTCAAACATTACAGTGCTCCTTTGCGTCGCAGCACTTAAGTCCTATGTAAGTGTGTGTCTTATGACTCACTTAAAATCACTGAATTTCTCAAAAATTAAATGTTGGCAGGTGATTAGGCCTGCGACGCCGGCTGGTCTTAAGCAATGCCCAGTGACAGCAAGTACAGAGCAGTGATTTTCAAACTTGTCTTTGCAAAGTTTTCTTTTTCTTACACCGTAATAGCTTAAAGCAGGAATGTCGTGGGAGGAGCTGACCCTTTGGAATCAATGTGGCAGATCTACCATGAAGCCAAGGGCACTTACACTTCAGGGACCCTCAAAGGCCTTGTGCCTAATTTTGTAGTTTATGTTTTTATTGTTTTATTTTATTTTATTTTATTTTAATTTTTTTTTAACATTTATTTATTTTTGAGACAGAGAGAGACAGAGCACGAACGGGGGAGGGTCAGAGAGAGGGAGACACAGAATCCAAAGCAGGCTCCAGGCTCTGAGCCGTCAGCCCAGAGCCGACGCGGGGCTCGAACTCACAGACCGTGAGATTGTGACCTGAGCCGAAGCCAGATGCTTAGCCGACTGAGCCACCCAGGCGCCCCTATGTTTTTATTTTTAATAGAGCCCACCCCTCCGCCCACTGTGTAAACTTCAGCCCCACAAAAACCTGATCCCACTCTTGGGCAAGCCCTAGAGCCTCGTCCCTTTCCCTCTCCTCTTTAGCACCCCCCTCCCATGGAACCCCAAACCTCTGGAGAACAAAATAAAAAACTTGGGGGTGCCTGGGTGGCTCAGTCAGTTGAGCACTAACTTTGGCTCAGGTTATGATCTCATGGTTCGTGGGTTCGAGCCCCATGTCGGGCTCTGCACTGACAGCTCAGAGCCTGGAGCCTGCTTCGGATTCCGTGTCTCCCTCACTCTCTGCCTCTCCCCCACTCGCGCTCTGTCTCTCTTTCTCTCAAAATTGAAATAAACATAAAAATATTTTTAAAAAATAAAAAAAAAAAAACTTGTAAGGTGGTACAATCTGGACTACACATCAGGAGAGAGGGTCAGGGGTCTGTGCCTGCCACAGGCCGTTTGTATGCCTCATTCAGGTCACCTGACCTTTCTCAGACTGGTGTGAGAAAAGGTTAAATGGGTATGTGTGACCAGATGATCATCAAGGTCCCTTTCAAAACTAAGGGTTTTTTTTCATACTTTTAAAAAGTTTATTTATTTATTTTGACAGAGAGAGCGCGCGTGCAAGCAGGGGAGGGACAGATAGAAGGAGAGAGACGATCCCAAGCAGGCTCTGCTTTGTCAGCAGCACAGAGCCCAACCTGGGGCTTGAACCCATGCACTGTGAGATCATGACCTGAGCCGAAATCAAGAGTTGGCCACTCAACTGACTGGGCCACCCAGGCGCCCCCAAACTAAAAGTTTTTTGATCCCAAATCCCCATATATTGTCTCCCACAGGCTTTCATTTCCAGGCTTGTCCTTCCTTGAGGAGCTGGGAAACCTCATCCCAAGCCTCTAACATCCAGGACTGCCCAGGCCCTGCCCAGGCCCACTTTCTGCAAGCAAGGTCGTCAGTGATCCTGATGGGACGGCTCTTCTCCCTACGATTCACTATAGCTTCTCCTGCTAGATGTCAGTTGAAAGAGATAAAGGACAGCTTATAGCCATGTGTGCTAACCCTTGCAAGGGTTTCTTCAGTTTAAATAGAAATTAATGTTTTGTCTCAATGACATAACTCTTTAGTGGTGAAATTTTAGGTGCAGCCACATCCAAGTCTGAGGAGAAGAGATTCTTCGTGACCTCTTGGAGCAGGCATTCCTTCAGAACCTGTCAAGTCACAGGGGCCACTGCCCATTGTTCTGGAAGCAAGAGACCAACCCAGGTTGAAGACACAAGAGTCCTGTCGACATGAATACAAGGATCGATTTCTCTCTCTTAGAATGTCATTCACGCTAACAGAATTGTTGGGTTGAACGGTAATGAGGGAGAGACTTCACTTGCTGAGCCCAGCATCCACTCTCCACCTTCTCCTTAGTCACAAACCCTGACATTATTTGGTGCAGCAATGTGTTTGGCAAAAGGACCACATATCCCAGGCTCCTTTCAGCTAGATGTGGCCGTGCGACTAAGCCCCTGCCAATGAGGGGCAGGCAGGATGTTGGATGGGATTTCCGGGAAGGCTCTAAAAGTAAACCCTTCATTTTTCTTAGTTTTCTTATCTGCAGGCTGGTCATGATCATGATCATCACTGAGCCAGTTGCCATCTTGTATCCAAGAGGAATTTGAAGATGAAAGCCATTTGCTGAGGAGAGTGGTCCAGAAAGATACAAGGAGCCTGGGTCTCTGATGACATCTCGGTACCACTCCACCAGCCCAAACTGCCTTCCTCTGGAGTATTTTTTATGTGAGAAAACAAAACTTTGTGTGTTTAAGCCATTGTTTTTCAGTTCTCTGTCACTCATAGCTGAATACAATTCCTCTCTGTGGTGAGGCAAGACTAAATGGGAAGTCAAAAATTTCCAAGTGTTTAAGAAAGAAGTCAGCAAAAGCTAAAATAGAACGTGTTCTATGGGAAATAGAAACAACCTTAAAACTTTCAACCAACCAGCCATTTTATGCAGTGGGAAACTGAGGCCCCAAGGAGAGGGCAGGGCAGAGCCAAGCCAAATTAACTTTCAATGGCCCCAGCACAGCTTGACTGACCTTTTAAAGCAGAGGTAGGTGCAACTCGTCCCAATTAAATGTAACTGCTTTTTAGCTACTCTAAAGCCAACTGATACTTTGTTGAAGATGGTGGGCATTTTGGGGCGACATGGTGGCTCAGTCGGTTAAGCTGCCGACTCTTGATTTCAGCTCAGGTCATGATCTCAGGGTTCATGGGTTCAAGCCCTGCATCGGGCTCTGTGCTGATACAGTATTCTCTCTCTCTCTCCCTTTCTCTCTGTCCCTCCCCCGCTTGCACTCTCTCAAAATAAATAAATAAACTTAAAAAAATTAAAAAAAAAAAAGATGGTGGGCATCTTGAACATTTGTAGCTTTAAAGAAACAAAAATAGGTTAGTATATATACATTTTCCTGGGTAATGTCTCATGGGGACTCACTCAAGGAGACATGAATTTAAACCTTGAATCCCAGAACTGCAGACTATGTATTGAAAGTAAAAGAAAAAAAAAAGTGGAAACACCTTTGTATCAGTACCAGTGGGTTATTGGTCCTCCCCCCCAGGGTGGAAGATGAGAAGTTGGTCAGTCCAGTCAAGTGTCACCTGTGTTACGTACAACCTGGGATTGTTTGGGAAGGAAGAGAGATTCCCAAAGCTTGAGCAATGCGAAAGGGATCGCTGCCCTGGGGAAGCATGAGATCATCTGCACGCGCTGATTCATATTCTCTCTGATTCGTATTCTCTTGCTCCCGAGGATTCTGGCTCCCCAGCACCTTCCCGCAGACAAATCTGTTTCAGCTGCCGTGGCTGCAAAATCTTCCTGCACTAAGACTTCGTTGAACCATCTTAGAAAGCTGGGTTTTCATCTTCTTTGTGAATGGGCTCAGGGCTGCGTCTGTTGCATTTATGCCCTGAGGACTCACTGAGCACATCCTATGCACAAGCCCCTATAGCCGAGCTGGGGGTACATCTAGCGGATAAGCCCCTTGCCTGCTTATCTAGAGGATAAGCCGTCAGGTGACTGCTCAATGGGAACATAGGTAAAGAAGCAAGCACTCATAAGCCTGAAGGTAAATGCCCTCAAGGGAAGGGTGGGAGGGAGGCAGGAGTGGCCCTGATTCATTCTTGGAAGTCGCAGAAGGCTTCTTGGAGAAGGTGACACCTAAATAGAGACGTAGAGGATGAGTAGGAGTTTCTGTCCTCCCCTTAATCACTGTTCAGTGACACCTGCTGTCATGTGACAGTCCTTCACTCCAGATCTATAGAGCAGAGTAGGTAGCAGGGAGGTGGCTAGAAAAATAAAATGCCCTCTCTCTTTCTTTCCTTGAGGTCTGCAAACAATACCATTTCATTTGCTCTGGAAGGAGCCAGAAGCCAGGGCAAGAGTGGAGCTAAGGACCAGGGATGCTTTCCTCCCCTGAGAACACTGGGTCAGGAAGCACCACCCTTAGCACCTTGGAGATCATGCCCATTGGACTATTCTGGCAATGGGCAGCAGTGTTTATGACTTGGACCTTCTTCTGCCCCCTCTCACTCCCACGTATATGTGTGTGTGTGTGTGTGTGTGTGTGTGTGTGTATAACTATATATGTGTGTGTGTGTATATAGTTTACATATGTGTGAATATATAAATGTATATTTACATGAATATAGATTATATGTAAATATAAATATATTTGTGTGAATATATATTCACATGTATAAATATCCACATAAATATATGTGTGTGTATGTAACATATATATTCATATATAAATATGATATAAATAAAATAAATATAAAACGTAATATAATATATATTCACATATATATGTGTCTGTGTATGTATATGTAACAGCTTTATTGAGATATAATTTACAAACCACTTAAAAGCGTATGGTTTCATGGGTTCTGGTGCACTCAGAGTGTTCAACCACCTCCGTAATTGTAGAACATTTCAACACCTCAGCAAGAAACCCTGAACCTTTAGCTGTAACCCCTCGGTCCCCCCCCCGCCTCCCATCTCTCTCAGCCCCGGGCAGCCACTGACAACTTCATCTCTATAGTTTTTGCTATCCTGTCTTTTTCTTTTCTTTTTCTTTCTTTTTCTTTTTTTTTTTTTTTTTAGAGGAGCTGTTGTGGCTGGCGATAAAGACAAAGAGCTCCAGCCAGGTGGGTCCCCAAAGCCTTTTCATTTTTTTAAGGTTTCTACTTATGTATTCACTTAAGTAATCTCTACACCCAACGTGGGGCTCAAACTCATGACCCTTGGGTCAGGAGTCGCAAGGTCTGTGGCTGAGCCAGCCAGGTGCCCCAGCTTTTGCCGTGCTTGATGTCTGAAACGTTCCATGTCAATGGAAACACGCAGTATGTGGTCTCTTGTGACCGGCTTGTGCACTTTGCCCTCAGCAGACTTTTCAAGGTTCACCTGTGCTGTGGCACCTCACTCCTTTTACAGCCAAATCATACACACGCATTGGGTTTCAGGTGCTTCAGACCGGCATCGGGGCCAGTCATCAGTCGTATGCAAAAAATGCCACTGACTCATTGGTTTGTTCTACAGACACACACAGAGAAAATGCCATGTGACACCTAGGCTTTTATGTCCCCAGAAGGTTTCCAATCCCTCTCCTTGTTGCCATCTTCATCACCACCGTCCCAGTCTACCACCATGTGCCTCCTGGACCAGGGGACTTCCCCAGAGTGAAAGGTTAGCCTTCAACAGTGGCCTCTTCGCCCTCAATGACTTCCCCTGGTCTCAGAATACAGGCCAGTCTCCTGTGTGTGACCCAGAACCACCTCCCCCCCGCCCCGGGCTCCCCCACTGCTATTTCAGCTTCTTCCTGTGGGTTCCAGCTGTCCTATCTTCCCTCAAACCCTCTTATTTGCCAGGGACCCTCCATCTGGAGGCCTCTCCCTGGAACAGGCTTCTCCTGCCCAATGCCTGCTCATTCTTCAGTTCCCAGGCCACTCATCCCTTCCAAGAGAAGTCACATGCACACCCTCATAATTCATTCTGCTAGCGTTCTGTATCTTTCCTTTGTCACAGAGCTTAACCCATTGTTCAACTGGACATTTGCGATTGGTTATGACCTGCCTCCCCTCTCGCCTTTAAATTCTTTGAGGGTGGGTCATTGTCTCGTTTTGCTCACCCTGAATCCCTGTTACCTAACAGTGCCTGGATTATCAACAGGAAAGGATGTAGGTACCAATATTTACAGAGCGCCCCCTATAAACAGACACTTTTACCAACTCCATTTTATGTATCCTTACACTAATCCTAAGGATTAGGATTAGGATTAGGATTAGGATTATGTGGAAGGTATAGTTAGCTTTGTTTTGCCAATGAGATCAGTGAAGCTAAGACAGTATAAATAAATAACCTGTATCCAACGGCTCCTCTAAAAGCTGATAAGTGGCAGGGACGATCCTCTCCTGGGCCTGAGGAATTTTCAGTTCTAAGATCTTTGCACTAATACCAGGCTGTTTCTGGAATCAAGACTACAAATCCCTTCCGTTCAAGAATCATTAGATAAGCCCCGGTTCACAAATGCCAGTGAAACACCAAATGAGAGCAACAGGGCAAAATGTATCCTGCAAGGAAAGCATCAACCAAAGGCTGCTGAGATCACAGCCGAGATTATCTCCGGGCCTTCAGGGGGAAAGCTTCCTGATTCTTGAGACTCGTAAAAAGAACCTCCCTACCGCTGCCAGTTTTGTTCTCATTGGCTTGCTGGAAGTCTGTTCTCACATTTCTAAATGGAGACAGAGTATTTCCTTTGGAATTTTCTTACATTGTTTTATTTTTGGGTGTCAACTGTTCTCATTTTAGTCCTGCAAAGAACTGAACTGTTCATTTCCTTCGGGGGATTTTTTTCTTTCTTTCTTTTTCTAGGGAAGCGTATTACCTCCACCAGAAGAACTGGTTACCGCAGCCAGCCCCGGAGGAGGTCGGCTGCCTTTGCACGGCCGTCAGGGAGGCATCACCGGGTAAAGGTTCTCTGTCATTTTGAGGGTGCTTCAGAGCACGTGAGCCAAGGCTCATCAGTGACCTCACCCCTCTGGACCTGGCCCAGCAGCTACAAACTATGTCATCACAAGGCGAGTGGCTGACTTCTTGCTAACATAGTTATGTCCTTAATAATTCTTTCAGGCCAGGAATTTCCCAATTAATGTTAAACGGGAAGAGGATGGTAAGTCAGGGCCCCTGGCAGTGGGCCATCTTCAGATTACAAGGGACAGCCCGATTAAGGGAATGACTTTTGCCCGGTGTAATAGATTCCTTTTGCTCTGAGGCATGTTCTGGGTATGTTCTTCTGCAATCGAAACTGCTGTCTGTTTCCAACAGAGACAAATTTACTAAAAAATATCATTCAGCCTTAAAAAGGAAGGAAATTCTGACGCATGCTACAACATGGGTGTACCTCGAGGACATGATCAGTGAAATACACTGGTCACACAAGTACAACTACTGGGGGCGCCTGGCCGGTTCAGTGCAGTGTGAGACTCTTGACCTCAGGGTTGTGAGTTCGAGCCCCAGGTTGGGGGTAGAGTTTACTCCAAATAAAAAAAAAAGGAGCAAATATTCTATAGTTCCACTTATAGAGGTTCCCAGAGTTGTCCAATTCACAGAAACAGAAAATAGAATAGTAGTTGCCTGAGACTAAGGGGAGGAGGGGAAATGGGAAGTCGGTGTTTAACGGGTACAGATTTTCAGTTTAGGAAGATGAAGTTCTAGTGATGGATGGTGTGATGGTTGCACAACAATGTGAATGTACTTAATGTCATTCAACTGTGCACTTAAAAATGATAAAAATGAGGGGCATCTGGGTGGCTCAGTTGGTTGAGCATCTGATTCTTGATTTCGGCTCTACTCATGATCTCTCGGTTGATGAGTTTGAGCCCCACGTTGGGCTCTACGCTGACAGCGCAAAGCCTGCTTGGGATTCTCTCTCCTGTCTCTCTCTCTCTCTCTCTCTCTCTCTCTCTCTCTCTCTCTCCCCCTCTCTTTCTCTGCCCCTCCCCTGCCTTATGTGCACACATGTGCGTGCTCTCTCTCTTTCTCTCAAAATAAATAAACTCTTAAAAATGATAAATTTCATGTTCTGTATATTTTACTGCAAAAACAAGGTGGCTGAAAAAAATTCTTTAAAGTCTTGCCTGCTGTCCTTCATTGTTCATTAATTGCATGCCACCCACCGCCTTGAGCCTTGTCTCTCGAAGTGCAGTCCTGGGACCAGCCCCATCACCTTTGCTGGGAGCTAGGCTCCCCCGCAGACCTACTGCACTGGAATTTGCATTTCACGAGATCTGTGGGTTTTTGAGAAGTGCTGTTGTAACACTCAGGCTAGACGGCACTCTGGAGTCACCTGGGGAGCGTAAAACTCCTGATTTCATTGTGGACTGTGGCCAGATATCAGGATTTGCCACTGCTCGCCTGGGAATTCTATTTTGCATCCAGGCTATCTGCCAAGACTTGGCAGGTCAGCATGGTGGTGATTTTCTCACCTCAGCTCTGGGACATCATTTCTGATCAGAAGACTGTGAAGTTCTGTTTGAAGACTCTCAGCATCTGGGTTTTTTCACGATCTAAATTCATATGGCAGAGACACCTTGTGACCTCTCGTCTCATTGGACTTACCAGTAGGGCAGGACAGATTTTATATTGTTCGGTGCTCTGGACAACCGAAACTTACCCCTTTGTGACAATTTTTTTTTTTTAAAGAGTTTAAATCTTTGTATGTAAGTATTTCTAAATGAACGCATGTTTCCCTGATTCAATTATTTTCGCTTATTTACTTATTTGTGGCTCTGTGCAGGTCTCTTTCAACATTTCCGGGTTGTGGTTTTTCACTATTAGCATTCCTAAGGCTCTGAAAATCAGGGCAAATGCTAACACAGAGCTGTGTAAACGATACTGATTAATAGAAAATTGTTGTGCCTTCTTTCTGTCTCAAAAATAAATAAAAACATCGAAAAAATTTTTTAATAAAATAAAAAGTGCAATAAAGATCAATTCCTAGAAAAATTAAAAGTGGGAAAACCAAAGACATTTAAAGCACAAGCTCAAATATCTTATTAGGGTCAAACAGAAAATATTTTCATAAATAAAATCAGAATGTAGCATAAGGAAAAGGATTACAATTGCTCCTTGAAAGGGTGTGAATAGGCACACTTGGAGAATGTAGAGAATCTTTTTTTTTTTTAAGTTTATTCATTTCTTTTAAGGGAGACAGAGAGAGAGCACACGGGTGTGTGCGTGCACGCAAGTGGGGGAGGGGCAGAGAGAGAGGGATGGAGAGAATCCCAAGCAGGCACTGTACTCTAGGCACAGAGCCCGACTCAGAGCATGAACTTACGAACCGTGAGATCATGGCCTATAATTTCAGCGTTCTGCCACCAATGATGCCTACAAAATCAAAATCAATATACCAACGTATCTGAGCAAAATTAGTATTATTATTTCAGGCTTCCTTTCTTTGAAATAACTTGTTTTCATCATTTGGTTTCTTACCACTGCCACTATGGGGAAAAGCGTGTCCTTCCTTTTGACAAAAATAGTCCAGTGAGCTTATCTTACCATCGATAAATTCGAGTTAAGGAATCGTTCTCCCACACCAAGATCCTTAACTTAATCACGTCTGCAGAGTCCCTTCTGCTATTTCACAGTTGTGGGGATCGGACCATGAATATCCTTGAGGGCCAGTATTCCACCCACCACAGATAGACACGACGTTCAGGGAATACACCTTGCTCCTTGATTCTTTCTCCAGAACCGAATACAGATGAGTCAGCAGGGTCAGGAGCAGCGAGGTTGGATCATGAGATTAACCACCACATGTCAAAGATTCCAGAGTAATCTAGGCAAGAAAGTGATCGCTCGTATGGCGGGGGTTGCCTTACCAGCTTGGACTTTTATGCATCAGAGAAATAAACCTCTTTCTTACTGAAGCCAGTATTACGGGGGCCCTTTCTATTATAGCAGTGGACCTGGTCTCCTAACTAATTTCACCATCAGAAGAAAATAATAGGATGAGGAGTGGGAGGGAATGAAGGACAGAGGAACCAAAGTCAGTTTACTCACTTCACAGGTTGGCTCAAAAATAATTTTGAATATATGGGAGAACGTAATAGCTAACTATAATTCATACAGAGAAATAAAATTCCTCAAGTGGCAAATACCTTTGCTTTCATTTCTTCCCTTGCGGATCGGTAAAGATTCAGATCCACATACTGATATCCAACTCAAGTCGGTGACCTCAGCTCTCGGGTTAACCTTCGGCCATCTTGTCCCGTGGTCTCTACCGAAGGGTAGACACATGGCCAGTGGTTTCACAGGCTCAACGGCTACAGTTACCGAATTCTCATCTCCGAATGAATTCCCTAAGTCTGCAGTCTGACCATCTTACGAAGCAGGTAAGCCTTGTGGGTAGAGCAAGCTTTTCCACCCGTGACCCTTCAGTTTCACGTCGTGGCTGAGTTGAAGGCGAAGGACCAAGACCTTATCTGATTGCAGGTTGCATTCCACGTGGCACGACAGGCCACAGTGCAGGCTGAGCAATCAGACGTGATTTTTGACAAGGTGGTTTAAAGACCCGCCTTTCATCTTAGAGCACAGCCTGTATCCTCCCATCTCCCCTTGGTCTGCTGTCCGGAAGTAGGGAAATGGCAGCTACTGCCTTCCTCCCCGCTCTATTCTAAGCTCTCAGAAGGGAAGGATTCTACAAAGTGTCAGTCCTTTCTTAACGGGTGGGTAGAAGGAGCTGCAGGTTCAAGTCTGGATCATAAACACTTTGAGGACACACACTTTGACTTTTTTTTAATGTATAAGCCTCCTATCTCCACCCTTCTTTTATTTCTTGCAGCTTTCCTCCTATAGTCCTTAGCTCAATTGGCTTTATAAGCAATTGTCAAAATAACAATCGTAACAGTAGCATCAACATAGGGTGTTTTTCACATTCCTAAGAAATTTGCCGTGAAACATTTAAGACATTGGTGAAGACGTGAAGGGAGCTACAAATAAGCACGCTGCCTCCACTCAGCTGACGTAATAAAATATTGCTACCATTTCTATTTCTTTAGTTTACTCTTAATTTGGAATGTATCATGCCCAGGCACTTCTTTATATTATGTTTTAAATAGATCTGTATATATTTCTAAACAATATGTTATTTAATTTTGTATATTTTGAATGTAAATAGGATAGAATATACATTCTACTGCAACTGTTCTGTCTGTTCAACATGGAGAGGTCTATCAATTGATACATGTACCTCTAGTTCATTAAGTTTCACTGCTATTTAAAAATGTATACCCAGGGGCGCCTGGGTGGCTCAGTCAGTTAAGCGTCCAACTCCGGCTCAGGTCACGATCTCGCGGTCTATGAGTTCGAGCCCCGCGTCAGGCTCTGTGCTGATGGCTCAGGGCCTGGAGCCTGTTTCAGATTCTGTGTCTCCCTCTCTCTCTGACCCTCCCCCATTCATGCTCTGTCTCTCTCTGTCTCAAAAATAAATAAATGTTAAAAAAAATAAAAAAAAAAAAACACTTAAAAAAATGTATACCCATTCTCCTGTGGGTATGCATATAAACATGTCTTTTAAAAATAAGTTTCTGGGGGCGCCTTGGTGGCTCAGTCAGTCAAGCGTCTGACTCTTGGTTTCGGCTCAGGGCATGATGATCTCACGGTTTTGTGAGTTTGAGCCCCACATCGGGCTCCATGCTGAGAGTGCAGAGCCTGCTTGGGATTCTGTGTCTCCCTCTCGCTCTGCCCCTGCCCCACTCGCGCTGTCTCCGTCTCTCCCAAAATAAATAAATCAACTTTAAATAAATAGATAAGTAAATAAAATAAAAGTAAGCTTCTTCGTACACAGTGTAAGTTGTGGAACTGGAACTGTTTCTTCTCGAGCTGCACTGTTGTAGACAGTAGCAGCCACACAAGCCACGTGTGGTTACTGAGCACTTGAAATCTACCGAGTCTAAACCGAGATAGGATGTGGCTGTGAAATAGACACCAGACAGTGAAGAAAAGATATATAAGAAAAGGCAAGTAAAATATCTTATCAATAGTTTTTATATTGATAAACTCTTGGATATAGTGGACCAAATAAAATATAATATTATAATTATAAAATATAATATAATTAAAATATAATATTATAAAATATAATATTATAATATTATATAATAAAATATAATAAAATATAAAAATCTCCTATTTTTATTTTGTTAAGTTTATTTATTTTGAGAGAGAGAGAACAAGTGGGGGAGGGGCAGAGAGAGGGAAAGAGAGAATCCACGCGGTCAGCGTAGAGCCTGATGCAGGCCTTGAAGCCACAAACTGTGAGATCATGACCTGAGCCAAAATCCAGAGTTTGGACACTTAAGCGACTGAGCCATTCAGGCGCCCCTCTTTTTACTTTAAAATGTGGCTCCTAGAGGGGCACCTGCGTGGCTCGGTCGGTTGAGCGTCCAGCTCGGGCTCAGGTCACGATCTTGCCATTCATGAATTCGAGCCCCACATTGGGCTTACCACTGTCAGCACGGAGCCCGCTTCAGATCCTCTGTTCCCCTCTCTCTGCCCCTCCCCTGCCTGTGTGCTCTCTCTCTTTCAAAAGTAAATAAATAAATATTTTTAATGTGGCTACTAGAAAATTTCAAATTACAGGGGCACCTGGGTGGCTCAGTTGGTTGAGGGCCCGACTCTTGATTTCAGCTCAGGTCATGATCCCGGGGTCGTGGGACTGAGCCCTGCGTCGGGCTCTGCACTGAGCACCCAGGCTGCTGAAGATTCTTTCTCTCCCTCTGCTCCCCCCCACACGCGCACGCACTCTCTCTCTCTCTAAAAAAAGTAAAACTAACCATAAAAATAAAATAAAATAAAATAAAATAAAATAAAATAAAATAAAAACACGTGTGTCACATTTCTGGCTCACATTATGTTTCTCCTGGTCAGCCCTCCTCTAGACAAAGCTTTTTGCAGACTGGGGCCTCGTCTGCCTTATTCATCACCGGAAACCCAATGTCTAGAACGGCAAAGGTACCAGGAGGTGCACAGGGGGTGCACCTGCTGAATAAATGAATGAACCCACGAGTGACCACATGAATGAATGAGCGCTTTTATAATTCGGCCTGTTTAACCCTTCACTCTCACAAAGGCTACACAAGTTGTCCCAATGAAATTCTTTTAGAAACCTCCACGTGTGTGTTTTCGTCAGCTGACTCCTAGGCGGACCAGGGACTGCAAGACCCTCCCCCTACCCGGGTGGGTGGAGGTTGGCCCTTGCTCTGGGAAAGGTCCCCCGCCACAGAGGCCGGGTGCAGCCGTGTTTGTGCTTGTGCTCCGGCCTGTTGCCCTGTGGTGACACTGAGGTGTGTGCTGAGGTAGATGAGGAACCGGTGAGGTCTGCTTCCAGCCACTAACGTGTCAGAGGACCATCTGCTGGAGCCTGGCATCACGTTTGTTCTCAAGAATATTTCGGTCGAGGGGCGCCTGGGTGGCTCAGTCGGTTGGGCGTCCAACTTCGGCTCAGGTCATTATCTCACGGTCTGTGGGTTCGAGCCCCGCGTCGGGCTCTGTGCTGACGGCTGGGAGCCTGGGACCTGCTTCAGATCCTGTGTCTGCCTCTCTCTGACCCTCCCCCGTTCATGCTCTGTCTCTGTCTCAAAATAAATAAATAAATAAACGTTAAAAAAAAAAAAAGAGTATTTCAGTTGAAAAAGGGAAGGAGGTAAACCATAAGAGACTCTTAAAAATGGAGAATAAACTGAGGGTTGATGGGGGGGGTTGGGAGGGAGGGAAAAGTGGGTGATGGGTATCGAGGAGGGCACCTGTTGGGATGAGCACTGGGTGTTGTATGGAAACCAATCTGACAATAAATTTCATATTAAAAACATAAAAATAAATAAAAAATAAAAAATAATTTAAAAAAAAGAATATTTCAGTCAAAAATAATAATTTTCAGGGCACCTGGGTAGCTCAGTCAGTTGAGTGTCCGACTCTTGATTTCAGCTCAGGTCATGATCCTGGGGTTTGGGATTGAACCCCACATCGGGCTCCTCAAGAGTGTGGATCCTGCCTGGGAGTTCTCTCTTTCTCTCCTCTCTCTCTGCCCCTCCTCTCTCTCTCACTCTCTCCCTTTCTCTCTCTCAAATAAAATAATAATAACGATTTTCCCTTTGCCTGTCCTCCAGTCATACTAAATTTTTATGCTAGTTTTTGATGCAACTGTTGGCAAGAATATCAATTCTGCTGCTCTCTCAGAATTCCAGTGTTTTCAAAATAGACGGGGTTCCTGGGGAACCTTGATGGCTCAGTTGGTTAAGCGACTGACTCTTGATTTCGGCTCAGGTCATGATCTCGTGGTTCATGGGATCAAGCTCCGTGTGGGAATCTGCACTGGCAGCACAGAGCCTGCTTGGGATGCGCTCTCTCTCTCTCTCTCTCTCTCTCTCTCTCTCTCCCCCTCTGCTTCTTCCCCTCACGTGCATGCACACACGCACCCTCTCTCTCTCAAAATAAATAAAGAAGCTTTAAAAAAATGGCAATAAAAATAGATGGGTTCCTGAGTCACACTGGCAAGGGCACTCATACTTTCCTTTCGGAGCTGAAATTTGGTTTATTTTGGTTGATTAGGGAGGAGGTGTGTATACCCCATCCTCTAACATTCTCTTGTTTTGCAAGATCTCCAACTCCAAGATATTCTTGCTTCCTATTGCAAGAGGAGCAGGTTCAAAAGCAAAAATTCTACCAGTGAACCCTGGGCAGACCCTCATGTTTAGAACTTTGAAACAGTGACTATTTATTCCAAGCTACTTTTGGAGCCTTAAGCACATAGTCAGTTATCCACCCCAGGAGCCGGCAGCCCTCAGCACATCCGCCTCTTCCTCTGTTTCACAAATGGCAGCGTTTCAATACCAGGGATGAGGGGTGTGTGGCTGGAGAGGTGGCCGGCTGGACAGTGGTGGGCTTTGTGTATATATATATATGGTGCTAAGGAGTCTGAGCTTAAAGGTACAGTGTGAATCTAAAAAGTATTAGGGAAAAAACCCATTGGAGGTCTGTTGAATCTAAGACTAGGTGAAGAGTTTTCAGAGTTGACATTGAGAGCCAATCCATAAAAGGAAATACGGATGACTTGGACCTTACCAAATTAAGAATTTTTGCTTTGTGAAAGAGGTAAGAAAGCAAAGTATGGATTGGGAGAAAATGTTTGCAAACCACATATGTCTCTGACAAAGGACTCGTATCCAGGATATCTAAGAAGTTCTCAAAAAAAATCCAAACAATCCAGTTAAAAAATAAACAGATGTTTCACTGGTAAAGCTTATACAAACGACAAATTGTTTAAAAGCCCAAATAACCCAGTTAGAAAATAAACAGAGATTTCGCTGGAAAGCATATACAAAATGACAAATTGTTTAAACATCCAAACAATCCGATTAGAAAATGAGCAGGCATTTCGCTGGAAAGCATACACACATGACAAAGCTGTTCGACATTATTAGCTGCGATGGAAATGCAAGTTAAAACCACAATGAGAGACCATGTCAAACTTCTCAGAATCGCTAAAATAAAAAATAGTGCTAACACGAAATGCTGGCGAGGATATAGAATCATCGAATAGGAACGTAAAATGGATCAGCCATGCTGGAAAATACTTGGTCAGTTTCTGGAAAAAAAAAACAAAACAAAAACGAAACATGCACTTGCTGCATGGGCCAGCAATTGCACTCTTTGACATTCATCCCAAGAGATAAAAACTTAAGTTCATGCAAAACCAGTACCCGAGGGCGTGTAGCGGCTTTATTCATGAGAACCCCAAACTGGAAATAGCCCAGATGCCCTTCAGTGGCTTGCACAAACTGTGGGGCATCCATATCATGGAACACTACCCAGCAATAACGAGGAATGAACTGTTGATAACACCCTGCAACTCAGAGCATGGGAATTAGTCCGAACGATAAAAGCCAATCTCAAAGGTTATGTACTGTATGATTTCATGTATAGGGCATTCTTGAAAGAACAAAATTACAGATAAGAACATACTAGTGATTGCCAGGGGTTCAGGGATGGGAGTTGGGAGGATATAAAAGGGAAACATGAGGCAGCCGTGTGGTGGTGGAACAGGTCTGTATCTTAATTGTACATGGAGCTAGACTTGTGATAAAATGGCATCGACAGACACACACACAGGAGCCCTTATAAAACTGGTAACATCTGAATAAGTACTGTGGATCCCGTGGATCGTATCAGTGTCCGTTTCCTGGTTTTGATATGGTACTTTAGATGTTACCAACTGGAAGAGGCTGGACAAAGTTCACTGGACTTTCCAGTGTTGTGGGTTGGTTTTTTTTTTTCTGCAACCTCTTGTGAATCTATCATTATTTCAAAATAAAAAAAAAATATTTCTTAAAAAACTACCCTTGGGCATAAAACAATTTTTTAGTTTGGAATTACCTCGGGATATATACGTTTTAAGAACTCTTATTTTGCACCTAATGCTAATTTGCTTTGGTAAGTGCATCTACTTGTAAATCTGTCCTGCTATTCGGCACCCCGTTCTGTTCTGCTAAACATAGTGTTAAAGAGCATTTTTGGTAGGACAGTATGGACTGTTCTAGGACTTTCTAGATTTTTGCGAGCGGTATCTAGAAATGATATGTGGGCAGTAAGTGGATCAACTTGTTTGAATGAACGTGGTTACTTTTGTAAACATCTCATGGCAGATCCTGTTAGAGCACATACAGATTCTGTGTTTCCCCACGATGGCAGTAAACCTGCTCAGTCCTGGGGGGTTGGAGGGTTATGGGTATTTTTCATAACTATCGTTTCCTGAACTTGACCTTTATTATACTTTCCATATTTGCTAATACGCGATATACTTGAAGTATGTCTTTAATATTACCTGACTTTTTATTTAATTTATTTTTTTAATGCTTATTTTTAAGAGAGAGAGAGAGAGAACAAGAGAGAGAGAGAGAGAGAGAGAGCACGTCGTGCGCACGCGCACATGAGCCAGTGGGGGAGGGGCAGAGAGAGAGGAAGACACAGAATCCAAAGCAGGCTCTAGGCTCTGAGCCATCAGCACAGAGCCCGATGCAGGGCTCAAACCCACAAACCATGAGATCATGACCTGAATCAAATTTGGATGCTTAACCGACTGAGCCACTCAGGCACCCCAAAATCACCTGACTTTTTAAAACATTTTTTTTAACGTTTATTTATTATTGAGAGATGGAGAGAGACAGAGCATGCGCATGGGAGGGGCAGAGAGAGGCGGTGACACAGAACCTGAAGCAGGCTCCAGGCTCCGAGCTGTCAGCACAGAGCCCGACAGGGGGCTCCAACTCAAACTGCGAGATCATGACCTGAGCTGAAGTCAGACGCTTAACTGACTGAGCCACCCAGGCGCCCCAAAATTACCTGACTTTTTAAAAGCACACAATACCATTCTGATCTATTAGGTGCCACTTTTTTGCATATATTATCTCATTTAGGACTCCTATTAATCCAATTAAAAATACGCTTTCTTCCTTTCTTAAAACAGAAACATGAGAAGTTACCTGCCTGAATAGATAGTCCATAAACATTGTTATTCCAGCAATACTATTCTTGCTCACAGCACTGTTGAAACTCTCCTCTGGGTTTTTTTTGGGGGGGGGGGGGGGGGGGGGGACACTTTGCAGCATATTCTTTTGACTGCACTCAGTTGTGGAAAATTTTCACCTTCTAAAGTTTAGAACCTTATTTATCTACCTACCTACCTAAATCTCTCATCAAAAGGAATTCAGCACAAATTAAAACAAGGTCGTTATTTTTACTTGCCGGCTTATAGACATTCAATCCCAGTACCAGCAAGAATACTGAGGAACAGGAACCCTCTGCACTGCCAGGGACAGTATGACTCACTACAAACCTTTGGAAAGCAATTCGGCAATATACGTGTCCAAGCCATTTAGAAATGTTCAAACATTTTAAGGAGGTATTCCTTTCCTGGGCATGTATCCTGTAAGAAATAAGCCCACTGACCCAGTCAAAGGAAGGAAGCATGCGGAGCCACAGTGAAGCGAGGCTTGAATCAATGTTCTTGCAAGAGCAGGTGTCTGACAGGCATACTCGGGGCAGTTACAGCTGACAATTTATTTCCTAGCGTGCAAGCCCCTCCCCTGGTTCCCCATTGGCTGAGTGCCACAGAGGGTACAGCCTTACCAGACATCATTTGTGCCCACGTAAAGCATTAAGTAATCTGATTAGAACAAATGTACATTCCCTGAGGTGATGCAGAGACTTTCAGTCCCTCCTCCCTTTGTTCTTTGGCACATGCTCATCGCAAAGCTGGTGAAAATAAGCCTGCAAGACAAAAGGGAAGAAGAACCAGGTAGTGAAGTGTCTAAGGGTTTGTGACTCCATTGTTGGTGGGTGGGGGGAAGGGGGGGGTCGTATATATTTCCGATAGGTTATAAACCTCTTGTTAACTAGAGACACTACAACTTTCATTCTGGTATTTCTGAAGATGAATCTTCTTCCTCACTTCTCACAATCTTATATTTTAAAGTTTATTCAAAGTGAGGTCCGATGCCATAGATATCTGATGGAAACCTAGTCCATTGCCTATGAAATATATTCCACCCTCCAATTGACTATCAGGTGACTTCTGTTCTCACCTGGGGAGTCGTGGCAGAGCCATCCGAGGAAACCATTAAACCTTGCTGCAGATCGTGGGCTAGAGGAGGTTGGGAAACTGGCACCACAGCCACCCCACTGTGAAGGGCTAGGGTTCCAGTTAGTTTCATTTGCATCTCTAAGTACAAGGTGGGTTAGCCGACTTCTCCTTTGCGTGTGTAAAGAGCCCAGCATGAGTACTGCAGTTAAGAGTTCCACAGTTCTGATTTCCACTGTGTTGATCGCAAACGCACAGCTCCTAGGACTACTATTTTGAAGTAAGAACCATTTAAGTGCGTATACTCCCCTGTGCTCCTTTGCAAATCAGTCTTATTCAAAGGCTTTTCTTCCAGGGTTAGCTTTTGCCTTTCCTTTTCAACTGTTTTTTGTTTTTGTTTTTTTTTTGCTAACGAATCCACTATTCTCTTCCACCCTGCCCCCAAATTTGGCCTTCTATTTCAAGGGCTTAAAACTATTTATAAAGACTCTCAATACCAAGTGCAAACGAATCCTTGTACACACTTTAAAAGGATCCTGCAATACCTTTCAGCATCTATCACTCACCCCCTACTGTTTATTGCCCCCCCATGCAATGCCCATCCTTGTTCCTGTCTTATTTTGTTACATGTGTGAATGATTGCTCCCCACCCACAGTCCCTTCTTAGAAATGCTTCTGTTTCCACAGGCCAGACAAGCTACCCCTACCTGCCCATCACTGTGAACTGGCCCCATGTGACCAGGGTCCAGTTCACATTCCACTTGCTAAATTGGAAGACATTCCACTTGCTCCAAGAATTTGGAGTTGGGCAGGAAGCTTGTCTCTTCTGAATTTGGATATAGGGATTGAGAGAATGGTCTGCAAAGGACCAACTAGAATGCCAACAAGTCGTGGGGTGAAATCACCACTTGGGGACAGTAGCAAAGATGAGAGGCCAGGGAGGTGGTGGTGACCAGGAGAGAGAGAGAGAGAGAGAGAGAGGGAGAGAAACGGCCTGGAGTTGGTATTCTCAATCTCGAAGCTCAGTTGTGTTCCTGGGGGTCCTGTTTCTATATAATAAATCTCCCTTTACGTGAACTAGCATAAATGGGTTTTAGTTAATGACACTAAATAATCCTTGAGTCATATTCTCCGAGGGGGTCTTCAAAATAAAGATTATATAAACTAATGAATAAATATTAACCATATTAGGCACCAATCCCATTCTTTCTTTTCTTCTCTTTTTCTGCTCCTTTAAAAAACTGTGAAATAGGCCATCTGTACAGAAGAGTGCATACAATTTCTATATAAGGTTAAAACCACCTCTGGTTGAAACTATGCTCGTGTTTTATGAATTCCTCTGGGCCAGGTAGTAAATATTTTTCACTTTGCAGGGCATACAGTCTTTGCCAGAACTTCTCTGGTCTGTTTGCAGCACTAAAGCGCATAATGAATGTGGTCATGTTCCAGTAAATTTTATTATAAAAACAGGCAGCAGGCTGCATTTGGCCCGTAGGTCATCGTTGAAAGACTATGGCTTAAAGAAGACTTATCCCCGGTCCAAAGAATTTTAAAGCAAAGTTCTGCATAACCACCACCCAGGTCAATAATACAGCTAACACTGGAGAAGTTTCTGTCTGCCCATCCTAGATAATAATTCCTCACTTCCTTAAAGACACGACCACCGTTCTGACACTTGCGATGGACATCTTGCTTCTCTTTACAGCTTTCTCAGCAACGTATGCATTACTGGGCAGGATAGGTTACTTTTGCCTGTTTTAAAAATGCTAATAAATGGAACCCTACTTCATGTGTTCTTCTTTTTCTCCTTTTCCTCCTCCTCTGGGCTTACACAATCTCTTCCAGACTTTAATAAGAGGAAACACTTCCCAAAGGCATTATGGTGGGGAGGTGACAAGGCTGTGGGGGGTGGCCCAACCCAGTCTGGCTGATGAGGTTGGAATATGCCACGAAGTTCCTCAACTTTTTCTACTTCGAGTCCCTCAGCAGATGTGTGGCAGTGACACATGGGTGGTGACCCTGTAGCTGCTGCTGGAGCCCAGTCTGGGGCCCTGCAGAGTCGGCAGTGCCGACCAGAGCAGGCAGAAGGGCTTTGTGACACCTTGAAGATCTCCTTCCAGGTCAGGGACACCCTGATGCTGGCAGACAAACCCTCTTCTTGGTGCTGGAGGAAACGGCAGAGTAAAGACAGAAGAGTAGTTCCAAACCCTGACAGACAAGACAGCGTCCGTGGTCCTCCAGAAGGGACAGAAATAGCAGTCCCCATCAGAGCAGCTGAGGTCCCACGTGCAGGGGGGAGAACATTGAAAGCCTGGGAGAAACCCTTGAGAGGTGCCAACCCCATGCTTGTCTTGATGCAAGGGACTGGGTACTAATTTCCCCCTCCCATAAGACTGCCAAGAAGATCAAAGGGGCCTGCAAAACCTTTGACCGGTACAAAATTAACCCACAGGACTTCGTTGGTTGTTTGAGAGTGAAGGCAACTCATGATGGGACGTACTCCATTTCCTATGATATGCACTTCTACGTGGTCAAGTGCATCATGAAGGAAGCTCTTTACTGGCCCCTCTGTGGCATGCAGGCCATAGGCCACATGCTGCTTGCACCTTCTGCTACACGCAGCAACTCTTGGACGCCGCAGAGGGAGGGCAGCCCCAGGGCAGGGCCATGTCTGTCTTGCCAACCAGTCTGAAGATACTACAATGAAGGTCCAAGTCCTTGGACGCCTTCCCAGCCAAAGACCAGACTGGGAACCCAATGTTCAGCTGGTAGCATCTGGCTGGCAGCTAAAGAGCTTCTTGCCTCCTCGTACCTCCCTCTCCCCAACAAGATCATGAATGAGGAAGCATGAGGAAGGACAAGAAACCAGGTGTGGGCCGGCCAAAGGAGAACTAAGCGTTCTTGGCCTGGCCTAGTTTGTTCCTGCCCAATGTAGCTTAGCTGACCAAGGCTATGGCATGAAGTCTGCTCCTCAGCAACCCATATTTTCACACACTATATTTTCAGTACACTCCTGTCCCCCCCATGCAGAGTACTCCTGAGTGAACGCTCGAGTCCCCTAGTGCGACATTAGAATGTTCACAATAAACTATTTATGCTGGGGGAGAGGACACTCCCCACCTCATTTTATGAGCCTGGTATAAATTTGATATTAACATTGGACAAGACATTATGAGAAAGGATAATTCCAGGCTAATTTCACTCAGGAACATTAGATGTAAAAATCCTATACAAAATATTTACAGATTGCAGCCATACGCAAAAGGCCAATATACATAATGATCAACTTACTTTTCCCCCCAGGAAAGCCAGATGTGCTTCACAGTCAAAAATCAACCGCTGTAATTCTCTATATTCACTGAACAGAGGAGAAAAACTATTTGCGTAATCACCTCAACAGGCGTAGAAAGGGTTTTGCTTAGGTTCACCCATTTATGGTTCAAAAGAAAGCTTCTAGCAATCCAGGAAGTGAACTTCCTTAATCTGATCATAAGCATTCACAAAAAGCTTACACTAAACACCATAATTAATCATTAAACGTTAAAACTTTTTTTCTTTTGGTTTTGAGAATAAGGCAAAGTGTGCTGACCAATCTCTGAGAAGCAGACGCCAAGATGGATCTCGAAGTGCAAAGTACTTGTTGGAGGTGACGCGTGTGAAAGATCGAGAGGGAGCAGGATTGGGCAGAGAAAGCCGCAGGCTTCAGTGTGGCTCTGACGCATGCAGTAGGAGAGGGGAGGGACGAACAAGAGACGGGAGCAGCCTCCGATCGATCGCAGTGCAGCTCTGGGGATATCTTCACCAACCCAACGGGGAGCTGTGTCTCAAAGATTTCCCATAGGGGAACCCCGGGCTGCCCAAATAAGTGACCCCTTCCACCACTGCCATGCTCACTTGTTGGCTGGAAGCCGCTCTGGAACTGCTTGGCCCCAGCTCAGAAGCTGGAGGAGATCCTGAAGCCGCCTGCAGTCGGAGGCTGTGAGCTAACCACACTCCCAACATTAGGCTCATTTCTGAAGGGGGATCTCAGAGGCATAGCTCCATGGTGCCACAAGGATTTCCAGTGTGACCAAGTCTGTTCAACACTGTGCTAGAGGCCCCAGGCAGGCCATAAAGAATAGGGAAATAGGAAAAAAATTTTAGGAAAGAAGAAATAACACTGACATTATTCGAAGATTCTATGAATTGCAAATGCCAAAGGAATATACAAGTAAATATTTAGACTAATTGAGTTCAGCAAGTGTGCTACATACAATGTCTATTTTATTTTTCAATGCTTATTTATTTATTTTGAGGGAGAGACAGAATGCAAGCAGGGGAGGGGCAGAGAGAAAAGGAGACAGAGAATCCCAAGCAGGCTCCATGCTGTGAGCCCTGAGCCCGATGCAGGGCTTGATCCCAGGAACTGTGAGATCACGACTTGAGCTGAAATCAAGAGCCAGACATTTAACCAACTGAGCCACCAAGGTGACCCATGTACAATGTCTATTTTAAAACTGAACTGCAGGGGCACCTGGGTGGCTCAGTCAGTTGAGCATCTGACTCTTGGCATCAGTTAAGGTCATAATCTCACAGTTTGTGGGTTTGAGCCCTGTACTGGGCTCCATGCTGACAGTGCAGAGCCTGCTTGGGTTTCTCTCTCTCTGTCTCTCTCTGCCCCTCCTGTGTGCGTGCACGCTCTCTCTCTCTCAAAATAAATAAAGAAACTTTTAAAAAATTAAAAAAAAGAAAAGTTAATTGCATTCCCACATCCTAATAACCTAAGAATCAAATATGTAGGAATACAATTACAAAAGATGTGCAAATGAACAAATGATGTTTTTACACAGTGAACTGTAATACATTATTGAGAGAAACACACACACACACACACACACACACACACCCCACTAAGTATACGGAGAGATAAACCATACTCATATATTGGTAAATCAATATCGTAAAAATATCAATTCTCTCCAGTGATGCAATTCTGATCAAAACTCCCAGTGTTTTTCTTTCTTTCATCACAGAATTTAACAAACCAATTCTAAATATTTTATCAAAATGCAAAGGATTAAGAATAGACAAGGTATTATTGAAAAATTAGATGGAGGCCATACTTCACTAAATATCAAGACTTACGAAACTATAGCAATGAGGTAGGATGGTGTTGGGGTAACAATGGATAGAGACTAATGGAAGAGACCGAGACTCCAGGAAAGACCACGCAACATGGACAATGGATTTAGGCCAAGGACAGCACTTCAGAGCAATAGAGGATGGCCTTTTCAATAAACAGTGCTGGGCAATTGGACCTTCATATAAAGAAAATGAAACTTGACCTTACCTTACACCATATGCAAAAGTTAATAACAGGTTGATCATAGATCGTGCAAGGCTAAACAACAGTGTTTGTAGAAGATAATATAAACAATAGGGAAGGATTTTTACAGCAGAACACAATGTTTTAAACATAAAAGGTTTAATAAATTTCCTTGAGCGTGAAAAGCAAGCCACAAAGTGGGAGAAAATATTTGTGACACACAGACCAAGAAGAACGTATATTGGGAATATATGCCGAACACCCATACAATTCAATAAGAAAGAGACAATAAGGGGGGAATTGGGCAAAGGAAGGGATATCCAAATAGCTAAGAAGCATGAAAATATGTACAACCTCACTAGTCATGAGGGACATGCCAACTAAAACCACAATGTAGGGGCACCTGGGTGGCTCAGTTGGTTAAGCATCTGACTCTTGATTTCGTCTCGGGTCATGATTTCACAGTTTGTAGGATCGAGCCACACATCGGGCTCTGTGCTGACAGTACAGAGCCTGCTGGGATTCTGTCTCTCTCCCTCTACCCCTGCCCTACTTGTTCACGTGCCTCTGTCTCTCTCAAAACAAATAAATAAACATAATAAAATAAAATAAAATAAAATAAAATAAAATAAAATAAAATAAAATAAAACTACAACGTAGAGGTGCCTGGCTGTCTCAGTTGGAAGAGCACAAGACTTTTGATCTCAGGGTTGTGGGTTCGAGCCACATGTCGGGTGTAGAGATTATTTGAAAATAGAGTCTCCAAGGAAAACAACAACAACAACAACAACAACTGCGATGTAAAATGACACTACACGCACCAGAAAGACTGAAATTAAAAGGACTAAGAGGATAATAGCATCAGTTGTATCGTATTCTTCTCGGTTTTTATAACCTGAACCTAATCGTAAAGAAACACTAGACAAACACCAACTGGGGGACGTTCTACAGAATAAGTATATTTTTCAACAATGCCAATAGCATGAAAGACAATAGCTGAGGAATGGTTCCATCTTAACGAAAAGAAAGGGGAGGGGGGCCTCACTGGGTCAGCGGGTAGAGAGAGCAACTCTTGATCTCAGGGTTGTAAGTTTGAGCCCCACGTTGGGTAAAGAAATTACTTAAAATAAAATAAAATTAGTTAAAAAACAAAAGAAAAGAAAACTAAGGGGACATGAAAGCCACATGCATTGAGTGACCCTGGATTAGATTCCATCCTAGAAAAATAAAAATTACTCTACAGGAGGACATTTTTGAGACCATTGGTGAAATCTGAATAAGATCCACAAACAAGATAATGGAATTATTTCAAGATTATAGTTTTGATTTTAGTAATTATATTATGATTACTTAAATGAATGTCCTTGTTCTTAGGAAATAATCATACTTAATCTTTAAGGATTAGAGCCTGATTCTGCAACTTAGTTTTAAATGTTTAGAAATATGTATCTATAAAATTATCATATGCTTATACATTTATAAATGTAAATATATTTATAATATTTATATATCATGGAATGTATATTATATATGATAAAGTTAGACAAATACATAAGAAAGCAAATGAGGCAAATGCTTTCGATAGACTACATTGATCAAAGATACTGGACAAGGCTTTTAAAATATAACCTATAAATTAATATTGATTTATGCAAAACAAGGCTGTGAAATTCTATTGAATTAAATGAGCGTCCTCAGATATATTGAGAGAAAGAGGGCACGCCACCATTGCCTCTGTAGCAAATTCCCATTTATCTCTTCTATGGCTGGTTACCAATGGCCTTTTCAGACATCCTAGATGTCCAGAGATCTCTCCCAAGTCAGTCATCTCACTTTGGATGGTAGAAAGCACATTACGGAGGTTCAATAAACTTTGGCTAATGGTAGTGACATTTGCAAGCAATAAAAGAAGGTTGGTTAATGAGTTCATTATACAGATTATACCTGATAGCTGTGTCCTGCTTTGCAAACTTAGTTTAATAGACTTGAGCCACAATTTAAGGCTGTTCATTTATTATTAAAGAAGATTAGAACACACCATAGTCCACGCAAAGGTAATCACCGATTCCTTCTCTTTGTCTGGGAGCTTGTACTTCTCAGGGCACGGGCACATCTACCCCCATTTCATAGTAATAGATGCACATTCTTTTTCTCAGCTGAAGCCCAAAGAACTATAGTTCAGAGTCATATTTTATTTGTTTTTTACTTTTTTAAGTTTATTTATTAAAAACTTTTTGAAATGTTTATTTATTTTTGAGAGAGAAGGAGACAGAGTGCAAGCAGGGGAGAGACAGAGAGAGGGAGACACAGAATCCGAAACAGGCTCCAGGCTCTGAGCTGTCAGCCCAGAGCCCAACTCAGGGCTTTACCTCACAAGCCACGAGATCATGACCTGAGCTAAAGTCGGACGCTTAACCGACTGAGCCACCAAGGCACCCCCCCCCAACCTTTTTAATGTTTTATTTAGTTTTAAGACAGAGCACGAGCATGGAGGGGCAGAGAGAGAGGGAGACACAGAATCTGAAGCAGGCTCCAGGCTCTGAGCTGTTAGCACAGAGCCCGAAGCGGGGCTCGAACTCACGAACCATTGAGATCATGACCTGAGCTGAAGTCGGATGCTTAACTAACTGAGTCACCCAGGCGCCCCTTTAAGTTTATTTATTTTTGAGAGAGAGAGAGAAAGAAAGAGAGAAGGGAAGGGGTCGAGTGGAGCCTGATTCAGAGTCAATGTGGAGCCTGGTCTCGTGAACCACGCGATCATAACCTCAGCTGAAACCAAGAGTCGGACGCTTAACCGACTGAGCCACCCAGGTGCCCCAGAGTCATATTTTAAACTAAAGGCAGATCTATTGATGCCTAGCTAAGCACTAATTAGTAGGCACGGCTGTCTGTACTATTGCTAGAAAATTAAAACCATATAAGGTTCACTATAATAACTTTTCCTACACGCAAAAGGAAAAACTCCTGGAAGAAGATCATTTTTACTAGTGTTCCTTAGATTATCCACAGCTTAAAATATACACGAGATCTTATATGCTCATACATGCCTAAAGAAATTCTGGAAGAATGTCCTTGAAACTGAAAAAAGCAATTAGCGACCTGTGAGGGCTCCGAGATGAAAAGCGTACAGATGAAGGACCCAAAAAGTTTTCACTGCAAAGTGTTTCACATTTTTAAGTTCATGAACTGTGTGAATTATTTATGATTGAGAAAAGAAATCCACAGCTAGCTGAGTGCACTCAACAAAGACGCAACTTTGACTTTGGAGTTTTATAAGGATAGTTTTCTGCCCCTGAAAGCCTCTTTTGTTTGCCCCAGCCCGTCATGCAGGTGTTGGTGATAACAGGGCACAGAATAAGTTGAAGTTTATGAGATTATGTGCAAATAAAGGACACCTGCCCTCCCCATTGTTCCGCAATTCTCCATCCAAAGATAAACTTGGTACATTACAAATGAAGTTTGTGGCATTGCTCCAGAGAGGTAGGAATAAATGAAATCTTCTCAGTGCCAGATGGATTTATTTACGTTTCAATCACATGAAAGAAAACTCCAGAGTCCCTCTTTTTAAAAAGTATTTGTTATATTGCTTTTCTGATCGCAAGAATGAGATAGAGATTGTTGTAGGAACTTTGGAATACACAAAAACTAAAGAGGAAAGCTCACTAATCAGAGTTTAACAGAGTTTAACAGGGGTGAAGTTAGCCTTCCGCATGTAGAACACATTTACGAGGCAGAGAATGAATTTCAACTCAGCTGTGACCAGATAGTTTATTTTTTCCTAATTACGGGACATGATACACCAGCCTCTGAGTGTTGGCAGGAACCACGGCCTCTTATTAAAACTGGAAATCAGCTGTCCCAATTTATAGACATGCTATGATCCCAAACGCATTTGGAATGCAAGCATACTTTTCTCATAGAACAACATAGAAATGATGGCAAGATTCTGAGGCAAACAGAAGGTCCACATAATTCACAGTGACTCACAAGGCCAGCAGTGCTTTGTTACAATGAAAAAGGGAAGAGGGGCGCCTGGGTGGCGCAGTCGGTTAAGCGTCCGACTTCAGCCCGGGTCACGATCTCACGGTCCGTGAGTTCGAGCCCCGCGTCGGGCTCTGGGCTGATGGCTCGGAGCCTGGAGCCTGTTTCCGATTCTGTGTCTCCCTCTCTCTCTGCCCCTCCCCCGTTCATGCTTTGTCTCTCTCTGTCCCAAAAATAAATAAAAAAACATTGAAAAAAAAAATTTAAAAAAAAAGAAAAAGGGAAGAGAGTAGACCTTTTGTTTGCCTAAAAAAAAAAAACATTTATACAGAAAGTATTTTGTTACACTGATACGAGAAATATACAGGATGTTTCTATCAGTGAATAAACTTCTATCAATTATTTACCTAAGGTGATTTTATTCCTTCTTATTTGCTCCAAAACTTTCACCTTTAAGTCTTTTCCTCTCACCCTTGCTCACCATTACCATCGGGCTTTCATTTCTAAACGCTTTCCCCATTTTTACTATCTTCATTCTCATCAGCCCTAACTTTGAATTCAAACAAATCATTTTCAATTTCCCATGGAATTTCAAGATCGAAAAATTCTTGTGTGGGACCACATCAAACTGAGAAGCTCTGCGCAGCAAAGGAAGTCACGGACAAAATGCAAAGAGAACCTACTGCATGGGAGAAACCATTTGCAAATCCTACATCTGATAAGGGGCTATTATCCAAAAGACATGAAGAATTCATACAACTCATTAGCAAAACAACAAACAATCGGTTAAAAACTGGGCAGAGGATCTGAATAGACATTTTCCCAAAGAAGACATCCAGATGGCCAACAGGAACCTGAAAAGGTGCTCGATATCACCGATCACCCGGAAAATACAGATCAAAACCACATCGAACAGACTTTTAGATACGGAGAACAAATTGATGGTTGCGGGTGGGGGAGGGAGGAAGGGAGGTGATGGGGAAAGGTGAAACAGGTAAGGGATTAAGTACAGACTTCCAGTTATAAAATAAATAGGTCATGGAGATGACAAGTACAGCATAGGGAATACAGTCAATAATATTGTGCTATTGCTATATAGTGACAGACGGTGAGAACACTTACTGTGGCAAGCACTAAGTAATGTATACAGTTGTTGAATCGCCATGTTGCACACCTGAAACTAACATAACATTTTATGTGAATTACACTTCAATTAAAAAAACCCACAAGGAGATAACTCCTCACACCTGTTAGAATGAATGGCTATTCTCCAAAAGATGAAAAATAAGTGTTGATGGGGATACGAAGAAAAAGAGAAGCTTTGACACTGTGGGTGGGAATGTAAGTTGGTGCAATTATGGAAAGCTGCATGGAGGCGCCTCCAGAAATTGAAAAGAACTACCATGTGATTTAGCAATTCCACTGCTGGTATTTATCTGAATAAAATTAAACACTAATTCAAAAAAGCATATGCACCTCCACGTCCATGGAAGCATTGTTTATAAGAGCCAAAAGATGGAAACAATGGAAGAGTCCACTGAGATATATATCTAGATATAATATATCTATTATAGATATAGATATATAGATATAGATACAGATATAGAATAGAATATTATTTAGCCATAAAAAATATGGAAATCCTGCAACTTGTAACAACATGGATGAACCTTGAGGGCATTATACTAAGAGAAATAAGCCGGAGAAAGACAAATACCATATGATTTCACCCCTATGTAGAATATAAAAATGAGGGGGTGCCTGGGTGGCTCAGTCAGTTGAGTGCCTGACTTCGGCTCAGGTCATGATCTTGCAGTTCGTGAGTTTGAGCCCTGAGTTGGGCTCTGTGCTGGCAGCTCAGAGCCTGGAGCCTGCTTCCGATTCTGTGTCTCCCTCTCTCTCTGCCCCTCCCCTGCCCGTTCTCTATCTCTCAAAAATAGAATATAAAAATGGAAAGAAAAACAATAACAAAAAAAGAGCCCATAGAAACAGAGAATAGATTGATGGTTGCCAGAGGTGGTGGGGGGCAGGAGAATAGGTGGAGAGGGTCAAAGGTATAAACTTCCAGTTATAAAAGAAATCCTGGGGGTGTAGCATATAGTATGGTGAGTATAGTTAACAATATTATATATTTGAAGTTGCAAAGAGAGTAGATCTTAAAAGTTCTCAAAACAAAAGAAAATTTCTGCAACCGTGCATAATGACGGGTGTTACAAGACTTATTATGGTGACCATTTTGCAGTAGCCACAAATATCAAATCATTAGGTTGCGCATCTGAAACTAATACAATGTCATATACCAATTATACCTCAAACACAAATCTTGTGTGTGGAGAACACATAGTTCTGGCTTTCTTTTGAGGGTGTCTGACCTTCTAGGCTATAGAGCGGTCTGAGCAACCCCTTCATCTCCGCGAGGAGCCTAACTGTGACAACGTGACCACCGCCAGCAACAGAAACAACAGCAGCGGCAAAATGACGGCTGTCATTTGCAGTTCACTTACCTCCTCCCAGGCGCTATTTTTAGAAGGAAACTTCTTTCTGTCGGTCTAAGATCGTGAGAATCACACTCCGAAACCCACAAAACAGATGAGAGCCAACAACTGTCCTGGGGTCGTGTAGGACTTTGCTAGAACCGCCCGTCGGAATACTGCCCGCAGGGGGGGCTTATGTACCAGAAGTTGATTTCTCCCCGTTTGAGGCCGGAAGTCTGCTATCGAGGTGTCTTCAGGTTTGTTTTCTCCTGACACCTCTCTTCGGCTCTCAGAGGGCCTCCTTCTGCCCGTGTCCTCACACGGTCTTTCTTGTGGGTGCTCGACCATGGTGTCTTTTCCTCTTCGTGTAAGGACCCCAGTCCTGTTGGGTGAGAGCCCCACCCAGACAACCTCATTTAACCTTAGTTACCTCCGCAAAGGCCCTATCTCCAAATTCAATCACCTTGGGGGCTGGGGCTTGAACCTGTGAATTGGGGGTAAGTGAGGACACAATTTAGCTCATAACAGGTAATATAGTCCTGCACTTTATCTCTACCCCCTGCCCCAGACCCCTACCGTAGCCAATTGAACGCCTGTCCTGCGCTGGATCTCCTGGGAGTTTGGACGCAGGCAGAGACGCTGGCTCTCTTTGCTGACTGCTTCCGGGGGAGGAAGCTTCCCGTGAGACTGAGCTGGGGCAAGGAAGGCTGGTCCACACAGCAACAGCACCAGCAGCACCAGCATCAGAACTTAATACGTGGTTCTCTGTGTTGTATATGTATGAGGTTCTTTAATTCTCACAATAATCCTCTGAGGTAGTAGTATTCCCTCCAATGTATAGTGACAGAAGGAAAAGAGAGTTGAATAATTTACCCAAAGCCAAATAATAATTTGTTAGCTTTACATAAAGCAGAGAACATATGAGAGAGAGAGAGAGAGGTAAAGATTCACACACCAGAAAGGGCAAGAGCTCCTGCAAACAGAAGAAGACAGTTGGACAGACATTGGTACTTGGAGGAAGTGATTATCAAAATCACGATACTTTGGGGGCGCCTGGGTGGCTCAGTCGGTTAAGCGTCTGACTTCGACTCAGGTCACGATCTCGCGGTCCGTGAGTTCGAGCCCCGCATCGGGCTCTGGGCTGATGGCTCGGAGCCTGGAGCCTGCTTCCGATTCTGTGTCTCCCTCTCTCTCTGCCCCTCCCCCGTTCATGCTCTGTCTCTCTGTCTCAAAAATGAATAAACGTTAAAAAAAAAAATCACGATGATTTGGGAAATAAGGAGACAAGCATCCTCAGCCGTGTTCACAAACTGGCGGGACCTGGACCTACCTGATGACGTGTGTGGAGTGCTTCTCACAGAGCCCAACCTGAAATGAACAGTAAGTGGAGGACAGTGATGGGGACACTATGTTTCCCACTCTTCTTGAAAGCAGACACATTGGCTCCAACTTGGGAATCAGAGGAGTTAGGCGTATAACCACCCATTTGACAAACGTTGGGTATGAATGCGTTGCCAGGCCCTCAGGTAGGTGGTGCCATAGCCCAGTGGGCGAGACTGACATGTTCTCTGTGCCCCCAGAGCTCAGCACCTGGCCCGGTGGGGGGCGGGAGGGGGAGACAGAGAAGCTGGGCGATGACACCTTAGTGTGAGAGGGGCCGTGGTGGCGTAAGGTATGTGGGGGCACATGGGTTGGCACCTTCTATACTTTGGGAATCACGAGAAAGCTCCCTGGTGGAAGAAACTTCCGTTGTGAGCTTTGCAAGACAGGTAGAGCGTCACTTTCTTGTTCATTTAATTTTTGTACGTTTACAGAGGACCTTCGAAGTCCAAGGCATTATGCTAAAGCTAGGAGTACAACAATGGCAGAGAAAGATGTGACTCTGCCCTCGTGGTGCTTACGAGGTATCGGGGGAGACAAACGTGAAACAAGTATGCCGAGAGTAGGTGGGAGAGAGAATGCTCCAGTCTGCAGGACCAGCCAAGGCCGAGGTCTAGGGGCCAGAGAGTGCCTGTTGGGAAGTTCCATTGAGGGGTGACAAGAGATAAGGCTGAAGGAGCGCCCAAGTAAGATCACCAACCACCTCGGGAGTCATGTGGTAAAGTGTGGGCTTCTTCCTGCTCCGGTGGAGATTTCCCACAGGGAGTCATCAGACCCCCATTTTGCAAAGTTCAGCGGGGCTGCGGTGTGGTTGCTGGATTGGGGGAGGCAAGCCAAGAGGGAAATCAATTTGAAAGTCTGTTGCCCCAGGCCAGATGCCAAGTGATGGTGGTCTGGACTAGGGCTAGCGGTGCTGCAGAGAAGGGGACAGATCGGGGTTTGGGGGACAGATAAATTCAGGTTCTAGTAGAGAATGAGTGCCCCTATCCATTCTCCTGTAAGAAGGGATTTTTCCTCTTCCTCCTCTCCCTCTTCTTCCCCACCCCATCCTTCCTCATAGCATTCAAGCGAAAAGGGACTCCCACTCTGCCCAATTCTTAGGAAGCAATGGATTTTGTCCCTTCCTTCCAAGCCAGGAATGGACAGGTTGCTATCTTCCCCTCTGTGGCAATGAGAGGAGATGGCTGTTTTCCTTTAATGTCCCCTCTCCCTGTCAAACCAGGAGAGGGACAGGAGCCAGTCTTGTGGATTCGGCTTTTACTGTAAACTTCCCCCCCCCCCCCAAGAAATGAATGGGTGCACTTAGGGAGGGAGGGGAGCGGAGCACAAGGCCAGCAGTTGAGGGACCTGGGTTTTATTTCCAATGGTACCTCCATCCCAACTGAACCCATCCCAACTGCCCTAGCCTCTGTTTCCTCCGTGGGAAAGCCAGAGGCTAAGTTAAAACCCCGTATAGCCTGTGAGCTAGATTTCAGAATGACATTTGCAGAAAAGAAAGTATTTTCTGAAGCTGTATTTACTTTGGGGTTTGATAAAAGAACATAAAAGGTTCTGATTGGTGCTATTTAAATATTTGTTCCAGGACTGATATTTGCGTTTAGGGCGAAATGAATGGATGCACATTATTTATGATTAACTCTAAAGCTCACAGGAAGGGAAATAACATACGGAGTCAGAAGGCAGTTAAATCAGCCTGATCAGGAGTAAAATAAAGCCCTTGCTATCAACTCTTCCTCCTATTAGCTAACCCTATCTCCATCTTGCTTGTATATTTTCACGCGTCTTCTAAAACTTACCCATTGCTTTCAAAGGTTTTACAACCTCTAGGGGAAAGATGCAGGCAATTGAACTACACAATAGTCAACACCAACTGCCCCTCCTCCACCCAATGCAAAGCTAATGGTCTTTGAGAATGGTCTACAACTGATTCCACTTAGCCTCTAATATTTTCCTGCTAATGGTCAATCCACTTTCAGCAGTAAAGACAGGGGCCAATGACCTAATTTTTTTTTTTTTTTTAATAACAAAGGGTACATAAATGGGCTGCGAATGGCTCCTCTCTGTAGAAGCAACACTCTCAGGGGTAAATTTTCAAATTGCTAATGGCCACCATACCGACAAGTGGGGATTTTCCTACAAAGGGATCAGAGAAGGCAACTGAAGATAATGGCTTTCATGAAGAGGGAGCTGGTAGCTAGGAGAATTAAATCCTTGGGTCTGTGGCAAGATCCGAACTGTGGAAATAGTTGAGATCAGAAAATTGTCTGGCCCTCTCGGCATTAGCTTGGGAAGGCTCTGATTGCTTGTTGCTCGTTTTAATGGTAGAGAGAGACCAGAATCAGATACATCACTGCAACCCAAAATCCTGGATAAATTAAACAAAATCCACCAATCTTCCAGGGGGGAAATACATAAAAATCATGCTTTTTGCACTTTGATTTGTGAGGGGGTATACACATTTACTCCCTTCCCATGCCTGACTCCATCACTCCCCCCAGAGCGCTCCATCAACCATCAGGAAACCTTCAGCCCTCATCTAAGTGACAGGAGTATTCACTGTCTGCTTCCTGAGCTGCTGGCTTCTGTTAGCTCTTGTGATGCCCGTTTCACAGTCGGATGGATGTCCACCCATGACTCATGCTTCCTTTCCCATAAAGAAGCATGTTTCTGGGAGGCAGTTGCTCAGTGAGGCACTACATTTTCCAGACCCTTTTGTCACCGAGGTCAGGGCACAAACTAGTTCCTGCAATTGAATATGAACAGAAGTGACAAGTGTCTGTCCCAGGCTAAGAGTGTTACGGAGGTCCTTCTTTACCTTGCCATTCTCCATCTGGCTCTGGATGGATGGATGCCCAAGGGGACCTTGAAAGTCACCGCGGCAGGTGACAAAGCCTCTGTCAGCTGGGTTCCTGAATCACTGTGTGCAGCGGGGCCCCTCTGATGCCAGTCAGGAAGACTGCTGTGGACGTGGCGTGAATGAGATGTACAAGCTTGAGACGGAAACAGTTATGGACAGCGTTGGGTCATTCTTCCCCAACATCCTTTACTGGTCTTTCCCTTCTTCTAGACCTCCAAATGCTGGAGTGCTCCAAGGCTCCAATGTACGTGTACAAAACTGTGGTCTTGATTTTACTTCCCCAAATCTATTCCTCCTCCAGCATTAGAGGTGAGCATAGGCTGTTGTGGAGCCACGGAGCGGCCCCTAACTCAGGCCACAGGGGTAAGGGGAGGTTTTCCGGAAACAATGGCACCAGAACTTAGTCTTGAAAGAATAGCGGGAAATACAGAAAGGAAATGGGGGTGGTTGAGGGCACTCCCCTCAGAAACCCAGAGGAAAGCAGGAAAGGTAGTTTGAAGAGTAAGATGTGAGTTTCAGGAGGAAGCTAGTTGTTGACAGAGCTTGGATCCTTCCCAACAAGGTATGTCTAGAAGGCCACACTGAGCCAATGGAAAGTTTAACAAACCGTTTATTATATAATTCCTGTTATCCCAGCCACGTTTATTACATAAACTTGAACAAAATTGAAGATAAGAATTAATTCCCTACCTCCCTGCCATTCAAGTCAAGCTCCCAGGTGCATAAGAAGTGAGTCCCGGGGCGCCTGGGTGGCGCAGTCGGTTAGGCATCCGACTTCAGCCAGGTCACAATCTCGCGGTCCGTGAGTTCGAGCCCCGCGTCAGGCTCTGGGCTGATGGCTCGGAGCCTGGAGCCTGTTTCCGATTCTGTGTCTCCCTCTCTCTCTCTCCCCCCCCCCCTTTCATGCTATGTCTCCCCCTGCCCCCCCCCCCCAAAAAAAAAAAAAGGAGTCCCACCCCGGGAAGGAGGCGAGCCACATCGGTGTTTCCCAAATCAGCATGCCCGTCAGAACCATTTAAAGGGCTTTTCAAAGTTATACTCCAGATTCTGGGACTCTACCCATGACCTGCCTTCTTATTCTGCACACTGTTTCTTGGCAGCCATGCAGCTCTATGCCCCTCCAGCCATGATTCCAGCATGCTCCCAACTATAATTCCATGACGTTAGGAGTCTGTCACATATATCTGAGAGTCTGAGAGAATGAAGTTCTCGACTTTTCTTTTCAGCTAACAACGGCTACATGCCCTGAAGGGAACCCAGGAAAAGCTGCACAGGGGTATGCTGCCTCTGCATAGAGCCTGCCCCTGTGTATATACGTGCCTCACTTTGTCTAACCCCTTGTTTTCTTGTCTAAGTAAACTGGGATCCTGTGGCAAGAGCGGGTGCATACAGGCATGCGTTCGTGTGTGTGTGTGTGTGTGTGTGGCCTCTTTTCCCCAACGCCCACCCCAATCTATACCACCATGCTGCAGAGGCCCAGCATGGATGATCTCAGATGGCTTGCTCATTACTGCTCCCCTCCTCCCTCTCCTGGCTTCAGTTCCCGGCCGGGGAAGCCAGAGGGACACGGTTCTCAAGGAGAGCTCTGAAAGCAGCATGCAGGGAGGGAGCCATGGGCAAAGGAGTGAGCCGGTTCTGGACTTCAGCTTTACCAGGTGTACAATAGGACGTTTGGCCCAAATGCCTTCCAAGGAAACTTTGAGAGCTAAACTCCACGGGTCAGTGTTTTTTTGTTTTCATTTTTGTTTTTAAATGATGGCATCTGGTAATATTGTGCAGCTATCCAAAACAAAGCCCTTGTTCAGCCACACCTTTGAAAGGGACTTGGGAAAAATATGTGAAATTTGAAGTATCACCAAACTGTACATAGACTGAGGACAGTCATAGAAACTTATGCATTCCCATTCGAAATGCTAAAGGTACACGCAGCTATGGAAAGCTTTTGCATTGGGCAATAAAGGGCAGGTGAAGACAATTTGAATTATGTAACTTGTTCTGAAAGTTGTTTTAATAATAAATGTTTAAACCAATTAAAATGATAGCGGTTTAGATGGACAACGCTACACCAGTTTTTTCTGGATACGTAAGGGGAGGGGAGGGACTGAGTGATGTACATTTCTGTGACTCATTAACTACGACTGGAGCCCACTCTCATCAATACTGTTTGAGAAAAGGGGTTTTGAAACATGGATATCTATTCTAATTCTTTTCTTTTTCAATCTTGTTTTTTTTTTTAAATCTGAGAGAGGGTGCGCGCATGTGCGCGCGAGCGTGGGATGGGGCAGGGAGGGTCAGAATGAGATAGAGAATCCCAAGCAGGCTCTACACTCAGTGCAGAGCCTCACTCGATGCCCAATCCCACGACCCCGCGATCATAACCTGAGTCGAGATCAAGAGTTAGACACTTCACTGACTGAGCCACCCAGGCATCCCTCTCTGTTTTTAAAAGAAAAAAAAAATTTAATGTTTATTTCTTAGAGAGAGAGAGAGAGAGAGCAGGGGAGGGGTAGAGAGAGGGGGAGACACAGAACCCGAAGCAGGCTCCAGGCTCTGAGCTATCAGTGCAGAGCCCGACACGGGGCTCGAACTCACAGACTGCCACATCATGACCAGAGCCAAAGTCGGACGCTTAACCGACTGAGCCACCCAGGCACCCCTCTCTGTCTTTTTTTAAAGCTGAATTTTGCTTGTAACAATGTTCCTTTCTCAAGATTTCTTTTAATATTAATATTCCTATTAATATTCTTTAAAAATTGTCAAGGAAAAATTGTATTGATTGTAGAATGAAGACAGATGCTCGGAAGCGCAGAATTACTTTTTTATTAGTTACGAGTCAGGATTTGCCCAAGTTCATTTGCAAAGAGTTTGCATCCTTCCATTCTCCCCAAGGTCCCTAATTTTGAAAAAACTGGGTGGCTCAGTCAGTTAAGTGTCCAACTTTGACTCACGTCATGATCTCACCGTGGGTGGGTTCGAGCCCCATCTCGGGCTCTGCGCTGACCGCTCAGAGCCTGGAACCTGCTTCGGATTCTGTGTCTCCCTCTCTCTCTCTCCCTCTGCCCCTCCCCCACTCATGCTCTGTGTCTCTTTCAAAAATAAGTAAAAAAATTTTAAAAAGAAAAAACGGGGGATATTTTAAAATGGGCTTCGAATCAAGCAGGAAAAAACCTTGTGCGTGAGGATACTTGACACTTATTTATGTTCTCAGTAGTCGGAAAAACAAATGGCTCAGTCAATATCTGTTGAATGAGTGGATGGATGGACGTAGTCTGCACCTGAAGACGCGTGAATGAATAAGTGGAAAAATATGGGAAGCGTCTATGGAAATGTATTTATCTAGTGTCTGACAGACCTTCAGAGCTTTGTGATCATTGGCAAAATATTCATTTATTCCCCCTAATCTCACTTTTCACCTGTAAAGTGGGGATGACAGAACATCCGTCATCGGCGGAGTTCCCCTTAAGAGGACCCGGTGCCTGGCGTTTATCTGACACGTGAGCCATGACGCAAGAGAGAAAAAAGAACTCCTTTTCCTGGCCATCCACAACTTAAAACCATATCTTTTTATAAGAGAAGGGGATCTAACCTTCTGTTTGCCCCTAACCAACGGTCACATCAACTTCTATAAAAATGTGGACATTTGGTAGGATTTTTTTTTTTAATTGTGTCATTAATGCAAATCTCACAGTAGTGCGGAACTCTGTCTTTCCTCTGAAGCTGGTATATGCTAAAACCCGATAATCTTGAATCATTCAAGACCGATTTGTCCCTAGCTTTCTCTACTGAATCGGAATTTGGGGGGGTTGGGAGGAGAAGACTCTATTGTTTCCAAAGCTCTCTAGGGGATATGGAGGCATCACTTTTCATTTCACAGGTGGGGGCCTGGAAGGAGTTGTCCACAAATACTCAAGGCTGAGAACAGTTTCTTGCTGACCTTTGGTCCTCTGCTGGATTCGACTGATCGTTTTAATGCAGATTTTAATCCTGTCTCTGGTACTTTCTTGTGATTCTGTGCCTGGGGCTGTTGTAAGAAAGTCTGTACCAGGGTGGAGGGACAATCCTCCTAGCTCTGAGGGCCACAGGTGGCATTTGCTTGGGGCTGGCTCTCTGGACTATGCAAATTCAGCTGCTGACTCCAGGCCAGTAGTTAAATTCTATGAAAACAAGCCAACATCTACTGTCTGAGAAAATTGAGCAAGACCCTTCCTCTGCCCAGTGAAACAGGTGACCTTAGAACTCCTGAGCCATAGAACAGTCAGAAGGCACTGTGAGGGCTACTGGAGACCCTGAGGCAGCCCCGGGTGGTGGTTAAGAGCCTGGGCTTTGGAACTGGACCCCGGAGCCCATATTCCAGCCCCTGTTTACTCAGTACTCCCTTGGGCAAGTTTTCTTCTCTGTAAAACGGGGTAATAACATTACCCACCTCCTACCATTATTAGGAGGATTAAATGGGCTAATATTTATAAAGAGCCTAGAGCAGTGAGCGACTGACATTTAGTAAGTACTCAGTAGATGCTGGGTAAGTGATTTACTAGATTCTTTTCAAAGTACTTTCCACCTGTCTTGATAAGGGGTTCCTGGTATCTCTTAGAGGAATGGTGGATTAGACCCTGTCAAAACACACGCTGTTTTGAAACATGACTTTCTTTATTGGGTCCCTGGACGGTCCACTGCTTTTCTACCCATTAAGACCTCCTGACCCAGGGGCTGGTCTTCTTCTCATGAGACAGGATGGGATCCAGCTTTCTTGGAGGACACTTAAGCTGTTATATGAGATCACACACCCCCTTTTCTGCACTCAGCTCATACTAACTGGTGCTCAATTCAGGAGAAATTTGAGTCCTTAATGCCCTCCTTTACTGGAGAGGCTCCATATCTAATGCCCCGGGTGCCAACATGGCAAGAATATGTGGCAATGAAGCTCACATATTCTGCGAGTCAGTGTTGCTGAGTAAAGTCCTCACATCCACGGGGAAAAGAACCTAATTCGGGCTCCACCTCTGGAACTAGAAAATTAATGTTTAATCAGACCGATACGTCAGCGGTTATTACATCTGACCTTCCTGAAAGTCCTTTAAGGCAATGAGAACAATTGTCGTGGGGAAATGGAAATCCTAAATTGTACTGGCCTTTTACCAACTCATTACTTCAAAAAATGGTAGCCGCTATTCTGAAGCTTATGCTAATCATTCTTTTGCTTTTCCTCGTAGCTTTATCTTCGATGATATACCTGAGCATATATGTTTTAGTTTTTTGCATGTTTTTGAACTTTCTATAAGTGGAATCACAGCGTACGTGCTCTTTTGCGTCTGGCTTCCCTAGCTCGACGTGTTGCTTCGATTATTTTAGCGTGGTCGAACACAGTAGTGTGTTGATCGCCACGTAGCCTTCCGTTATGGGTATCTCTCTGTCCATCGACTCTACCGACAACAGAAACGAGGATCGTTCCCATTGCTTGCTTGTTTGCTATTACGGATCGTGGTGCATGCCTATAGATCTTGCCTGCTGCCCTCGTGTAAGTCTAATAACTGTAATTTTTATGAAGATGACAGACGCTATCCAGTGGCCACACTTACATGCCTTCGTTTGGACCTCAACACACCTCTGTGTGACGGCTCTTCTCTCACTGAGGATGCTGAGCGCTGGTAAGGACGTCGTTCTCGCCCTGATGCTAGGAGAAAGCCGAGTAATCGACACGAGAACGTTCTTTGAGTGCTTCACACAGCAAATGTTGCAAGGCAACTAAGTCGCGGGAACCCCAAGGAGGGAAAGGACCCCCGAGGAAGGATGGATGCATGGGCTGTCCCACGCGTGGCAGAGCACGGGAGGAAGGGGCACTAGTCACCCTAGAAGCAGGTCGGAAGAAATCGCTAAGGGGGCACCCGGCTGGCTCAGTCGGTGGAACGGGCCACTCTTGATCTCAGGGCTGTGACTTTGAGCTCTGCACTGGACATAGAGGTTGCTTAGAATCTTTGAAAAAAAAAAAGAAGAAATCAGCTAAAATTGTAGCAGATCGCTAAGGGTAGAGGGTGTCCTAGCATGACAGTATAGGACCTCTGAGAAACCCAAACACGAGGGAAGTAGGCACTCGTTTACAGCTCTTTTCCAGAGGTTTCCACTGGGTGCTCACAAGAACTTTGGAGGCAGGGTGGGAGACTAGAGAGAGGTAACCTCACTGGTGTGGGCCTGTGGGAGGGGTTTGGCCACTACGATCCTACGGCATGAAACTTCCCTGCCTGGACTCTGTGTACCGAGCAAAAGTTTTAAGCTGCTGGGGAAAGGGCAACAAACCTCTACCTCCAAGACCTAGATAAGGGCCTATGGCTTCTGGGGAAAGGGAAGAAGAAGAAGAAATCTACCCCTGGGGGAGGACGAGGAAAGAGCCCTGGGTCCAAATCCTATGCTGTATCATTCAACGTCTCTCTCTCCCCAACTCCCTCATCAACCCCCCCCCCCACCCCCACCCTCTGGGCAGACGTAGGACAAAAGGCCATGTGAGGACACAGGGAGAAAGCAGCCATCTGTAAGCCAGGAAGAGGGCCCTCATCAGAAATGGATCCCTGCCAGATCTTGATCTTGGACTTCCAGCTTCCAGAACTGTGAGAAATCAATGTCTGCTGTTGAAGCCGCTCAGTCTGTGGTATTTTGTCATGGCTCCTTGAGCAGACTAATACAAGCTGTGAATGAACTTGATGCCGCCGAACTGTCCACTTAAAAATGGTTACAATGGTGAATTTCATGTTGTGTATATTTTATCAATGTGGTAATGGCGGCCAGTTAGGCCACAGGGCTGAGCTCGACACTCAACAGCTCGACACTCGACACTCACTCAACAGTGTGAAAAGCAGGTGCCCCTGCTGCCGGTGAGAAGTGAGATATACGGCGTATCATCAGACCAAAGCCAAAGGAGGACCTTTTGCTTCCTGCAGATATGTAAGCATTATGCCTAACGTGTACGTACATAAGAAAACACACTAAGGCAAGTAAAGTTCTGCTCAACAACCACACAGTATGTAAAGCTGGCCTAATAGCATGATAACCATATATTTTTACAGGCAATGTGAGTCACTATTACATATTATTTGCAATGATTGTTGGCTTGTTTGGGTCTTTTAATTCCTTCATGTGTATACCTCCAGGTTTGAGGAGTCCGGGAGACATCCAAGTGGTGATATCAGGTAGACAGTTGGGTGTGAGTCTGGTGCTTGTGGGACAGGGGGCTATGAGGTTGACAGCAATCAAATTAGTTTATTTATATATACAGCCCTGGGACCAGAAGAGAACCCTTAGGGATTGTAGGTATAGAGAAAGGGAGATGAAGACAGATGTTCTTAAGATCATCAATACTTAGAAGTTGGGCAGCTGAGGAGACACCAGTTAAGGACCAAAGGCCAGTGCAGTGGAGGAGAGTCATGGCGTGTTTGAAAATGAAGGAGAAGTTACTTGTGTCAATCGTTGCTAAAAGATCTAGGTAGGTGAAGATTGAGAACGGACTATTGCCTTTGATACAGGTCACCGCGAGACAGGAGAATGATCTTGGGGAGTGCCATTTTATTAGAATGGCAGACATTGAAAAAGCCCAAATGGAGCTGGTTTGAGACCTAATGAGAGGTGGGAAAGGGAGCAGGCAAGAGAGGGAGTAGCTGGAGTGGGACTCAGAGTAGTCAGGAGAGAACATTTTTTGGAAGACGTGTGATCCCACCATGTTTGTTTGCCAATGGGAATGATCGGGTTGAGGCACAAATCAACACGGTAGGAGAGAAGGGGATGACTGCAGGACCAGAGTCCTTGGAAACAGGAAGGCATTGAAATCCAAAGCACGAGTGGAGCGGCTGGCCTCCGGTGAAAGCAGGGACCTTCCTCATCTCTAACAGGAGGGCAGGTGGAATATGCAGGAACAAACGCAGGTCCGTTGATAGACTGGGTGGTAGAGACAGAGTAGCTCTTTTCTAACTGCCTCCACCCTTACTGGGCAAACACCGTTGACTGAGGAGTTGGGCGAGGGAGGGTGATTTGAAAAGACAGAAGAAAGTATGAAACAACCGCTACAGAAAGTAAAGAAGGGAATGTTCCAGGGAGATTGGTGGGCGTTCCTAGGTGCCACACGACAGTTGTTTTCAAATAAATCAATTCAACTTGGTTTGAGACAAAAAAAATTTTTAAGTATTCAGCTGTGTAGGTGTGGGTATACACTCAAAACTCAGTTGGGTGAGCTCAGGGTTTGGTTTTTCCTGGGTGTACCAGCTAGGATGTTTTTGTTTGCCAGTAACAGAAAACCTTTCTCAAGCCAGCTTAAACAATAAGAAAATGAATTATTTAACTAAAAGGAAGGTTCAAAGGTAGGTCAAGCTCCAGGGATGGTTGATTCCGTGCCCCATTGATTTCTTCAGGGATCCAGGTTCTTTTTTCTCTTCTCTGCTGTTCACATATCGGTCCCTTCTTATGGCTCGTGCCTTGCAGTTGTGACATGACAGCTGCTGGCAGTTAGGGTCCACTTGCTTCCTTGTTCATGTAGAGCAGGAGAGAAGGAATAGCTTTCACCAGCCAAAGAGCACAGGGCGTTTTCTTCAAATTCTGACAATTACAGTGAGAGGGGGGCCATGGGATTACTAGGACGGATTTAAATCTGTGGTTCTCAAAGTGGGATTTTTGGACCAGCAGCATTAGCATCTCCTGAGAACTTATTTATAAAGTAAATTCTTGAGCCTCTTTGAAGGCCTGTTAAAGCAGAATAGGTATGGAAGCCCAGCAATCTTCCCTTTTTTAAAAAAATTATTTTTTATTAGAGCACACAAGCAGGGGAAAGAGACAGAGGGAGAGAGGGAATCCCAAGCAGGCTCTGCGCTGAGTGCAGGGCCCTATCCGGGGCTTGATCCCGTGACCCTGAGATCGGGACCTGAGCCAAAATCAAGAGTCGGATGCCTAACCAACTGAGCCATCCAGGCACCCCAGCAATCTGTGCTTTAACAAGCCTTTCAGGTGACTCTGAGGCACAGCAAAGTTTGAGAACCACTGGCTTAGGATAGTGTGGTGAACTCCATGAATAAGATGGGGGTTAGGAAGAAGGCTGTGGGGAATAGACATCTACTAGTGTCTACTGGACCAGACGAGCTTCTCAGAGTGAGACCAGGTTAGGAGGCTTAGGAGTATTTATAAGAGAGTGATTCCAAGGATGGGCCCTGAAATCTAAATTGCTTGAGAAGGGAAATGAGGACACAGAGGAATGATGGATAGTGGGAAAGTGAAGTTAGCAAACTTAAGAGCCAAGGAGGCTGGAGAATTGAAATGAGCTGGTGGGATAGAAGGTGTGGTGGCCATGAGACCATACTCATAGACCTTCAACTACAGGGAGTGTAAGTGACCAATGGCCTTGTGTTTGCCCCCAGACCACACTTACCATGGGATGTTCTCACCACCAGATGAGTGTGGCAAGGATACTAAGGCTGGACCATTCAGGGGGCACACACTCCTTAGAAGGCTGACTTCAGCTAGAGGATCTCCCCACCTCAGCTTTGATGAACCTTCCTTAGATGGCATGACGATCCAAGAACTTTCCACCCAACCTTCTCTCCTGTTCTTCTTCACTCATCTTAGATTTGTATCACGTCCTACAGCCTTGTCCAACTCCCGATTTTTTCCTCACACAGGCACTTCCCCTGTTAAAATCCTTTCACGTTTAATCCCATTTTGGCATCTGCTTCTTGGAGGACCTAGACCAACACAGAAGGTGATGGTTCCTGAGTTGAGTTTGAACTTATTATGTGAGATCAGTGAGAGATGAAGATTCATAGCTGATCATTGCAGGACAGCACCAGGGCAGTCCCGGCCACCCTGGAGTTGACTTGGGCGTCCTTCGAGGTGGAGGGGAAGATGGCACTTTTGGTAGGGTGGATATCCCACCAGCTGAAAATGCCGCCATTGGCTTAGTGACACGCCTGGTGTTCAGTTGCCAGCCTCTTAGGGTTCCCCACAAATGCCTGGGTAAGTGTAGCTCAGCTCCTCTACTGAATGAGCACAGCCTCCATGGATGTCGCCTTCCCGTGGCATTATAAGACAATCCCCACCCTTGTGTCCCTTCACTGTGGCCACGAGCAAATAGCTTCGTGGGTAAGGAGAAGAGGGGCAAATATTTTATAAAGATTTGACTATGATAATCTATCTGCATTGTACCCATATTTCCCTCAGTGGCTGTCGCCCTACATTGAGTGGTGCTACCGATCTTACGAGAGGGTTGGCAGGGGTCAGGAGAAAACGCTCTGGAGCTACTGTGAAAACAGTAAGCTGCTCTAATACGCACAGTGCTCAACCTCACTTTGGCGACACACACCTGAGGAGAGCAGCAAGCTGTGACCTACGTGGGCGCCGCCCCACCTACAGGGGCGCCATGTTGGGCCCCTTTTGGATTCTTAACCTGGAATTCAGGGTCCGTGAATGGCCTTTAGGGAGACTGAATCTCCTGGAGTTGTGTGTGCACTTTGTGTGAGTGAGCATTTGAAGGGCAGAGAAGGGAGTTGGGCCCATAGTTTGCACTATTTCTCAAGAGTTAGTGACTTCAAAAAAAAATTAATTAATCAATTAAAAAAAACATATATATATCAAGAGTAAGCCACTTCTTTTCAAAAGTATTCTAACCAGATTTTAGAGAGTAAATATCTGGCCTGTGAAAACTTTGCCATCCGAGCAGATGTGTTGCTATACTTCTCCACCTTTAGGTAAGGAAGACCTCTCTGTCTAGCTCTGTGGTGATATAGGGAATATTATGGATTCTACGGAATGGTAATGAGAGAGGGATGGTTTATGGAACGAAGGGAACCGATTTTTCGCCTTCATAAATCCTATGTCATAAGAGGATTTATAAGAGGCTTTTTAAAAAGTTTATTTATTTATTTTGAGAGAGAGAGAGAGCACGCACAAGCAGAGGAGAGGCAGAGAGAGAGGGAGACAGAGAATCCCAAGCAGGCTCCTTGCTGTCAGTGCTGAGCCTGACAGGGACCTCGATCTCAGGAACAGAGAGATCCTGACTTGAGCCAAAATCAAGAGTTGGAAGCTTAACTGACTGAGCCACCCAGGCGTCCCATAAGAGCCTTTTTATCTCCACCGAACACTGGCTTGGGAAGCTGAAAACTAAAAACAAACAAACAAAAAAAGCATTGTAGTTTCTATTTTCTTTCTTTCTTTTCTTTTTCTTTTTTTCTTTTCTTTTCCTTTTTTTTTTTTTTTTTTTTTTTGGTAGATGGTTCATCTAAGTAATCCTAGATGTTTTCATATTAACACGTGGACGGTTTCAGTAGAATGTTACAGGTTCAGCTGCTGGAAATTGCATGACAAACGTAATTGTGTTACAGAGATGCAAACTACAGTTTTCACAGCCTGTTTCTCTGACCCGAGAAGGGAACCCCAGCAAACACTAGAGGGAGCTCCACACCGCAGAGCCGGCTTCCTTCAACTGTCAGAATCGCCTACTGTAATGGTCCGGCTCTCTTTGGGTGTTTTACATCAACTGCACGGAAATAAGCGAAGAATGCCTCGTTCCATTTGTACGCCTGTCATGAGGGACCCGGCACACCCTTCCAGGTGTCTGTTCCGGTCTGGAGGCTGCTGCCGACCCCAGGCGGAGCTCTTGAACACACCCGGCGGGCAGCCCGGTCCTGATGCCTTCCTCCTGCTGTGTTTTTTCAAAATGAAAAGCCAACCTCAGTTCCTTCCTAGATAGGCAACTAAGCTGATAGATTAATAGATATACTAATATCCTAGCAGACTAAGGCACTGATGAGATCTCTTATGATCTGGTCGATCAGAGGAAAATGATGATGCACATGGGAGATTGGCATCAGGTTCATTTACTTATTTTTATTCACAATTTTCCACCACCTTCTCTATGCTGCGGCCTGAATAGTTCATATCGGAAGCGTCCTGACTCAGGCATTTGATGATAACTGGAGGAAGGTCTTTAGAGCCAGACTTTAGTTTTTTGTGTTTTTTTTTTTTAATTGTGGTAAAACATAACATAAAATTCGCTAACTTCTGGGTTATGCAAAAGAGACAAATGTAACCGGAAAAGGTTTCATCTGTATAAAGTATTTGCACTTGAGTAATAAAAAAAATCGAGTACGCGGTAAAGAACTGGGGAATCCCTGACTTAGTTGAAAAAGATGTGGCAATTCTTAACAGTAGCCTACATGACTCAACATTGTGATGAATGAGCCTAGCAAAAACAGATTGTAATATTGTAATGTACAATAGATTGTAATCTTGTAATATACAAGATTACAAATATTGTAATGTTTGTAATCTACAAAATAGATTGTAATAATTGTTCCTGTATATTGTAACATTAACAGGAACAAGCATCTAGAACGTTGCTTCTAAGTCTTGGCTACGTATTAGAATCACCTAGAAGCTTTAAAACATATTGATGTCCAATTCTCGAGGAAGCTAACGTAAATGGTCTGGGATATGATTTCTTAAAAGCTCTCAGCCAATTCCAGTGTGCAGGCCAGGCTGAGCCCCTGAGACATTCCTGTGCTGCTGGGCTCAGGCCCAAACACACCTACTGTTACATCCGTGTGTCCCACTTAAGGGAAACAAAGACAAGCCAGTTCCTATTCAAGGGGGGGTCAGAATTGTGAAGGAACAACAATTCATTTTTATAAGAGGAACAACTGAGAAAGTGCAAACAGGAGGACACTGGAGAGAGGGGAGGGGCAGAGTTTAGAGCTGGCTTTCAGCATCTGAGAGCTTTCTCATGGAAGAGACTTCTTTGGTTTTTTTCTTTTTTTCTTTTTCTTTTTTTTTTTTTTTTTGAAGCTAAAAGTCAATTTTCTTTTTTTTTATTTAAAAAAAATGTTTCAATGTTTATTTACATTTGAGAGAGAGAGAGAGAGAGACAAAGGGCAAGCGGGGAGGGGCAGAGAGAGAGGGAGATGCAGAACTCCAGGCTCCAGGCTTCTAGCTGTTAGCACAAGGCCGGACCCGGGGCTCAAACCCCCAGAGCTCGAGATCATGACCTGAGCCGAAGTCGGATGTTTAACCGACTGAGCCACCCAGGCACCCAGAGACTTCTTTGTATCGCAGGCCCTGGGAAGGAGAACTGGGAACAAGGACTAGAAGTAGCAGCTACTGGGATGCCTGGGTGGCTCAGTTGGTTAAGTGCCTGACTCTGGCTCAGGGCATGATCTTGCGGTTCTCGAGTTCAAGCCCCTCGGAGCCTGAAAGCTGCTTTGGATTCTGTATCTCCCTCTCTCCCTGCCTGTCTCACACTCTGTCTCTCTCTCTCAAAAATAAATAAACATTACAAAAAGTAGCCCTTATTATTATTACTTTTTATGAAATAAATGTTTAAAACCAGCCCAGTCCAAAGAGGGGTGCTGCCCAGGGAAGCAGTGAGTGCTCTTTTGAGGGATATGCCGATAGGTCCCTCCAGCAGATTACTGGCAGGGATGTCACAGAGGGGTTCTGCGAGTGGAAAGGCTGACAGTTACCGTCAAAATGACCCTGTCCCAGCAGGAGCATTGACTGGCACTTTCTGGTGCCAGAAAGTACATTGTGCTAAGTAAGCTTCTGCATTCCCTTAATTTCAAGCTCACACTATTCCCACAGGGAGGGGGCTATTATCTTTCCAGTGCATATTGGAGGAAATGGGGGTTCCAAGGCCTGTCCAGTGTCGCATGTAACCCACAGGCACCCTGATGGCTGGTCTTCCCGGCTGGGCTTCTCTGATTCTAGAACATACAATGTGTCAATAACCAGAAACACAGGCCAAGTTTTAGCAATAATGAGGCAGTGTTTAAAACAACCTCTCTGACACTGACCTATGCAGATGAAAGGCACTATTTGAAAGCTTTATCCTTAGAATCTCAAATGTCGGCCCCTCAAAGAAGGTGAGGGGTGATCTAATTCACTCCCCCCATTTCTCAGTTCATAGATGAGGAAACTCAGAGTCCCGAGTTACACATTTACTATTCAGATCCTCTGACGTGAAGAAGAAAGGCTGTCTTGCTCTTGGTGCCCTGATCGAACGGCCCTACCTTCGCTGGAGATGCTCTGGGAGCTCAGCTCCTCTCAGGGAATTGCTTTCAGGGCCAACTCAGCCAGCCCTCAGGAGAATCAATCTCTTCACTTTATCGATACATTTTGACTTTGATTCAAAACAGCATTACGGAGCCTCTGCTTTATGCTCCAGACTTGACTCTGAATGACTCATGGCTAATTTGCAAGAATTAAATCAGCCCACAAAGAACGCACGTTGCCACCACCACCTAAGGATTTACAAAGAGAGATCTTTTGTTCCCAAATTGCTTTCAAAGTAATTTCCAAAGAAGTGTTGCCAAAGACCGGTAGATCAATGTCAGCATCACTGACACAGGGCATACCTGCCTGGGGAAATTCCACGGCCGAGCCTCGCCGTCCCTGCTGGCCGCATCCTGTGGTTCTTGCCCCCGACTGGCCATGCTGGCTGCCACCCATCAGAACAGCCGCCCTCTGGGAAGAGGCTGCCAGACGACGGTGACATTTCTCAGTCCCCACCCCTGTCTACCCACCCCAACCTCACGGCTACCTCTTCACCAGTGTAGATAGAGGAGATAAGTCAACTTCTGGGCAAAGGTGACTAGGAGAAAGGAGTGCCTTCCCTACTCTGGCTCATTTCCTATCAGGCAGCTGAGTGTCAATGACTCTCGTGCCCCAGGGGAAGGTGGATCCACAAGAGGGAAAGACCTGGGTCAGAACCGGTTCTACATTTTATCTGAACCAGAAATCAACTTGTATCGGTTAAGCTGCTAAAACAGAGAGAGGTGTCATCTGTTTCAGCAGCTAGCACAACCCTAAGATAGCTGACAAAATCCGGTTTCACCAAAATCTAAATATGTAAACACAGAGCCCATCACACTGATGGGCACACTGTAGGCACTACGTACGTGTGTATTGGGTAGATGAATAAATGAATCTAAGGTGTCCGATTAACGGCATACTTTGTTGAATGGAAGTTAGCAAATGCTAATAAACAGCTTTTAGGATGTGGAGAGTGTTTTGTTTTTTGTTTTTTTAAATATGATTTACTGTCAGGTTAGCCAACATACGGCGTATACAGTGTGCTCTTGGCTTCGGGAGTAGATTCCCATGATTCATCGCTTACATACAACACCCAGTGCTTATCCCAACAAGTGCCCTCCTCAGTGCCCATCACCCATTTTCCCTGCACCTGCCAACCCCCTACCTCCATCAACCCTCAGTTTGTTCTCTGTATTTAAGAGCCTCTTACATTTTGCCTCCCTCTCTGTAACTCTTTTTTTCCTTCCCTTCCTCCATGTTTTGTTAAGTTTCTCAAATTCCACATGAGTGAAAACATATGATATCTGTCTTTCTCTGACTTGTTTCTCTGAGCTAATACCCTCCAGTTCCATCCACATTGTTGCAAATGGCAAGATTTCATTCTTCTTCACCGCTAAGTAGCATTCATTGTGTGTGTGTGTGTGTGTGTGTGTATACATATATATCACATCTTCTTTATCCCTCTATCAATTGATGGACATTTGAGCTGTTCCCATAATTTGACTATTGCTGATAGTGCTGCTATAAACATTGGGGTACATGTGCCCCTATGCATCAGCACTCCTGTACCCTTTGGATAAATTCCTAGTAGTGCTATTGCTGGGTTGTAGGGTAATTCTATTTAGAATTTTTTGACGACCCTCCACACTGTTTTCCAGAAGGATATAGGGGGTGTTTTGATACATGCTGAATGAGGGAATATAAGAATAAGAGAAATGAATTATAGCTGGTACACAGAAAAAGACCGCCACACCATGGAATAGATTTCCGAGTCAAATAAGGTCATTTTTATGCCTGGAGCACTCTGAAAACGGACTACGGAGTCTCCCCTATAAGGCGAATTGAGGGTTCTTGGCTGGCTCAAGGGTAGATATAGAGCCTCATGAGGACAGTGTTGCAACCTAGAAATGCAGCTTCCTAGGACCTCAGAGCTGGAGACTGCCAAGCACCTGAACACTGCTGTGTCCCACAGACAAGGAAGCCACAGCTCAGGGAGTGGACAACTCACCCAGGGTCCTTCAGGTGTCCACGGGTCCACACCTGGAGGCAGGATAGTGTGGATTAAGGGTGGGGGTAATAGGACCCAACTGCCCTGATTTGAATCCTAGCCCCACTCCTTGCAAATCACTTAACTTCCCCATGCCTCTACTCCCTCATCTTTAAGATGGGGGGGGGGTAGTTAGAATAGTACCTACCTCACAGGGCAGTTAGGAATCTGAAATCAGTTAGTATATTGCAAGTGGCCCAGCCGGGGGCCTGGCACACAGTAAGTACTAGGGAAGCGTTAGAAGTTGTCGTATTGTTACTGTTGGATTCAGATTGCATTTTCCCCGTGTCAGCGTTCGTAGGCCTTCAGAACGAGGATATTAAAATGATGAAAAATGGGGAATCATAATGAAGCAGAGGATGCCAGAAGTTCCTCTACCAGATTTCTGAACACACAGCCTGAGAAACCAAAAGCTTATTGTAGAATACAGTTGTATGAATTGATATTTGGCACACATGAAATAATTCATCCCGGGATGGAGAATTCGGGATGTATTCATGTCTCAGGAATGCTCTAATGGGAGTTTAAGCATTCTATTTTTCTTCAGTGTATGGTAAAGGAAAAGAAAATACAACGAGTATAAAATTAATCCTAATTGAGAGAGAGAAGATGAGAAGCAGCTCAGGAAATGAACCCGGGCAAATACTGTTCTTCTCTGGTTTGGATGGCAAGATGGGGAAGAGGTGGACTGCTGTGGATTTGCTATTGCAAAAAAGTTCGTCAGGTTTGGGGAAGCACAGAATGTCAGGCTTTTTTAAAGCTGTCTTGAATCAGTTAGTGCACATATATCCTCTTATCAAATTCCCCCAGCCCAACCTTCACTCCAGAGCGGAATTCCTTATTATATCCACGGCAGATGGTCGCCCAGCTCCTGCCTGGATGCTCCTTGGTGGGAGCCGCAGGGAGCCGCAGGGCCTCCCACTCATTCCCCGGGCAGCCTGAACTGTTACACAGAATCCTTCCCTAGACTGAGCCAAAAATCTGCCTCCCTGGAATGTTGGCCCTTCGTCCCTGCATTTATCTTCTGGTGTGAAACATAATAGATCTCTTTGCTTTCTTCTCTCTCTTGATGGTGCTGCAGTGGAGTTAGACCTCCCGGGGTGGAATGCTGGCCTTGACATTAACTTAGTTATTGGACCTCACGTAAGTTACTTAAACTCTCATTGCCTTGATTTGCTTCATCTTTAAAGAGGGGCACTGAGTTTTCAGAAGGTTCCTGTGAAGGTTAAAGTAAGTAAGCACCATGTCGATAAAGCATGGAGAATAGAGTCTGGAACCGAGTAGTTTATCCAGTAGATGGTATGGTTATCATTGTTTGGGTTCTGCTCTCGGGAGCCCCGAAGTCTTCTCTAAGTTAAATATCTCCATCTCCACCAGCTGTTTCCACCTGGCCTAGGGGTCAACTCCTGCCCCCATTCTGGTTTCCTCTCTTCAAACGCTGACCTACAGGCTTTATTTCTTCCTCCATTTGCCCATTCTCCATTGGTCCTCATCCTGGAGGATAAAGACAGATGCAAGCAAGAAGGAGACAGCTGCTCTGGAGTAGGAGTACAAGAATTATAACTTCGGGGGCTAGGCCATACTGGTGGCAGGAGGCCTTCCGGGTGCCCAGGAGGAAGTCAAGGTTAGGGGTCAAGGCAGAGGTGGCCACTCCAGGGTCGTGGTGTACAGAGGGAGAGAGAGCTAAAGGGAGAGAGATTCGAGCTTCGCTCGCAGAATGTTTAAGCCTCTTCCAGGATTCAGTGAAGACATTCTGTCCACAAATACGTGACTGTAACATTGGAAGCTACTTCCTTCTTCTTGTGTCCCTGAAGACCCTGAACTCAGTTAATGGGGTATAAGAGAGAGATTCTTGCTAAACTGCTATTTAGCACCCTCAATATGGTCACTACAATGTCATGAAAACAACCTTAATTTAGTGTCTCCCTTTTGCAGCCACACATAGTGACTCATTGACTAAGCTTGTGGGCGACTGAAATCTTTACATTTTTTCATGAGAACCACTTTTATTTTTTTAAGATTTTATTTTTAAGTAATCTCTACACCCAACGTGGGGCTCGAACTCACAACCCTAAAATCAAGAGTCACATGTTCTAGGGGTGCCTGGGTGGCGCAGTCAGTTAAGCGTCCAACTTCAGCCAGGTCACGATCTCGCGGTCCGTGAGTTCGAGCCCCGCGTCAGGCTCTGGGCTGATGGCTCAGAGCCTGGAGCCTGTTTCCGATTCTGTGTCTCCCTCTCTCTCTGCCCCTCCCCCGTTCATGCTCTGTCTCTCTCTGTCCCAAAAATAAATAAAAAACGTTGAAAAAAAAATTAAAAAAAAAAAAAAAGAGTCACATTTTCTATGGGAACTGTCTTGCGCTGTTGGTGGGAATGCAAACGGGTGCGGCCACTCTGGAAACCAGTATGGAGGGTCCTCACAAAATTCAAAATAGAATTACCCTACAACCCAGCAATAGCACTACTAGGAATTTATCCAAAGGATACAGGAATGCTGACTCATAGGGGCACATGTACCCCAATGTTTATAGCAGCACTATCAACAATAGTCAAATTAGGGAAAAAGCCCAAATGTCCATCAACTGATGAATGGATAAAAAAGATGTGGTGTGTATATATATATATATATATATATATATATATGATACTTAGCAATGAAAAAGAATGAAATCTTTCCATTTACAACAATGTAGATGGAACTGGAGGGTATTACGCTAAGTGAAATAAGTCAATCAGAGAAAGACAGATATCGTATGTTTTCACTCATGTGTGGAATTGGAGAAACTTAACAGAAGACCATGGGGAAGGGAAAGAAAAAGAATAGTTACAAACAGAGAGGGAGGCAAACCATAAGAGGCTCTTAAATACAGAGAACAAACTGAGAATTGATGGGGGTGGGGAGTGGGGGGGTGGGGAAAATGGGGGATGGGCACTTGTTGGGATGAGCACTGGGTGTTGTATGTAAGTGAGGAGTCACGGGAATCTACTCCTGAAGCCAAGACTACACTGGATTTTAGCTAACTTGACAATAAATTATATATATATATATATATATATATATATATATATATATATATAGGGAGTCATGTGTTCTACCAACTGAGTCAGGCTGGTGTCCCGTGAAAACCACTTTTATACAAGTTGTCCCCATCCTGAACACATATACCTGATTTTGGAAATCAAATGGGGAAAATGAATAAGAAACTATTACTGTGCACAGTTGTAAACACTAACTAAGTGATGGTATTTTATTAGCAATATTGGTATTATCCCTGTTAGGTTTAGTTTTCCTGATTTCAGCATTTTGGCTTGTTGAGGTTGGGTAGTAATTCTGTCCTATCCACACACACACACACACACACACACACACACAACCTCCCAACTTCAACCCAAGCCCACATTTGACCTGTGTACTGAGTCTACCTCAGAAATTAACGTCACGATGGAATCTGATAGAATCTGCAGACTGCAACCACTGCAACCATTGGAAGGAACTTGGCCACCCCATTTCCCTCTTCCCATCCAGAAATATACCCCTCACCAACATCCAACATTTTACAAGGGGAAAAATTTCACACTGGTGCCGGCATTGTCCCCTCTATTATTCAAATTTAAACTGCAAATCTCTGTGGAGGAAGCACATACTAATCCCCTAAAACCTTACACCGAATTAGTCAGTGAGCACGAGTGTCCTTGGGTGTGGAGAGTAGGCAGAAGCAGGAGGAGACAAACCGGGAAGAAAGGGGCAAACGGGCAGAAAACAAACTTCATTTACGTTCCACGCTCGTCTTGGGAAGAAGTTTTCACGACACTCCACGGAATGAGTGGAGGGAACTGAACGCTGGCCCCCTCTGAATCCCTGCAAGTTGTGGGTATGACCTTATTCGGAAAAAGGGTCTTTGCAGATGTAAAAACGCTGAGGATCCTGGGATGAGATCATCCTGCATTGTCTAGATGGACCCCAAATCCAATGACAAGCATCAGGGAGATTTGAGACTCCAGAGAAGGCCATGTGAAGACAAGGCAGAGCCAAGGTAGCCAGGGAATGCCGAGAGCCACCAGGACGGGAAGAGGCAAGGAAGGATTCGCCCCCAGAACTCCCAGAGAACTCCCAGAGGCCCTGCTGACGCTTTGATTTACTGACCCGTGGCCTCCAGAACTATGAGGAAATACATTTCTTTCGTGTTAAGTCACCAAGTGTGTGACAGTTTGTGACAGCAGCCAAGGACACTACTACAGAGGGCATGTTCCCTCCCCAAGGAACTCCTCTCAGAGTCTGAAGGATCTGCCCTGGAGAGGAAATAAACCACCTCTCAGCTCTCTGACAGTCTCACCGCCATGAGGAACTAGGGTGAGAGGTTGACTATTGAGTGAAAAAACTCACACAGATGATTGGGGAATTAATCTGTCACCAGTCAGGTGATAACATCTAGGTGAGCGAGAGGCATCCCAAGTTCATAATCATCAAGGCCTGACAGGCTCTGGGGAGTCACTGACAGGTCTGGCCTGAGGGGAAGAAAAGTTGCCAGGGTGACTGGTGCCGCTATCTTGGATCCCAGGGAGGCAGGAAGGTGGCCAGGCCGGCTGGAATGTGCACGTGACTGGGAGTCATCCTGGATCTGGGACTTTCCTGTTGGCCGGAAAAAGGCATTTATCTTCTCTGGTCTTCAGCTTTCTGAAGTGGGAAAAAAATAATGATGTTCCAGCTCTCAGAAAACTGCTGTGGGCTATTCTGTCCATGGCTGCCATACATGTAAGCTTTTTTTTAAAATATATATATTTTAAGTTTATTTATTTATTTCCAGAGGGACAGAGACAGAGGCAGCACATGTGGGGAAGGGGCAGAGAGAGAGAAGGAGAGAGAGAATCCCACGCAGGCTCTGCACTGTCAGTGCAGAACCTGATGTGGGGCTCAAACCCATGCAACTGAGATCATGACCTGAGCCAAAACCAAGAGTCAGACACTTAACCATCTGAGCCACCCAGATGCCCCTATTTTTTATTTTTTTTTAATGTTTGTTTATTTCAGAGAGAGAGTGAGCGTGGGGGAAGGGGCAGAGAGAGAGGGAGACACAGAATCTGAAGCAGGCTCCAGGCTCCTAGCTATCAGCACAGAGCCGGACACGGGGCTCGAACCCACGGACAGCGAAACCATGACCTGAGCCAAAGTCGGTCGCTCAACCGACTGAGCCACCCAGGCGCCCTGTGGTGTGGTTTTTAAGAGGGCCATAAGTATGCATAGACAATTCTCATTTTTAGTCACCATGTGATTGTTTCTTTGTATCAGTCAAGATAGTCTGAGTTATGCTGTGGTAACAGACAGCCTGCAGATCTCCATACCTTGAAAGAATAAAGGCTTCAGGGGCACCTGGGTGGCTTATTATTTGCTCACGCTGATAAGTATCCACTGGGGATATGGTCGCTCAGGAACCAGGGCTGATGGGGTATCCACCATCTTGAATGTCACAAGAGATATCGTTGTGACATTGTTGTGGTAGGAAGAGAGCTCAGGAGGGTTTTGGCAACTAAATGTTCTGGCTCAGAATGGCACCCACCACTTAGGCTCACCACTCTCTGGTCAGAAGGAGTCAGGTGGCCCCCTTCAACCACAATGTTGAGGAGGGAGTAGGAAATGTTGTCCTACATGTGTTGGGAGGTGGTATTACAAGAGTGCACAGGTCCTTGTCCAAATGTGGATATGTGGTCACTCTGTGTGGAGAGCTACTCACCCTCCAAGCTGGTGAGTGCGTTCAGTTTACAAATTCCTCCAAAGAGAAAGAAATGCTTCCCTTTGCTTGGCCTTTCAGAGCCACTACAATACTCAAAGCCTACATTTCCTATAAATAACATTAAAGATGTCTCTCAAACTGGCATCCAAGTCCTCTGCATTTTCCATGAGAAATTATACACTCTCATTTTGAGGACAGCCGATAAAAATAACCCGAATATAATTTATTTCATCTAAATTAAAAGCCATCGAGCTTTTTATGTAAAGGGCCAGATAGTAAATATTTCAGGCTTTGGAGGCCATGTGGTTTCTCTGCAAGTACATAACCCAGCCTGTAGTGCAAAGGCAGCCATTGACAGTATACTAATGACCTAAATGAATGGATAGAGCTGTATTCCAATCAAGCTTTTGATACAAAAGCAGGCAACAGGCCAGATTTGGCCAACGGGTCATCCTTTGCTGGTCCCTGATCTATGTGATTTCAGTGCAAAATGTGCAATTGCATTATTTATCTACTCTAGCCCAGTGAAAGCCAAACGGCCAAAAGTTTTGATGGGTAAATGGACACTTCTCAGTTGCTCCGAGAGAGAAAATCGGTGAGGGAATGGAGTCATGACGGGGCGCCGAGTATAATCATCAGACCAGATTATGAAGAACCTACCTTGTGGCAGTTGGCACCACGGTTAATGGCAGTGTCATGGAGGGATTTAGACTGTAGCCTCTGGAGCCAGACTTGTCCGGGTTCAAACCCCCAGCTCTGTGTCACGTACTCTAATGTCCGATCCTGGGCAAGTTACCTGAACTTCCCGTGTCTCATTTTCCCTCCATCTGTAAAATGAGACTGTACCTGTTTTGAAGGGTTATTGGAGGCTTGGCTGAGTCGATGAGCTCATTCAGAACAGCTCCTGGTACTTACTATGTATTAACAACTGTCAATCACAGCCTAAGACGCTTATTGTACTTTTTTATGCATATTTATTGTCAAAAGAGTTCATTAGGAATAACTGTGATAGTAACTATTCTTAGTACCAGCAATATACTGACCAGCTACCCATTCAATGCTGAGTTTAATAACTCAAGCTGGCTAGTTTTATCTTCGGATGGATAAGCTAGTTTTACAGAGTGGGGCGCCTGGGTGGCTCAGTCCGTTGAGCATCTGGCTCCTGATTTTGGCTCAGGTCATGATCTCAGGGTTCTGGGATCGAGCCCTGCATCTGGCTCCACGCTGAGTGTGGAGCCTGCTTGAGTTTCTCTCTCTTTCTCGCTCGGCCCCTCCCACACGTGCATATGTGTACTCTCTCTCTCTCTCACTCTCACAGGCGAGCCCTGACTAAAACTGGCGTTTGAAGTCGGCTTGCAAGATACTTGTGGAAGTGTGAAGTCTTAAATCTTAAACCAGCAAACTTTTGAATATAGATACGCAATTCTTCATAATACATTTAATCATCAGCATTACTGAGGTTAAAACACAGGAAAAGATTAAAGAACCAGACTCCAGACTATATCTTTCCGTATTTAAACCCAGTGAAGTCCATTTAATTTTAGCACAATAATGTAACTTGCCACATGGAGTTGTGTTGTTCATTTGAATTTGATCAGTTTTATAGCTTTTTAAAAAATTTGTAAATGCAGGGGCGCCTGGGTGGCTCAGTCAGTTGGGCGTCCGACTTCGGCTCAGGTCATGATCTCACAGTTCATGAGTTCGAGCCCCACGTCGGACTCTGTGCTGACTGCTCAGAGCCTGGAGCCTGCTTCGAAATCTGTGTGTGTGTGTCTCTCTCTCTCTGCCCTCCCCCACTCGCACTCTGTCTCTCTCTCAAAAATAAATAAACATTAAAAAAATTTATTAAAAAATTTGTAAATGCGTTTTGGCTTTATAGGTTACATACAGTTTATATAAGAGCTAAAAGGAATATAATTTATTTCATCTAAATTAAATTAGATTAGATATGTGCTTATACATGTTCAAGTTCATTTATCCCCAACCAGAATGAGGGATAGAGATTTTTGTCTTTTTTTCTTTTTTTTGCCATTGCCTTCTCTAGGGATCCTAGAACAGGATTATGTTCTAGATGCTTAACAGATGCTTAAGAAATATTTGCGAGGGGCGCCTGGGTGGCGCCGTTGGTGAAGCATCCGACTTCAGCTCAGGTCACGATCTCGTGGTCCGTGAGTTCGAGCCCCGCGTCGGACTCTGTGCTGTCAGCTCAGAACCTAGAGCCTGCTTCGGATTCTGTGTCTCCCTCTTTCCTCTACCCCTCCCCTGCTCACACTCTGTCTCTCAAAAACAAATAAAAATTTGCAAAAGAAATATTTGCTAAATTGTGTTGCATTAGCATTATAATAAAAATGTGAAGGTCAACTTGGGATATTTGTGAGCTGTTCGTTTGTTCAAAATAATACCTTCTCATTGTTTTTCTGAACTACTAATTACTGACATGGGGAGACTGCTGAATTGTGTCCCCGAGTCTTTTGGTGTAGCTGCTTGGAGCTATGTGGGGGTCCTGGCCTTACCTCTAGCCCTGCAGTAGATAACCCATGCCCGGCTGGGCTGTTTGGGATGTTAAGTGACAAAAAACTAACTCAATTCAATTTAGTGAAGAAGAAACTTTTTTTTTTAAGGAATTGAAGAAGTCATATTAAGAGTAGGGGCTCCCGGGGCGCCTGGGTGGCTCAGTCGGTTAAGCGTCTGACTTCGGCTCAGGTCATGATCTCACGGTCCGTGAGTTCAAGCCCCGCGTCGGGCTCTGTGCTGACAGCTCAGAGCCTGGAGCCTGTTTCAGATTCTGTGTCTCCCTCTCTCTCTCTCTGACCCTCCCTTGTTCATGCTGTCTCTCTCTGTCTCAAAAATAAATAAACGTTAAAAAAAAAAATTTTGGGGGGCGCCTGGGTGGCTCAGTCGGTTGAGCGGCCGACTTCAGCTCAGGTCACGATCTCTCGGTCCGTGAGTTCGAGCCCCACGTCGGGCTCTGGCCTGATGGCTCAGAGCCTGGAGCCTGCTTCCGATTCTGTGTCTCCCTCTCTCTCTGCCCCTCCCCCGTTCATGCTCTGTCTCTCTCTGTCTCAAAAATAAATAAAACGTTAAAAAAAAAAAAATTAAAAAAAAAATTTTCTTTAAAAAGAGTAGGGGCTCCCATGGGCCTCAGAAACACCTAGAACTAGGGATTTAAATAACACTGGGAATAATTGCGCTCTCTCTCTCTCTCTCTCTCTCCCCCCCCCGGCCCCCCACTTTATCTGTGATTCTTCACAAGTTCTTCTCTCTTACTTTCTCCTCCTGCAGATCAGTTTCCTCCGTAGGGCCGGGGCCTGACTGCTGGATCGTCTCCTTAGCTCCAATTTGGAAAACCGCGGAGAAACATTTTGATTGGTCCACCTCAGGATGGGTACCCCTTCTGGCCCAACCCAGTGGCCGGAACACTGATTTCCCCTGGCCCACCTTGGTCTTTCAGGTGTTTACTTTGTCTCTCAGCTGCAGTTCTATTAGCTGTGGTCAAGGGTCGAGCTGCAGAGCACAGGCAGGGCCACTGGCCGCCATCTTTGCAGTATTCATTGAAAGAAACTAAGAACCCAGCAAAATTTACGTTCACACTAGGCCCTTCTCGATAGCTGGCTTCCTGTTCCTGCTTCAAAGTGCAGTCCTTAATTACCCACCACAGCCTGCTCGCAGTAACTGACCTCATTATGCCCGCTAAACCCTGTCAAGAAATCTCCTGAACTCCCAGAAGGGCCAGATCCCAACGCAAAGGCCATGCCCGGCACAGGCTAGACACATCTAGGATTGGCGAGGCTCAGGGTCAGGAGAAGAGACGCATCACGTGCTGGCACCCAGTAGGTCTCATACCTAGTGTTTCATAAAAGGGTCAGAGCATGGATAGAGCTGGAATGCATTATACTAAGTGAAATATGTCAATCAGAGAAAGACAAATACCATGTGATTTCATTCATATGTGGAATTTAAGAAACAAAAGAGAAGAATATATGGGAAGGGGAAAAAAAGAGGTGAGAGGGAAATAAACCACAAAAGACTCCTAAAGATAGACAACAAAATGAGGACTGATGGGGGGGTGGGGGTGGGGGGATGGGCTAGATGGGTGATGGGCATTGAGGAGGGCACTTGCTGGGATGAGCACTGGGTGTTGCATTGTAAGCGATGAATCACTGATGTCTACTCCCGAAACCAATATTGCACTGTATGCTAACTAACTAAAATTTAAATTAAAAAATTAAAAGGGTTAGAGCAAAAGCCGTGGCACCTGGGCAAGTATGGTTACAGGGATCCCACTCCTTCAGGTGGGACCCAAGGTCTGGGGTCAGACTGTTATGGCCGCAGGGAATTTTTCATTATGCCCCACTCCTTTCCTCCAGTACGCTTGTCATGGTTGAACTCTACGGAGGGTGGCATTGTTGTATGTCTGTTCCTTGATCCACTCCCGACTCCACGAGGGCCTGCGTCCTTCTTTCCGCACCACACTCCCAGCAGCGGCACACTGCCTTCCACATTAGGTACTCAGATAAATGAATAAATGAGCAGGCTGGTGGATATAAATGATAAGGGCCTGGGGGATGTAGCAGGGACATCTACACACTCCACTCAGGGGCAGGAAAGACGTGACATTCCTGACATTACAGTAGGTCGCTGTTTTTCCAGGTCTGACATGATCAAAATCATTACCCAGACACATGTCCCCAATCCGACTCTTAATATTTAATATTCCGTTGACTCTCAAGAAGAAACTATAATTGCCTATTAGCCATTTTGCAGCCGGCACCAATTTATGAGGACAGCACCCTCTGTGCTTGTGTGTATATATGGATATGGGGAGGGGACGTGGGGGTGAAGAATGGATAACAGGAAAAGCCGAAATGGCTTAGAAGGGTTGAGAAAATAAGTAAAAAAGATGAACAAGGAAGAAAAGGACAGAGTCATTTGTTTGAATCGACTGCCTCAGAATGGACTAGACACCCCAAATAGATGCAGATGATGCTCTTAAACCCAAAGAAAACCCTTTATCCACCATCGGCGTTGGTTCAAAAGAGGTCAGTGCTACTGCTAGGAATTTATCCAAGGGATACAGGAGTACTGATGCATAGGGGCACCTGTACCCCAATGTTTATAGCGGCACTCTCAACAATAGCCAAATTATGGAAAGAGCCTAAATGTCCATCAACTGATGAATGGATAAAGAAATTGTGGTTTATATACACAATGGAATACTATGTGGCAATGAGAAAAAATGAAATATGGCCTTTTGTAGCAACATGGATGGAACTGGAGAGTGTGATGCTAAGTGAAATAAGCCATACAGAGAAAGACAGATACCATATGGTTTCACTCTTATGTGGATCCTGAGAAACATAACAGAAACCCATGGGGGAGGGGAAGGAAAAAAAAAAAAAAAAAGAGGTTAGAGTGGGAGAGAGCCAAAGCATAAGAGACTGTTAAAAACTGAGAACAAACTGAGGGTTGATGGGGGGTGGGAGGGAGGGCAGGGTGGGTGATGGGTATTGAGGAGGGCACCTTTTGGGATGAGCACTGGGTGTTGTATGGAAACCAATTTGACAGTAAATTTCATATATTAAAAAATAAAAAAAAA
>NW_026057586.1:17396647-17585268 GCF_023721935.1 Panthera uncia | reverse complement strand
TAAAAAAAAAAAAAAAAAAAAAAAAAAAAAAAAAAAAAAAAAGAGGTCAGTGCTTATCTAACTACAATGGGAAGCTGCCCGAATTACAGCCACAGAGTTCTTAGCATAGCCAATGCCAGGACAGAGTAAAATCTGGAATCAACCAACTACCCAAAGTTAAAAATGCCTTATGTGGCTGAAGCCTTTCTTTCCCGAATGGAAACACCAACGTGTTAACAAATATTTAATGGGGGCTTACCACGCGCAGGGTACTCACAGAGAAGTTTCCAAAAATAGCAGCCCATTTTTTTGTGGCTGCCCTGTGTAGACACTGAATAAATAACTACACCATTGCATCAAATAACTGCACCTCGGATCTGCTGGTCAGAAGCACCACACAGATGCTCCTTCAGGGAGCATCTGTTCTCCGCCAAGATTTTGCAACCTATCTCATTATTTGGCTTTCTTCTCCAACAGCATTCAAAAAACAAGCAGGAGCTCATGTTCCCCTCTGCTTCTCTCTGTCCCCTTCTTCCCTCTTTTTTCGCCAGATTGTCTTGCCCAACTGGGCCCCTTTAAGAGCTGTCCCATGGCCCAGAAAATTGTTGCACCTCTACATAGACACCCTCTGGGCTTCCAAGAACCCCTCGTTGCTATTAGAAAATGCCACACCTGGCATAGAGAGTATTTGATGGAGGAGTCCTCCCCTTTCTCCCCTTATGGACCCACAGCATTCCTTCGCAGACCAAGTTCTGGAACCCATCATCCTATTTCCATCCACACCTCCCTCTAATAACAAGTAGCTGGAACATTTTCCTCCAGATTCCTATCTTGGGCAGACACCTGGAGTTTGAGGAGCCATCAAGTGGAGTGCTGTTGGTAGTTGGAGGTAGCACAACACATTTAGGAACCCAGAGACCGAGCACAAGGGAATGCCTTGACCAGGGGCCACACAGTGGATAAGTCGCAGTCACTAACGGACAGCTTATTGCAGCCAGGTTAACATCACCTCACTGCATAATGGCTTCCAAAGACAGGAGGTCCTAATCTCCAAAACCTGTAAATGTGACACTCTTTGGAAAAGATGTCCTTGCGGATGTGATTGTGTCAAGGATCTTGAGATGGGAAGATTATCCTGGATTATCTGTGCCCTATAGGCATTCGCAGTGATTCTGATAAAGGGAGGCAGAGGGAGACTAGACTGGACACGCGCAAAGGAGAAGACGATACGAAGAGGGAGGCAGGGATTGGAATGAAACAGGAAAAGGAAACCTGTACTTGAAATGTCTCTCTCAGCGAGACAGGTGAAGGCGTGTGTTTGTTTGTTTTCCAACGGACTCATTCGCGCGGGGTTTAGCAAAAACTGTGTTCTTATCTTTCACTGTATGGATTTTCCAGTGCTGGCAAATGCTGGCTTACACAAATAAGTAGGTAGGAGCACAGGATTTCTCGTAGAATGGTAGCACCCAATTCCTTGAGCACCTTCTAAGGCATAGATGCCAAAAATCATATTCTTCATCTATCAGTTGACAGTTAAGTACTCCAATTTCGCTCAAGGCAGAGAATTGAAAGCCTTCTGACTTGCAGAAAGATTTGTTACCCGGTCCTCAGAGTCATTCATTTTTCTCGCTCTCTGGGAAGTACACCAAAAAAAGGTTAACCAAGATTTACCAAGTTGCTCTGACGCCAATTACTCTCACTTTGGAAGCATATTTTCATTCCTAATATGCTCAGAAAATGTTGGAAAACCAGGAATACCGTTACTTTCAATTCTCGCTTATCAGTGTAAGTAAAATACATTAATTTTTTTTATTAGGTGCTTATATTGTGCTGTGTGCTAGTGTGTATGTTTTATTTTTTATTTTATTTTTTTTGAAGTTTATTTATTTTTGAAGGGGAGAGAGACAGAGCATGAGCGGAGAGAGGGAGACACAGAATCTGAAGCAGGCTCCAGGCTCCGAGCTGTCAGCCCAGAGCCCGATGCAGGGCTCGAACTCATGAACCGCGAGCTCATGACCTGAGCCAAAGTCAGACGCTTAACCAACTGAGCCACCCAGGTGCCCCCCGACTTTATTTTTTAATTCACATCATCCTGTTAACTTGTGTCCTCCATGAGGGCAACCTTGCGTTTCTGATTCCTAGATGTGAGAGAGATGGGAAGTTCAGGCACGGAGCCCAAGAACAGGGTGCCTGGGTGAAACCAAGGGTTCCATCCTGGGCTTCCATCTATGGAGGAGTACATCTTTGGCAAACAGGGTCAGGGTGGGTTATGGTGGAAGAAGCGAGGTGCGTCATATGGTTTCTCCAAGACGCAGGTGGCAAGATGGGCTCAAAGATGCGAAAACTTTATTAGAGGAAACCAGGATGACTGCAGGTGGAGGCCGGGGGTGCTCTGGAGAAAGCAGAGAGACCTTTCAGACCGCAACGTAAGTGTGAGGCCACATGAAGGAGAGAGAGGGTGGAAATGTCCTAGGTGGCCAGGCACTCTAATAAGAGATCAGCAAGGACATCAGAGAGTTCTGGAGCCAAAGCTGGGTCTTCCGGGACCAGGTTTGCCTCGGTACCCTGGCCATACCCAGTGGGTGGTGGAGGGCAGCCCATGGGCAGTGTGGCAATGGCTTTGGAGCGGTAACCTCCCAGAACCCTTAATCAACTGAGCAATCTGGAGTTGCAGGTCTGTGAGGTGCCTACTCATGGCCACTCCGGGAAAGACTTCAATAAAAATTGTTATTACTTCTGCTGCCCCAGTCTTTAATAGATATGAAACAAGAACATGATGGCATGGGCCAGAACATTCCATTTCTTATTCTATGGTTTGGCCCCTAACAGCAATATGCCTAAGACCGGACCGATCGCGCATTCATAGTGATGGGGTTCAGGACAAGGCACCTTGACACAGTGGATATTTTAAGCTGGAGGAGTTTGACAAGCGGCAGGAGCAGGAAAGATTCTCTGACTTTCCCCCCGAAGCAGGCCATGGACCCTCATGTGAGAGGTGCCCTCTCTGTACATACCCGGAGGAAAGGAGCGTCCTTATCTCCAAGAGGGAGCGAGCAGAGGAATCAGAACAAACAGGCCTCACTAACCTTCCCCAGCTTCTTACACTGTGTCATGCTCTGTCCTGTCCTATCTTTCCACGACTGTGCGCTTTTCTTCAAACCCAGCATAAAAACTCTCAGGTTTAACCATTTCTTCAGGTCTCTGTATCCTTATGAAAGCTCCCAAGTCACCTCAAACTTGCATTAAATACACATGTACGCTCTTCTCCTGTTCATTTGGCTTTATCAGTTTAATTTTTAGATCAGCCAGGGACCCTGAAGGAGTCAAGGAAAACCTTGGCCTCCCCTCCAGGAGTATCTTGAGTGAAGGAAGCCAACGCTGATATTTCAAATTCGTCCCTCATTTGATGGCTGGGGCCTTTTTAATACCCCGGGGCAGTGTTTGTAGTAAGATTCCGTGTGGGTGAGAGGTATCTCTTTATTTTGTGCAACTGGAAAGGGGTGATGATGAGTGGGCAGACGGGAAAGGACCCCTCGTCCTACGCACAGGGGATAGCCTTCCATAGACAGTTGCTTGGCCATCTCTGAGGATCTGTGTCACTTTGGGCCCTTCAGGAAGCAGATGCCAAGACGTGCAAGAGATTTACCAGGGACATGTGTGTGAATGATAACGGGGACAAGGAGCAGGAGGAGGCAGGGAGAGCCTTTAGAGGAGTCTGATCTGGCGCCTGTGAAAGGAGAGGGGGAAGGGAGGAGGATCAGGGAGGACGGGTCGCAGCCAGGCAGATGAGGAGCCTGGTGTCGGGCTTGACTCCCAGGTAGTGTTCATTGGCTGGCAGCCGCAGGGGGAGGGTGGTGGGGGGGGGTGGGAGGGGGCCCAGTGTGAGGGGTGCGGTAGGTCAGAAGATACAGGGAGATGGGAGCAGCGTCCACGGGTGGCCGCCATGGGGTCCCCTCACGGGTCCACTTCTTTCCTCCCATTGCGTTCAGCCCCCCACCCCACCCTGTGTGGGTCCTTCGATATCGCCTCTCTTTCACATCCCAGGAAGCCTCTCCCCAGCCATGTCGCTCGCCCCACTCCAGTCCCCATTTGTGTCATGGAAACCAGGCTCCACCCTGGGGCAGAAGTCCCGGCTGCTGTGTGGACCGGGGAGAGAAGCCTGGGGCCTGAGGATTGAAGAGTGGAGGAAGGAAAATGAGATGCTCTTGAGGCAACAGGGCTCTTCCTGATGTTTGTTATGTTTTGTCTTGTTTTAGATATCAAAAAATGGACTGGTCCTCTGGCACTGTGCATGTTAATCTGCCACTAGCCCTCCCCAGGCCCGTGAGAGCTATGTCCTCCTACAGGTGGAACTTCGGGACAGCATGTTTCTGATAGACTGTATCATCCCCAACCTGAGTCGCATTACTCAGAAGCTGTGTTCTGGCAATGCAGTCTGGGGGAGTGCTGTGCTCACTGCTGGGTGTGTCTCCCTTAGATGTAGCAGGTGCCATGGGGTGGACTGTCTAGACCCTCAGCGGCTCCTGGAAACCTTTATCTTCCATTCAGAAGCCTGGGCTTTGCTTCCCTTAAAAAAATTTTTTTTTTCGGTGTCTTTTCCCACTTTCCCAATCTTAATCCAAAATAGATTTCATGCAAAAGAAATCTACCCCATATCATACCATTTGTGCCTAATGAGAGACTCCAAGATAAGTCTTAATAATCTCTGTATCTGATTTTAAAGACCGAAACTAAAGTTAAACTCGTGGCAAAGAGAACAGCGGCAAAGGGCTGACACCAACTCCCGGTAGATATGTTCCCTCGTGATAATGCTGTTGAATTTTTTTTCAGAAAAAACATGCATTGACCATCCTTCTTAATTAGTAGCCACAACAACCCTGTGATTATAAAATGAAGTGTATGGCATGTATTGGGAAAGCTTAAAAATGAGGCATCTAGAGCCCAGAATGGCTAAGTGACTTACTCGAGGTCGCACAGTAAGCAATGGCACACTAGAACTACAAGTCTCGTTTTTGGACTTTTAGATCAGACCTCTGTGCTGAAGAGGAAGGAGAAAATGGTGGTCAGAACAAGTGCGCCTTCCGTAGCTCAGGATGAAATTCTGCGCTATGAAGAAACTCAGATTTCTTAAACATTAAGACCTGATTACAAGTCAATGGCCAATTACAGTTTCTTGTCCACAATGATATCGGATTTTTCGGGTCCAAGGGCTTCGTCTTTCTCATCATGTGTTCTATACACTATTCAATCCTGGAGGCGGGCACGGCTGTCAGGTTCCATGGAGAGAGGACGATGATGGGTTCACACAGGGTGTTGACACAGAAGACCACTGAAAAAAGTCACTTAGCCTTTGGAGCAGGGGTCCTTTAGCCCAGCTGCACACTAGAATCACTTGGCAAGCTGACGCCCAAACCATACCCGGGACCAGTTACCTCAGAATGTTCTGGCAGTGGAAGCCTGGCATTGGGAGCTTTGGAAGTTCTCTAGGTGATTCCGATGCGCAGCCAAGGATAGGAACCATTGTGTTAGTGCCTAAGCCCGAACCACTTCATCCATATGCGTTGAATAAATAGATGGGTGAATAACAACAACAGGAGTGAGAAAAAGAGAAACAAATTAAGAGGCTAAACATGTTTTCTACTCAGACGGGAGACCCTGAGCTCCTTACTCAGAATACACACCCTCTTAATTTAGAAATAGCTTTCCTAAGCTCTGCTGTCGGGATTCTCAGCCCACAACGAGGATGAGGAGGGGAAATGCATGCTCTTGGGAGCAGATGGACCAAGAGCGGCGAGAAGAAAAAATACGACTGAAAAGCCAAAGGAAGAAATGTAAACCCTACAGAGCAGGAGACAGAACTCCGGGGAAAATTGTCTGGGGCCATGTCATAGCAGGGCAAAGTGACCCGCCCGGCCTCGTTTCCCTGAAGGCGTCGTATTAGAACAGCACAGTAATTCCTGTTCATAACGATGGCTGAGTCATCCCACGGAGGGGGCACAAGAATACAGGGCACACCACTGGGTTTGAGTCACACCGCAACAAAACAGGCTGCGCCGACTAGAACCACGTTCCGGTGTTTGAAGCGTTGATGGGTTTGGTAGCTGGTAAAAGCATCCCTTTCAAGTTAGAAGTGGTTTCTGCTTCCTAAGAGGTGGACGTTAAATTTCCCACTGGGGCAGGCTGTCCCTCTCTCAGAAAAAGCCCCTTGCTGAGCATAAAGCAAACGTGGAGCTAGCCACGGACCTCTTTGGGGAGAAAACCTGGGCTGGGTAACGCGGTCCAAATACAGATTTCTCAGACTGAGAAGTCAAGCTTTTTTCTTGGTTTCATAAACTGCCGCTTTCTTTCTTCTTTCTTCTTCTCCTTCTCCTTCTCCTCCTTTTCCTTCTCCTTCTTCTTCCTTCTCCTTCTTCCTCCTCCTCCTCTTCCTCCTCTCCTTTTTTCAGCAGAGATTTGTGATTTTCTTAGAGGCGATTTTATTTTTCTCAGCAGGGAGTTCTATTGCTCTGTGTCTGTAAGATATTGCCTATTCTTGAGAGTTGTGCGTTCTTGAACAAGCAGGAGATCTAAGTCTGAGTTTCCATGGGAACAGGAGGGTTTTTGCAGACTTGAACTTGACCTCGCATGAAAGGAAAGACTATGCAAAGGAAGTGGGCATATCGTGGATGCAGGGTCACTGAAGTCTGAATACTTCAGAACACAGAGATGTTGGGTGACCACTGTCTGGTATAATTTCATTTGTCCCACTCAAGGCCATAATACAAGCTCTTGTGGAGGAAGAGCTCTGCGGCCGGTCCTGCTGTCAATCCTAGCAATGGGACACTAGATCAGGAAATGAGACCCTGGAGAGGTGAACTCTAGACAGAGGGAGGAGGAAGAAACGCCCCCCCTTTTTTTTTTCTCTGCAATTTCACATCAGTTTCTCTGACCTTCATGCACAGCAATGGGGGCGGTGACACTTACACTGGGAAGTAGGTTGAGAACCAAGCATGCTTAGCAACTCCAAGGGTGGGTCTGGGCTGGAAGCTCCGCCTAAAGCCACAACTGCGTGAAGTTATCGGCTGCTCTTTGGTTGCAATTTCTTTTTTCCGTCTCCTCAACAACACTTCAGGGAAGTCTGGTTGCAAATGACCATTGGGCTCCTGCAGTGCTTTGGGGGAGAATAGGGAAGGAGGGTCCCGCTGTGAAATGGAGCAGCAAAGGTGGCCAGGGAGGCGCTAGGATCAGGGGCCACCAGCAGAGGGCAGAGGTGTGTTAATAGCAGTGAGCTCTCCATGGTCTTGGCAGCAAAGGACAGGTACACACCTAATTTAAGGCGCTTGGTCCAAAAAAAAAAAAAAAGGCATGTAAAATACCTCCTTAATGAGTTTCATACTGATACCATGTTGAATATCCTGGGTATATTGGGTTACACACAAAAATACATTATTAACCATTTTCACTGGCTTTTAATCAGTTCTCTGATCGCTTTATCTATGTGGGAACCCACGCACCGGAATGATGTGGAATTAGATGTCATTGTGCCCCTTTAAATTCCATGCTGTCCAATGAACACCGTTCTCAGGAGGCCCCCCTCCCCCCCCCCCTTCTCAGTGTATCTCTTCCTCTTCCACTTTGCCACGTTCCTTAAAATGGAGCTAAAAGGCAGAGACTATTTTCACCTGAATTTAATCTAATTTTGATTCCAGTTAAGATCCATGTAAAATGTCCTTTATCTCAGCATTTCCCCAAGTTCAGAGCACTACACAAAACACATACTGAACAGCAGCAGATTTCTATCTGTTTTAAATGCCGTGGAGCCAGGGACAGCTTCCTTCACTATTCAGTTTCCTCATACAGTGGGAACTCCTTCTCCGTGAAAACAGCCTATTGCGCATCTTTCAAGCTTCCCGATGATGTGTGCCAGGCAGTTGTTCTTTTTTTTTTTTTTTAACTTTTTTTTAACGTTTATTTATTTTTGAGACAGAGAGAGACAGAGCATGAATGGGGGAGGGTCAGAGAGAGGGAGACACAGAATCCGAAACAGTCTCCAGGCTCCGAGCTGTCAGCACAGAGCCCGACGCGGGGCTTGAACTCACGGACCGTGAGATCATGACCTGAGCCGAAGTCGGCCGCTCAACCGACTGAGCCACCCAGGCGCCCCCAGGCAGTTGTTCTTTTACCATGCTTATAACAGTGCCCGACACATAGTAGGTGCTCAGTAAGTCGTTGCATTGATAAATTACGAATGTTACTCTTTCAAAAAGCTAAAGTCCACTCACATGAAAGAAACACTGAGGCTATAATGTTTTCGCTTTCAATGTTTTTTAAGTTTATTGTATCTGAGAGAGACAGAGAGTGCATGAGCAGGGGAGGGAGAGAGAGAGAGAAAGTGAGAGAGAATCCCAAGCAGGCTCTGAAGGGTCCACACAGAGCCCAATGTGGGGCTCAAACTCATGAAGCTGAGAGATCATGACCTGAGCCTAGGAGTTCGACGCTAAACCGACTGAGCCACCCAGGCACCCCAGTGTTTTCACTTTTAAATGGTTAGTAATGAAAAGGTAGCCCTTTGGAGATCTTAATTTCATTCTGCTTTTAAAAGCTGCACCAGGGGCGCCTGAGTGGGTTCAGTCGGTTGAGCATCTGACTTCGGCTCATGTCATGATCTTGCAGTTGATGGGTTCCAGCCCCGCATTGGGCTCTGTGCTGACAGCTCGGAGCCTGGGGCCTGCTTCGGATTCTGTGTCTCCCTCTCTCTTTGCCCCTCCTCCGCTCATGCTCTGTCTCTCTCTGTCTCAAAAATAAATAAACATTAGGAAAAAAATTAAAAAAAAAAAAAAAGCTGCACCAAACTTGAACTTCGCACAGGGCAGAATTTAGCCCTGTGCTGAAGTGCCCACGCACTTGTCACCACTTTCCCTCCTACGCAGACCTGCTTTCCCTGCAGCCCACCTGCCACCTGCCTCTTTTCCCAGGTGGGGCCAAGGCTGCGAGCTCTCTGAATTTGTCCCTTGTGCAGAGTGCTCTGACAGCTTCAGGCATGTTCGCCTCAGCAGTTCTAGAAAATGCCTTGTAACTGGCAAGCAGAAAGCATGTAGACTGAGAGGGCTGGAAGACTAAGTCTTCAACTGCAAAATCTGTTTCCATTTAGCATTTTCTGTCTGGTCCTTCCCGTGTAAAAGAGGGAATGAAAAAAAAGCCTTGAATGACTGACCAGATGAATTTCATGCAAGAATTTCAAAAATTGAATGATTAAAGATTTTGAGCACTTTTCTTGTGGCTTTATTGGCCATTCATGCATCGTTTGTGAAGTATCTGTCCAAGTCTTTGGCCATTTTTAGTTAGGTTGTCTTTGTAAGCATTGTTTATATACTCTGGAAATGAGTCCTTTGTCAGAGAATATTTTTCCCAGTCTAATTTGTCTATTCATTTTTTTTAATGGTATCTTTTCCTGAGCTGAAATTTTTAATTTTGGTGAAGTCTAACTTATTTTTAACGGTTAGTGCTTTTTGTACTCTGTTCAAGGACTCTTTGCCCATCCCAAGGTCATTAAGTTGTTATGCTTCATTCTAGCAGTTTTGTGCCTATGCTTGATTTTGAATTAGCATTTGTATATGGAGTGAGATAGGGATCGACATTCAATTTGTTTTCCACACATACATCCGGCCGCCCTAGCAATATTATTAAAAATATTTTCCTTTCCCCATTAAGTTGGCAATGAAAAAAAGAAGTATGACTACATGCAATGACCTGAATGAATTATTCAAAGATGTTGTGTTGAGTGAAAGAAGCTACATGCAAAGAAGGTTATTACTGTAGGAGTTTACTTATATGACCTTCTAGAACAGACAGAACTAATGCTACAGTGACAAAAGACTAGTCAACGGTTGTCTGGTTGAGGATAGGGATGGAAATTCTCTGGTGTGATGGAAACGTTCTGTATCTTGTTTTGGGTGTTCGTTACACGTGCATAAACAATTGTCAAAATTCATCCATCTGAACTCCTGAGAGACATGCATTTCATTGTATGTAATTATACCTCAATATAAAATATGTTAAAGAAAAAGAAAGAATTAGAATATTCACGTCCCTGGATTAGGCCCAAGGAAAAGCACAGTTCCTGTCTCTGCAGCTGGCTGGCTGTCGAGGCCTGGGAAAGGGAGAGGAGCCCAGGCCGCATACTTTACCTCTCCCTGTTCCTGAGACTGTGGGATAGGTTTTTCAAAACATTGGCTAGGAGAATTGCATTCAAAAGCAGCTGAGTAAATAATGGGACTTTGGTGAGCCGTTGTTTCCCCTCTGTTTGGAAATTTGAGCTTGGTGTATCTTTCTCAAGCACATTTCATCTCGAAGATAATTTACATTTGCATGAAATCATGGCTACAGCCCATCTGCTCAACAATTATGTAAAATCCAACACTCAATAGCATGTGATGTGTGTTGATCTTAATGAGCGTAGGAACTTGAATGCTTGGGATTCAGGCTCTTCTAAAATAACCCCCAGCTCGGTCCACACACCATAGCCCGTCATTCCTGACGTTTTCTTTGGAACATCATGGTTAACATCCATTTTAGGGCAATTGCATCACGGGGTGGGGGGAGTGTGGTCTAAATTCCCAATCGCTCTACCAGAATTTTTACTGTAGTTGAGCAAGATTGTGTTGGCAGTTGTAGAAGGGTGCGGCTGGAAGGGGAGATGTTTGGTTATTTATACTTAATGGTTTTATCACCAAAGATGATTTGTAACAATGAAACAGCTGGAGCAGAACATGATTCATATTAATGTATGCATGTAAATGGGTTAGGAACGGAATTAACATAATTTCTGTGCTTTGGTTTTCCCTCCGAAGTTGAGACTACTGGTTTATTTACAGTCTGCAGTGTGCACAGCCAGGCAGTTATGTTGGCGCACAGATGGTGGGGAAGGGAAGGCCGTGTGCTACGGATCAGCGGATGAATGTTAACAGTGCAGTGTATGGGTACAGCTCTTCAAAGAGGCCAGAGCCCAGAGGAGAAGGCAGATGACAGCAGGTGCCTCTTCCAGAGTTCTTACCCCTTCCCTTTGGTCCCTTTGTTCTAGTTTCATCTGCCAGGACTTTAGAGAGGAGGGGGATGGGGAGAAACCAGGACCAGGGCTGCCAAGGCAGAACCTCGCGGGAAGCAGTAAGCAGGGAGGACCCACAGCCGGCAGGCTCAAAGGCATTAGTGGGAAGCAGGGGCTGGGATCCAGTGGGGAAGGTGGGCTCTGAGATGCTGGGGCCAGAGGACGGGACAGAAGAAGGGTCCGCAGGCCTGAAAGCTGATGTGGTGGTGGTGAGAAGGCACAGACAGGAGCACCCTGCTCTCAGAGCAGAAACGTGGCCAAGGCGACAGGAAGCGTCTCTGCTTCTGAGAGGAAGTCCTCGGTCATTCCAGAAAGAACAGCATTCAGTCCCAACCCAGGGAGGCCTGTGGGTGGAAAGCGGGTGCCTGGTCAGAAAGTAGGCCTAGGGAGGCAGCCATTAGGAAGCCTTCTGTATTTTCCCCTTTCAGTCTTCCATTATAATTCCTCTTCTCCTCAGGGGCGCCTGGCTGGCTCAGTCAGTAGAGCCTGCTAGTCTTGAGCTCAGGATAGTGAGTTCAAGCCCCATGTTGGACATGGAGCCTGCTTAAAAAAAGATTACAGGGGTTCCTGGGTGGCTCAGTTGGTTCAGTGTCCAGTTCTTGACTTCGGCTCAGGTCACCATCTCACAGTTTGTGAGTTCAAGCCCCACATCGGGCTCCACACTGATAGCACGGAGCATGCTTGGGATTCTCTCTCTCTCTCTCTCTCTCTCTCTCTCCCTCTCCCTTTCTCTCATGTGCTCTGTTTCTCACCCTCAAAATACAGGAACTTAATTTTTTTTTTAATAAATTAAAAAATCTACTACTCCTGCTTAGGCCAAGTTCATTCCCACAGCTGGAGAGGTAAGCCCCCTGGTACACAGGGAGAAAAACTTCCATCCCGAGCTCAAGTTCCTCTCTGTCTCGGTTACGTATGTATGTGTGCATGTATATGTATGTATGTGTATACGTGTGTGTCTGTGTGAGCACATGTATATGTACGTATGCATGTATTTCTATGCATGCGTGTGTGCATGCATCTGTATCTCCTAAGGAAACGTGACCAGAAAGATGCAAGGAGTCCGAGTGTTACACCCATGGTTGTCTCTGGGGAGGAGAAGAGTTTTCCCTGACCCTCTCAGAGCCTGGACTGGGTCTGCACATTTAAATGATGAAGATAGGTTGATAGGAGAAACGCATACAAACTTATTGGGTATGGCTTCCATGTGACATGGGAGCCTTCATAAGGAGACAAAGACTCGAAGAAATGGTTAAACCGACTGTTTTTATGCTAGCTTTGATGAAGATTGGACATGAAAACTGGTGGAACATGAAAAGACAAGGAGTGTGAGGCCAGTGTAGGGAAAGGGGGGAAACCCAGGAAGACCTGTTCAGCTTCTTTTGGGTGTTGCTCTGTCTTGGGAAATAAGGGTGCACCTTTCCTCCAGGTATATCCCGGGGGGGAGCCCCTCACATGAGGTCTATGACCTGCCTCAGAGGAAGGTCAGAGAGTCTTTCCTGCCCCTCCCATTTCTCAAATTCCTTCAGCTTGAGATATTCAATATGCCAAGGTGCCATATTGGGATACTGTGTCCTGAGCCCCAGCATCTCCCCACGTGGAAACATGAAGCAAGGGGGAAGGTAGTTTCAACCCCATTCAATATGAATTGGAATGGATAAACACGTAATTTAAGAGCATTTAGTAGTAGGCTTTCATTCTCCGAAAGACCATCTTTATAGCTTTATTTTTACAATATCCCAAGTCCTCTATTTCTTGAGATAGAATCTATTGACTCCTCCCTCCCTCTGGGCCACTGTGAAACGCACATGCTTTGACTGCCTTCACGGAATCTCACACTATTTTCTAACAAAGTTAACCGAATTGGAATAACCGAATAGGGTCTTGAAAACTGGACAGTTCAGAGGCACTGGCTTGATTCTGAGCCTAAAAAGACACATTGGGCAAGAGCCTTCACACTCAGCATAACCATCGTCAGAAACGACCTCAGGAACACACAGGATGTCCTTTCCTCTCTCCTGGTCTCCATGCTCTGGTAGGGACGGCTGGACCTAACCATTCCTAAGGTGCCTGCTTCAGGCAGTGATCAAGCAGATTCAAGCATGCATCTGTTCTCAAGGTACCTTAGTATCACCGATGGGCTACTATGTCAGCAGCTATTTACTGAGCATCTACTAGGTGCTGGCCAGAGTACTGGGGACTTTACGAACATGACCGCCTTTAGTACTCATGCTGACCCCAGAAGGGAAACAGTATTCCCATTTTCAGATGGAGAAACTAAGACCCAGGAAGCAAAAAACTCACTGGAGATCAGAGTTGAAATTCTTATTCAAGACCTATTCCAAAGCCTGTTCTTTTCCCACTGTGCTGTTGAGATTTTGCCATCATAAAAGCTTTTTAGTTCTCAATCGTTTTCTATTAAAATTAAATACTCTGGAACAGTATGAAACCCTAAGAGCTAATGTCTTGGCTATGCCAGCTGAAATACAGGCTGGCAGCAAATGGAGATTGGGGATAGACAATTATCAGGGGACAGCTGAGGGGCAAGGAAGTCATAATCAGGAAAAAGGAGAGAAACTATGATTAAGGTTGTTTTGTTCTAGTCTGCAGAAGTTCAGGAGAAGCTAAAAAATAAATGTGATGCTGTAAGAGTCATCTGCCATTCTTTTCTGGTGGCTTAGCAGCTGACGCATCTTTTTGTGTTTGGGGTTCTTCACTTACGTGTTTGGTGGTCTAATATCCGTCATGGAAGTTACAGATATTCACTTTTCCAGTCTGCTTTGCCACTGGGCATAAGCACGTGACCTAGAATCTTCCAATTGGATACTCCACCCAAGACTGAATGGGGAACACTCTCGGAGCGGCAGCAAGTTTGACTTCCTGGGCCAACAGTGTGCTCAAGGCACGGCTCGTGTGGCCTCTAGGATGCAGTGACCAAGACAGAATGGGCTTGGCAGACCAATTCTGCAGCAGATTCTAGGGCGCGTTCCTAGCTATTTCACCCTGAGCATCGCTCTCCAGCCCTTCCATAATTCCGTGAACCATCCAATTTCTCTGTCCTTACAAATAGCTACATTGAGGGGCGCCTGGGTGGCTCAGTCGGTTAAGCGTCCGACTTCGGCTCAGGTCATGATCTCACGGTTCGTGAGTTCGAGCCCCCGCGTCGGGCTCTGCGCCGACAGCTCGGAGCCTGGAGCCCGCTTCGGATTCTGTGTCTCCCTCTCTCTCTGCCCCTCCCCCCGCTCACGTTCTGTCTCTCTCAGTCTATCTCTCTCTCAAATAAATAAGTAAATAAGCATTAAAAAAAAAAAAAAGTAAAATAGCTATATTGAGATGAACTTTACATACCATAACATTCATTCCTTTAAGCAATACAATTTGGTGGTCTTGAGAGTACTTTCAGAGTTGTGCACTCATCAAAACTATCCAGTTGGAGACAATTTTAATCATCTCCCCCGCACACTTCATACCCATGAGCGGTTACTCCCCATCTCCCCCTCCCCACAGCCCTTGACAACCCCTAATCTGCTTTCCGTCTCCATGAATTTACCTATTCTGGACATTTCACATAAATAGAATCGTACATTATGCGGCCTTTCGCGTCTGGCTTCTTTCAGTTAGCGCGGTGTTTTCAAGGTTCATCATGTGATAACACGGATTCATACTTGATGACCAAATGCTTTCTGTTGTGTGGAAAAATCACAATCTGTTTATCCATCCATCCACCGATGGGCATTCCGGTTATTTTCACTTTTTTGCTATTATAAATTACGGTTCTAGGAGTACAAATGCGCAAATCTTTGTGTGGATATACATTTTCAATGCATATACCTAGAAGTGCAATTGCAGGATCACATGGTAACTGTGTACTTAGCAGAGAACCCGCCAAACCGTTTCCATAGTGGCCGCACGATTTTACTTTCCCACTAGCAATGGACAAGAGCTCTGACAGCTCCACTTCCTCGCTAACAGGTTTTCTTTCTATTTTATCCACCCTAACGAGGGTGAACTTGTCGGTCTTGTTTGCAGCTCCCTAATGACTAATGGGTACCTTTTCACGTGCTTATTGGCCATTTGTGTACCTTTTTTTAGAGACGCGTCTGTTCAAATTCGTCGCCCATATTTAAGTTGGGTTATCATTTTTTTATTGGTGAGAGGTTTCTAGATATATTCTTGATACAAGTCCCTTCTCAGATACGAGACTTGCAAATACTTATTCCCATTTTCCGGGTTATCTTTTCGCTTTCTTGATAGTATCCTTCGAAACACACACTTTTAATTTTGATACATTCTAATGTATTAATTTTTTCTTTGATTGCTTGTGCTTTAGGTGTCCTATCTAAGAAACGACTGCCTCATCTAAGGTCACAAAGATACCATGATTTCTTCCAAGAGTGTAACGGTTTTATCTTTCACACTCAGGCCTATGGTCCATTTTTTAGTTAATTTTTTGTAAATGGTGTGAGACTGGGGTCAAAATTCATTCTTTGACTTATGACTATCTAGTTCTGCCAGGGCCATTTGTTGAAAAGGCTGTTTTTTTTCTCCGCTGAATCGTCTTTGCAACCTGATCAAAAACAAGTGAACTATCAATGTAAGGGTATTACTTCTAGCCTCTCACTTCTGGTCCACTGATCTAAATGTCTATGCCATTACCAACTGTGAAGAGTGCAAACAGAGGCAAGAGGCAAGAGAGCATCAGCAGAAAGGTTGTTAGCAACAGGAATCCACCAAGAACCCCACAGGGAGAGTCTCAGAGAGCATGAAACCAGCTTTCTTTTATAGCATTTCTAGACTCTAGCAAGTATTAGAGGAAGATTTCTGGGTGCATTATGGGAAAGGGATTGGAGACTTGGAGGGGAATGGATTGACTTTGTTTTGTGTTCCCCTTACCCCCCCCCCAAAAAAAAGGAGGAAAGCAAGCATTTGCGCCCAGCTTGGGTACATTGGCTGCACCCTAAACAGTATGGAGGGGTATTCCAGTTGCATACAGGATGCGTGTAGGGGTGGACGAAGTGCTGCTTTGACTTTGGCCACCAAAGACCTATCTGGATTCGTGCCACTCCTCACACGCTCTCCCTCCTCTTTTTCCAGCGGGTCTTAGGCTCTCAGGTCCAGCCCCTCCCTGAAGCCATATTACACTGTAGTCCACAGTCCAGCCCGGCCAGAATATGGCTCTTCTCACAGCTTGGGCCATTTTCGAACCGATATTTTTAGGTATATTTTGCTTCTTGTTGCCGCTGTAATAAATTAGCACCAACTTAGTGGTTGAAAACAATGCAAAGTTATTTCCTTACGGTTCTAGAGGTCAGAAATCCAAAGCTGGTTTCACTGGACTAAAATTAAAGGGTTGGTAGGGCTGGTTCCTCCTGGGGAAAATCTGTCTCCTTGCCTTTTCTGCTTCTAGTGTGGCCTACATCCGTCGCCTCCTGTGCCCTTTTAGCCCCAGTGATAACACCACCTTCTCGCTTCTAGGGCCAAATCTGCCCGTGCTCCCTCTTAATACCCCTTGTGATTACATTTAGGGCCCACCCAGACAGTCCAATACAATCTGTCTCAAGATCCTCAGCTTAACCACATCTGTACAATCCCATTTTATTGTAAGGTAACATTCACAGGTTCTGGGTATTAGGACAGGGACTTCTCTGGGTCGCTGCTATTCAGCCTACCATAAGAGGTGTGACACACTATGGCTCCTCTGGCTGATTAGAGCTAGAGTCTCCTCTGACTGGCGGGGTCTCTGCCAGTCGTTTACATTCGGACTGTGCTTTGATGCTGACCAGTTGTCAAATATTCTGAATATCGTCCCTGTTTTCAACCTTCTTTGTTAAGGTGATCAGCAAAACTGAGTTCGTAGGAGGCTGAAACTGACAGCGAGTGAGCTCAAAAATGTGTGAAACTGATGCTCACCTGTAAGAAAATCAAGTGCGAGTCGAGGAAAACCACATACAAGGAAATTCCAGGGATAGATCAATGATACAAGTCTGAAATATTAGGGACAATTAAGAGGAAAGCCACAGGAAAGTAAACAGCAAGTTTCACTGAGCAGGTATCAATCAACTTGATAAAAGGCTTTTTAGGAGTTTCAGTTTGATCTGAATTCCAAATAGAGAAACAGCCTAGGGAAGCCACCAGAAAGAGCTTGTTTCTGTGCAAGAAAGAGAAGGCAGAGCCCAGCCCAGGCCTGGAAGTAGAACTCTAGATGGGACCAAAGAGGAACAACCCAGAACTGAGCATGCAAATATAGAGCATTTATTTCCCACAAAGCTTCCTGAACCAGTGCTGTGAGCCTATGACTTGCCTCCCACCTTCTGGGGCAATGGCTCCCAGAGAGTAATCATGTGATTTGCTGCATCAGAATCACCTGGTAAAATGCAGGATCTTGACCTCTTCCCATAATAGTAAACATTTCTGAGGAAGGGGTCCTAGAATTTGTATTTTAATAAAAAGAGATAATGTTTAATGTTTTTTGTTTGTCTTTTTTTTTTTTTGAGAGAGAGAGAGAACTAGTGGGTAATGGGCAGAGAGAAGGAGACAGATGATCCGATGTGGGCTCCATGCTGACAGCAGAGAGCCTGACCCAGGGCTTGAACCCACAGACCATGCGATCATGACCTGAGCTGGAGTCTGATGCTTAACATACTGAGCCACCCAGGCACCCCAAAAGAGATCATTCTTAAATGTTGAAGTTCTCCGGCAGGAGCATCATGGATGGCATATTTGAGGAAGCTCAGGAACACTATATTTTCACAGGATGTTGCACAAAGTGTTCTGAGTCACCCATGAAGGCAAGTGAAATCGTTGTAACCATCACCATGGGAAGAGACCCCAGAATCATGGAAGACCTGAGAGGGCAGATAGGTTTCTACTCACTCATCAACTGTGATTGATTAGTAGTGGCTGCCTAGACCACAGTGCTGAGATAAATTATGAGGACTTGCCTGGGCTTGGATAGGAAAAGAGCAATGCTTGATTAGTAATGTCTGCCATGGCCACAGTGGGGTGTGTGTGAGGATAAGTGCCTCCTGTTTGCCATTTTCTCCTAGAAAGGCCTCGCTATCCTTTCTCATTTTATGAGGAGGTGTAGTATGCATACAAAAGCCTAGATGGAAACATATATGTACGCTTCAAAGAATAAAAATAAAACGCATGCTTTTAAACATTTCTCTAGATAGCAGCTTCCAAAATCTCCTCGGGTAACACGTGGCATTGTCTCACAACTTGTTAAATGTCTAATTTAAATAAATCCCTTTTGGCAACATTTAAGTCCAGTCCCTCTCATTCTATCCTCAGAGAAAAACAGAACAGCTGCTCCTGCTCTCTTATTCAATATGCCTCCCTATTTTTAAGAATTCAGTTCTCCAGAAAAAAAAAAAAAATTAATGAGACTCTTCTATTTTAATGAGTTACTTGTTTAGTGGATTGGCATTTTTCCTCCCCCAAGCCCAACATTCTTGGTTACAGAGACAACTTAGAATAGGACATTGGGAATAGAAGGAATTTAGATGCCATCCAACTCTTGTCACAGATGGCGCAAAAGGCCTAGGGAAATGGGGGAGTTGGCTTGCCCACGCAGCAGAATCAGAACTAAGATTCGAGGATCCTACCTTTTCGTTCAGAGCTACTCAGACCATGACATTTCAACAATCAGTGTATTCTGAAGTGAAAGGCTACACCCAGGACCAAACAGGCATGGGGCTCACTTCCCACATACATCAATGGCTTCCTATCTCAAGTCCTATTTCTTTGCTGGAGGGCTTTAGACCCCTGCCTGGGGCAGACTAGGAGAGCTGGGGGATTAATTCCTTAACCACCCAGGGATGGGAATGGGTGGATGAATAGCCCTGGTTCCTCACCACTTCCTTGAAAGAACAATTCTGAGATACCTGTTGCCTGGGGCTCCGAAGTCCCTCAGCAGGACTGCGTCCTAGGTGCACCCGTGCGTCCCCCCCCCTCCCCGCCTACAGTGACCCTCTTATTAATATGCCCTTTATTTGCTTTCCTCCTACCCTTTCTCCCTGCCCTACTCCCCGCTTCATTGTGCTTTCTGAGATTATCTCCCAAGTAAACTATTTGTCCTCAAATCCTTATTTCTGGATTTTCTTTTTGAGGAACTCAAATGAAGACCATGCTTAACAAGAAAAGAGCTTTACGAGAAGCTCCGCAAGAGCTGGGGATTCAGGAAATAGCCTGCAAGTGGATTTCCAATGATGAATAATCTTCAGGACCAGCTTTGTAATTTATGGAGCCCAGCGCAACATGAAGATGTGAGGTGCCGTGTTGAAAAAGTACTAAGAACTTCAAAATGGTGACAGCAGAGCATTAAGCCAAGGACAGAGCTCTTCCGAGAGTAGCCTGTGTGACAGGCTGCACACCCATGAAGCCGGCCCTGATGATCTTTCTATGTAAGGATGGTAACTGGCGATGATGACACCATTTGCTGAGCCCTTACTGTGTGCCAGGCAACGTGCATCATCCCCTGTATCCCGCATGCCAACCCCACGGAAGAGATATCATCGATTAGAAAATCTCTTGTACTGCAGGAAGAATGTATGATGCTGAGTGGGACTTTTTCTGTGGCTCTAGAGTCATGACTAAGGTTGAAACCTACAGAAAAAAAAAAAAAAAGAAGGTACAAGTAAACCCACTACGATAGGCAGAATAATGGTCCTCCAAAGGTGTTCGCATCCTAATCTCCAGAATGTGTGAATGTTTACCTACCATGGAAAAGGGACTTTGCAGGTATGATTAAGGATAAAGACCTTGAGATGGGGAGGTTTTAGTTGATTACCCAGTTGGTAATCGAGAGTTAAGAGGTTATCAAGGTTAAGAGAGGCTTTCCTTGTTGAGGTCATGTGACTACAGAAGACCAGCCAAGAGCTCCAACATCATTGGCATTGAAGGTAGGGGAAGGGGGTCCACGAGCCAAGGAATGTGGGTGGCCTCATGAAGCTGGAAAAGACAAGGAAATAGGCTCTTTCAGAGCCTCCAGAAAAGAACCCAGCCCTGCTCTATAAGGGAATACAGTCCTGTTATTTTAAGCCATTGAGTTTGTGGTGATTTAGTACAGCAGCCACAGGAAAATTACACACTCATATTCAAAAGAAGAAAGCCAGCATTCCGCCAGATATGTGCTCACCAAGCTTAGGAGGATGTTGTGCAGTGGGCACCATCACCTCCCTGACCCCAGTACCCAGCCGCCCCCCCCACCCCTCATCTGTGGGGCTAGGGGAGGAGAGGCCATGACCCCATGACAGGCAGGCTCCTGGGGCATGCAGGGTTCCCACCAGGGCTAGGGGCTTGTCTTTCCTCTCCCACGGGGGTGCTTTCCCTACTCCCAAGAAGTGGAGGGAGGAGGTTCCATGGGAACCATGCTGTCAGCACCAAGCTCCCAGAATGTTCCAGTGCTGCTTCAGCCTGAGCCCCGTGTCCACACCGTGCCCGTCTGGTCACAGACCCGCTTCCTCAGCTGGCAGCGGGGCCTGCTCTGACGGTCGCACCAGGAGGAGAGGGGTAGAGCCATGCCCGACAAAACAAAGGAAGGCAGCCGGGAGGAAAGAGAAAGTGTCCTGGGACCATAAACATATCTTTAAGAGTGTTTAACTGATTACTGATTTTCCCTGTAAATGATGTTTGCCCTCATTGTAAAACTAACTCACGTTCATTTGCATTTTGCAAAATATTTGTAGAGCAAAGAAAATAAGATTCGCCGCTATGTAGCAACGCTCTGTAAATATTATGTTGTTTCTTTCTAGTCTTTTATTTGCCTTATACATGTCCCTCTGTCAAAACTGAGATGACATACAGCTTGCTTCATGTAACAATAATATTAAATTACTATTTTCCCACGTTAGTAAAGGTTTCTGGAAGACTTCTGAACAGCAGCTGTCATTATCCAACACGTGGACAGTAATTTAACAGATTTTGTTTTCTGATTTTTTTTCCAATTTATCAATAATGTTGTGGTGAGGATTCTTTCACCATCACCTCAATATAAAACAGTTTCTGACCTTATCTTTTTCTTTCTTCTTAGCAGGGGATGGGTATCTTTAGATATATCTATTTATCTTTTTGCTGACCCACATGCAAAAGAGTATATAAACACATATGTGGGCTCAAGGGACCGTCCTAAAACGAACGCACATACTGTCACCTCTCAGCTTAAATCTTACATCAATGATAGAATAGCATTTATATTATTTAGAAAGCCTCTTTGGGCCTCTCTCTGCTCACATTCCTCCCCCCACTCCCACCCCTCAGGAAAACCATTACTGTGAATATTCCTCTAGTCTTCTCCATAATTTTACCATGTATGCATATCTGACTAAACTCTGTATCATCTGGATGTACATGATTTTGTCCTCTTTGTGACTGGCATTATATTTTTTGTGTTCTTTTGTAGCTTGCTTACTATGTCAACATGACATTTTTGTGGTCCATCCATGCCACAATGTGTTGCTGTGGGGCATTCTTGTTCGTGGCTGTGTGATACCGGCCAGGAGCTTATCTTCACTTTGTCAACACTGGTATTAAACACTTTTTTAAAGTTGTGGTCAATGTCATAGGTGATTCTTTCAACACATGTGTAGGAGCAGAGTGTTGAATAATGCCCTGAATTGTTGGAATAAGAGCTCCACAAAGATGGCTGTCTGAAACGGAAACCACAGACATTTGAACGTAGCAAGTCTGATACGTGTATTTTTTTTTTAACGTTTATTTTTGAAGGAGAGAGAGACAGAGCATGAGTGGGGGAGGGGCAGAGAGAGAGGGAAACACAGAATCCGAAGCAGGTTCCAGGCTCTGAGCCATCAGTACAGAGCCCGACGTGGGGCTCAAACTCACGGACCGTGAGATCACGACCTGGGCCGGAGTCGGATGCTTAACCGACTGAGCCACCCAGGCACCCCCTGATATACGTATTTTTAAAAACCTGTCTTAGCACTCTACCACCACATCTGCAGTTCATAATCTAAGATGCTCGGTACAAGAAGAAAGCAGGAAGTAGGACAAACGCTCAGATTAAACAACAGATGAGTGTTACCGTAGGGGTTTGTTTGTTTTTTTCCTGTCAAATTGCTACCTCTATCATGGAAGACAAAAGCATTTCCATTTCAAAAGTTTGTCAGCTTTATTAATGTTGGGCAAAATCAGTATGTTATGAAAAAGAAACATCTATAGCTTGGGGGCAAAATTATAAAATTAAACATGTAGGTGAGCTATTTATATACTGCTATAAAGTATTTTTTTGAAGAGAGATATGCAAAGAAGCTATTACCTACATGCAATGTGTATTTAAAGATTTTTTTCATCCTGGGAGCCAGGAATATAAGAAAGAACAGATATATTTAACCATAACATACTGTGATTCATCAAACAGCACAAACTTTCATTTCATGGAGTTTATCTGTTGACGTTGATTTAAACTATCATTTGTTTTATCATGTGGGAACGTAAGTTATGTGGTCAAAAACATAAGGATTTTGAACTAATGTTGATGCAAGTTGTGTTGTCTTCTCGTATTGTCCTTTCAAAGTGCTGCCAGTTGAAAAGGGAAGCATTATGTTTACAAATCTGTTTTGAAATGTTTGCCAAAATTTTGGTAGTATCTTTAATAAAGATGTTTGTCTCCAGCATCCAAAAAATAAAATAAAAAAAAAAAAAAGAAGAGGAAGGAAGCAGGATGTTCTGCTTACCCTCACTTTTAAGGAAACCTGCAGGAGACGTGACTGGGTTGATGTGCGTAATATGATTTGCTCAGCGCAGTTTGAAAATGCCGATGCCAAGTACAGTGTCAGTGAGTACCGTTTTGCCTTCTTTAATCGGCTTAGGAAAACTTTAGAAGCATGATCCTATCCAGTAATGGACAGATTTTTTTTTTTTTTCAGTTGCAGTGAAATTTCCATTGTTCCTTCGATTGTTTCTTGGCGTGTTGTATCTGAATATCCATCCTGGCCAGCAGCAGTGCTACAATATGAGGCCAGAAGCTCCCGCTCCCTGTTTAGGGAGACAGAGAACGACAGAGACGGCCTCTAATTGCTCCTGCCAGTGACAAGAGCGTGGGTGTTTAGTCCACGCTTCGCCAATCGTGCTCTGGGAGCTGGGCCTCTGACCCGTAAGGAGTGAAGCAAAACTACAGTGAGAGATGACCACCGGCCAGGGCAGTAAGGGATCCAGCAGCCTGTGGTGAATGTCCAGACGCGGGGGCCCATATGGCAATGGCAGTGTCCGAAGCAGACAGTCCCTCTCAGATGTTGGCAGTGTTCCCAGCTGCTGGGGCTTTTAGTTCCAACCCACTTCCCAAGCTTATCCCCCTGGATTCCCATGAATTCCACACACTACCTGCGATCCTTTCAGTGCGCTGCTTTTCCCACTTAAGTTTTCCAGAGTCGACTTCCGTCTGCTGTCATCAAGGAACTCAGACGGTCACGCTTGTCAATAACGGTGTTTACAATAATTCCTTTTGAAAATCAAGCATCGGTTAGGGGCACCTGGGCGGCTCAGTCATTAAGCATCCAACTTCGGCTCAGGTCATGACCTCGCAGTTCATGGGTTCCAGCCCCGCATTGGGCTCTGTGCTGACAGCTCAGAGTCTGGAGCCTGTTTCAGATTCTGTGTGTGTGTGTGTGTGTGTGTGTGTGTGTGTGTGTGTGTCTGCCCTTCCCCCACTCATGCTCTGTCTCTCTGTCCCTCTCTCTCTCAAAAATACGTAAACATTTAAAAAAATTATAATCAAGCATCGGGCATTGATTAGGACTCCCTCCATTTCCTGTTAAATCTGTTTTATGGGGAAATAAAATGGGCCCCACAGCCCCTTGTGAAGGATCATAATCCAGCATAAACACAGCCTATTTGTGAGCTGGAAGTTTGGGCTTCAATGCCTTTTATAAGTACAAAATGTCGTTTGTTACTCCTGCTTTAATAACTTTTACACAGATCGCATTTTGAGATTTAGCCTTTAGAAGAGAAAAATCTAATCTATGTCTTAAGCTTTGTGACACATCTGTGCCCACATCCTTCACCAAGAACCCTGGCCTCTGTACTTCTAAAAACTTAGCTTCCTAATTCTGTTGCTGGCTCCCAGCACTTTGACCATACACATTCTTTTCTTTCTAGCCATTGAGGATTTCTCCGAATTTAATCCCCTTCTACTAAGTATACCCCACCTTCAAGCCAGGCTTGACCTTCCTGATGGCACCGACCTGCTTTTGCCCAAGCCTGGTATGGTAGCAAAAACCAAAGAATCCTCTGTGGCCAAGCACTTATGAGTTTATTACCAACTGATTATAGATGCTTCATCAGTGTTCTACCAGAAAAGGTTCTCCAAGAATTGGTTCTATGACAGGGTATATCTGGAAGAACAAATGTGCAAGAGTGGGATGTTTGGGAATTTTCTGAAAGAAGGGACTTGCTCTATCGGCAATCGTAATAGCTAAGAAAGCAAACTAATGTGAAAAATAGGGGTATCAGTAATAAACAGGCCAATGGCATACAGCTTGCAAAATGAGAGCCAGCATCAGGAGGGAAAAATGCATGATGCCATAAGTGGTATATATAGGTGGACGATCAGCCAGCCATTTGGGAAGAAAATTCAGCAGGCTCCAATGTAAGAGCCTGATGTACTTGATGGAAAGATGCCAACAAACGTAACCAAAGGTATGAATGTTCTCTAAAGGTGAGTAATACTGAAATGTGTCTGAAAAAAGCAGGGCCACACCATGTGGAATTCAGGGCAGCATGGTCCCAGATGGAGGCCTTCCAGGCCCACATGCTACCCGTGAGAAGATACAGATGCCTATGATACCACTGTCCTGGTCCCAAAAGCACACACCCTCTTGCTCTTGGGGAGTCTTTATGCCCCCCGCCCCCGAATTTTGCTGACTGTTCTGGAAATTCTGAGTCTGTGCCTAGTGTTCACCAAGTCTAAGTAACTTGTTCAAAATGGCTCTTGGATTTTCCTGATTGTTCACGGCAAGACAAGGTAAATTAAAGATCAATTTCCCAGGCTTTAGAGATGTGATTATTCTCTGGCAGGACCAGACCTCAGGCCTGTCTAACGAGTCTTCCTATAGATTCCCACCTCGCTCCTTATTTCAGAACATCTTCCAGCCAGACCAAAGATCTAAATATAAATAATATTAGTAACAGCCCTAATGTAAAAAACAAAACAAGACAAAAAACCTCCAGAAAAGCATGAATGACACATTTGAAATATGGACAAAGGATATGAAAATAATTCAACAAGGGCAAGGTGCCATGGCAAATACAGGTACGGAGAGATGCTGGAATTCTCATCTAATTATATAAATGCATGAATCATCATGTTTAATTAGCAGATTGCCAAAGATGAAAAAGATTGATGATCAACAATGTTGGTGAGAGCGTAGAAAATAGGCCCTCTTATTTACTGTTAGAGAGTGTTAGTAAAGTTACCTTGGAGAAGAACTTGGTAATAACTATCAGAAATTTAACGATACACTGCTGGTAGGAATGAGAAAATGGTACAACCACCTTGGAAAGTGGCTACTTTCTTATGCGATTAAACATACATCAGGTGCCTGGGTGGCTCTGTCGGTTGAGCGTTCAACTCTTGATTCCGGCTCCGGTCATGATCCCAGGGTTGTGAGATCAACGCCGGGGTCGGGCTGCGCACTGAGCAAGAAGCCTGCTTAAGATTCCCTCTCTTCCCTCTGCCTCCCTCCCCACTCTCTTTCTCTCTTTGAAACAAATAAACAAACAAAACAAAAAAAACAAAAAACACAAAAGAAACACCATCCATCTACCATATGACCCCACGTTACACTCCAAGAAACATGAAAACATGTGTCCACACAATATCATGTACAAAAATATTTGTAGCAGCTTTACTCATTATAGCTTAAAACTGGAAACAACCCAAACATCTACCAACAGATAGAAATATAAAAATACTGTGGCATGCCCATACCACTCTTTCCATCCACTGGAATACTACTTATCGGTAAAAAGGAGTTACTAATATGTACAACAACACGGATAAATCTCAAAGAAAGTCAAACACTGTATAATTCCACTTTTTAAAAAATGTGGAAAATGTAGGCCAATCTATAGTGACAGAAAGCAGATCAGTGCTTGCCTGGAGCAGACAGCGGATGGAGTCACAGATTGCAAACAGGAAAGAGGAAAATTTGGGGTGAAGGAAATATTCTGTATATTCATTATGCTAGTGGTTTCACAGATACAGATCTTCACAGGTGTGTGTGTGTGTGTGTGTGTGTGTGTGTGTGTGTGTGTATAATTTGTTAAAACTCATTAAATTGAACATTTTAAACGGGTCAGCTTATTGTATGTAAATTATATCTCAGCAAACCTGATTTTAAAACTTTAGGAATGCATTCCTTTTGATCCAGCAAACCTCCTTCAGGGACTTATTGTACAGAAACATTTGCGCAAATGTGCGAAGATGTATGTACAAGAATGTGAATTACAGGGCAGTTTGTAACCATGAAAACAACGAAAATGGCCAACATACTCATCAATGGGGCAGTACAGAATCAAAGACTGAGCAACTGTTTTTTCTTTTCTGACAGAGAGAGAGGGCGCAAGTGAGCGAGGGCAGTCGTGGGGAGCGGGGAGAGAACCAGGGCTCACCCAAAGCAGGGCACGAGCTCACCCAATGTGGGACAAACTGTGAGATCGTGACTTGAGCTGAGGTCAGATGCTTAACCGACTGAGTCACCCAGGTGCCCTGAGCAACTGTTATAACCTAACCTGTAAACTCCAAGGGCCTGTAAAATTCAGGCTTCGGCACAGGGCAGGCACACAGCACATGTACAGACATGGAAGGAAATCCACGACATAGTAGGCGGGAAAAAAAAAATCAACTTTCAGGAGTAGATACACCCACCTAGAGTAAACTAGGCAGAGTTAGTTTGGGGTCTTTCAGGTTCTGCATCAAGACTGAGGGTCTGGGGGTGCCTGTGTGGCTCAGTCGGCTAAGCGTCCAACTTTGGCTCAGGTCATGATCTCACGGTTCATGGGTTCGAGCCCCGTGTCGGGCTCTGTGCTGACAGCTCAGAGCCTGGAGCCTGCTTCGGAGTCTGTGTCTCCCTCTCTCTCTGCCCCTCCCCTGCTCGTGCTCTCTCTCTGTCTCTCAAAAATAAATAAACATTAAAAAAAAAAAAAAAAGACTGAGGGGGTCTGGTAGGGAGACTGTTCTCAGGTGAGGCTGGGACATCCCTGGAAAAGGTGAAGCAGGATGAGACCATAATCTGCTGCAGGGAGATCAAAGGAAGAGTCACATGAAGAGGTTGGGAGCTTAGCACACCGGGGGTGAGAGTGCCCTCGCTTGTTCAATGCTGGACTCCCTCCAGCCAGTCCCAGGAGGTAGTGACGTGTCCTCCGGATTCCAGAACTGCAGTGCTCTGGGACATGGGGCCTCTTGGAATCACAGTAACACAGAGCTGATAGCAAAAGAAGAGGGTCCCACGCCCCATCAGCGAGACCAGTGCTGGCGGACCCTTGGGAGGTATAGAAGTCAGTGCAGGCGAAGGCAACAAGAAAAACCAGAGTGCAGGGCCTTGGGGCACTTGGTTATGGTTCCCGTTGTCAGAAGCTCCAACAGGCCCCGCGCAGTGGGTGGAATAAGAAAGCCAGGCAACTGTCCAATGTGTAAATCAGGCAGAACAGGGCTTGGCAAGACAACTGACTCCAAGCTACAGTGAGGGAGAAAGGAAGCAGAGTCCGGAGGGAGCTTGGGGTACTCAGTAGAGTTGATGGAGGTGACAGAGAGAGAGGAAGGCAGGCTCAATCCCAAATTTATGGCAGAGTCAGCCCTGAATGAGCCTAGGGAAAGCTGCAAGGGTAACCAGGGTGAACACCGCCAGGCTTGACCTGGTTCCTGGCTGAAGCGCCCTTGGCGGGGTGAGAACAGGATTCCAGTCTTTAGGGGCACAATCCAAACTCAGCTCCTTCAGGTGCGACTGAAGCACCTGATAGGATTTCTCTCTGGCCACAGCTGGTTCAGAAGCTGGGGCAGAACTAAGCCCATAAATCAGGGACATGAACGTTTCAACAGGGAGAAATCGAGGTCAGAAAGAACAGAGGAAACAAGGCAGGGGATGAAGAAGTCCACTCCCACTAATTGCCAGGGTCTTGTCTTGCTGTTCCTTTGAGGGATAGATTCCCTGCAAGAGAAATTTGATTGGGAGACGCCACCTCATGTCTCATCAAGGACCCGTCTCCAATGCAACGCTGAATGGTTGGGGGGGGGGGGGAGGATGGAGTGGTTTATTCCAGGCCTGATCCTCTGGATGGTGCCTTTTCTATTCGATGAGGCACCATTGTGCTCTCAGCTGGGAAGAAGTTCTGTATTTCAAATTCCTGTGTCCTTCATGTGCATGGAAGGTGACGGTTTACATTCTTGGGGTCAAATAATCACCCCCAGAAGGCATTCTCAGTATATAGACTTATGGAGAAGCAATAACACATGTTGCTAGATTGAAGGCCTGAGAGCTGGAGGAGAGTCCAGGAACTTTTTGGAAGGAAACATAGAATAGAGATATTAAGCCAATTCTCATCCATGACCCACCACTTTCAGAGATTTTCAGGGGCTACTGTTTGTTCATTTGAGCTCTGAAGGCCACTTTGACCTGTAACTTGGCCTTTGAGATCATGGAATGCTCCGAAACGTAGCGGTCCACGTTACGTGGACTGGCTGTAGCACTGACCAGTCAGGCTGCCAGGCGAGCTGGTAAACCTCTTCCATCATGTGCCGGGTTGAACAGTGTGCCTCTCCTACCCCAATTCACATTCATCTGGGACCTCAAGGTGTAACCTTATTTAGACACAGGACCTTCGTAGATGCATTCGAGTTAAGGTGAGGTCACGCTGGATTCGGTGGGCCCTAAATCCAGTGGCTGGTGTCCTTGTAAAGAGAGAGAGAGATTTGGAGACACAGAGAGACACACAGGTACGCAAGGTAGGAGGTCATGTGACAACGGAGGCAGAATGGAGTGTTACAGTTACCATCCAAGGAAGGCCCAGGATGACTGGCAACCAGCAGAAGCTGGAAGAAGCGAGGAAGGATTCTTCCAGAAACCTCCAGGGGGAGCAGGCTCTGCTGACACTTAGATTGGGGCTTTCAGCCTCCAGGACTGTGAGAGGATACATTTTTGTTGTTTTAAGCCAACCAGTTTGTTACGGCAGCCCTAGGAAAGTATTCCACATTACACAACAACACTAATGCATAATAAAAACCATAGTTCTTGAGGAAGGAGGTGTGAAGGAGCATGCAACGTTATTTGTTGGTAAGCAGTCTTAAAAACAACCTGATTTTTAAAGCAATTCTTTTTTTTTGTTTTTTTAATGTTTATTTATTTTTGAGATGGGCGGGGGGGAGGTAAGGGCGGAGAGAGAGGGAGACACAGAATCTGAAGCAGGCTCCAGGCTCCAAGCTGTCAGCACAGAGCCTGATGCGGGACTCAAACTCATGAACCACGAGATCATGATCTGAGCTGACGTTGGATGCTCAACTGACTGAGCCACCCAGGGGCCCTGATTTTGAAGTTTCTAAATTTTAAGAATAAGTTAGAATTCGTATCACTTTGGGGTGTTTTTAGCATCGCAACAGTAATTAGAGCCGAGGTATGGGTCTATGGGACCTGGAGTGAAGACCCAGGTCTGTCACTTACCACCTGTGTAATCTTGGGGGCATTCCTTAACTTCTCTCAGATTCAGTTTTCTCATCCTTAAGTCTAGAGTAATAATAGTTCCTACCCAAAGAGTTGATATGAGAATCAAGCAAATCAAGTCTAGGGAGATTGTGTGAGTCTGGTCCCTTGAAAGTGCTGTGAGTAGTACTTCCAATTATGTTTTGGACACAATGATTTTTTTTTCAATAAGCTTGCTTCCATTGCCACAGGGAAAAAATTTTTTTTGACCAGACCCCAGTTTGCACTGGCAAACACAATCTTTTCTAGAATCCATGAGATGCCAAGACTCCTCGTCGGGGCATTAGTGTCGGGTCCCAGAGATCCGATCCTCTCTTCGGCCAACCACGCAGACCTCCATTCACTGCCCATAGACCCACCCAAGGAAGCAGCTTGCAACGAGACTCTGGTTTTCTGCCAAGAACATCAACATCAGATTGTTCCTAAGTATCGTTCATTTCCGTATGAATCACTAGAAATGTAATGATAAGTGGGTTAGGCCCCGGATGTCTCTTAATACCACTTCTACTCAAACTGGGAGAAGACACGTCTTGGCCAAGTTCACTTCTAAATCTGTCAGTGGGACGCTGACATTATTCCAGGGAATAGTAATGGAAAGACTTCTGCTTGTTGAAGACCAATTCTTCGTACAGTTTCGAGTTGCTTATCTTCTTTCTCCACTGGGATAGATTTTTCTATTGCCCTTTTTTTTTTTAGTGCTGACTTTCCTAAACTCCTTTATGATGCTTTTCTTCATGAATTGCCTCTTTAACGAGTCAAGTATTTTTACGTTCTCTGTCCAGGATGCTGGTTCACATTTGCCACCATCTATAACATTTAGTAGGGAAACCCCCGCCCCTCCTCTTTCTTGCCTTTTCCTCCTTTCCACTTCTTTTTCTTTTCTTTCGTTTTCTTTCTTTCTTTTTTTTTTTTTTTTTAGTATATATTTATTTATTTTGAGAGAGAGAGAGACAAGAGGGTTAGGGGCAGAGAGATAGGGAGACAGAGAATCCAAAGCAGGCTCCATGCTATGAACACAGAGCCCAGCGCAGGGCTCAAACTCACAAACCATGGGATCGTGACCTGAGCCAAAATCAAGAGTTGGACTCTTAATTGACTGAGACACCCAGGCACCCCCACCGCCTTTCTACTTCTGGGAGCATGGAAGCAGCTTTTTGAATGGGAAAAAATAAATAAACCCTAAGAGTCAATTATTTGAGATGTGGCTTGGGAGGGTCTTTGTTCCACTTGCAAAAAGTCTGAATTTGACTTAAAACAACAACAACAACAACAACAACAACCCAACAAACTTGGGTTACAGTAAATGGGCCTGGTCCTTTTGACAGCTCCTTGGAAAGCCCCAGAACACTACCAATATCACATAAGGCCACAGAGAAATGTATAATCCTAAATCAGCCTTCGAAGGGAGAGTCCAATCAATTCAAGCCCATAAGATGTTTCCAGTGTAAATTCTTTGCTTAATTCTGGTTCAAGCACCTAGGGGGTTACAAGCAAATAGCAAAACGCTAGCTTTTGAGGAGCTGACATAACCATTAAGATAAAAACGTCTTCTGGGGGCGCCTGGGTGGCGCAGTCGGTTAAGCGTCCGACTTCAGCCAGGTCACGATCTCGCGGTCCGTGAGTTCGAGCCCCGCGTCGGGCTCTGGGCTGATGGCTCGGAGCCTGGAGCCTGTTTCCAATTCTGTGTCTCTCTCTCTCTCTGCCCCTCCCCCGTTCATGCTCTGTCTCTCTCTGTCCCAAAAATAAATTAAAAACGTTGAAAAAAGAAATTTAAAAAACAAAAAACAAAAAACAAAAAAAAACGTCTTCTAAAGAGAATGGTAGGGGATAGATTATAATCAAGGTGGAAATAGGGTGGGGAAGAATCTTGAGAGCCAAAGACAGAAGAGTATGCTGGGGTGAAATCAGGATGTGAGTGGATAATAGCAGAGCAAAAGAGCAGCAAAGTGAGAAGGAAGATGGCCAAGAATCATGACGATCACATGGTAGTCCTGGTTTTCTCGAAAACCCTTTCTCTGGCTTCTTCTCACCGCCCTTAGCAGAATGTCATTTTTGGTTTTAGACTAATAAATATCGATTGTAATGGCAGAAAATGACATTAAGAATTAAAATGCTATTACTCTTCAGATACTGAACCTTGCTTCCTACTGTCATTTGGTAAGTGTTGTGACTGTCTCAGACGTGGAGTCCCGTGTGACAGACTGGATCCTTCAACATTACCTAAACAGCTGCTGAATGGGAAGGTGGTGCCACTAAAGGGATGAGTTTCCCCTCTGTTGTGCATCTATTTCTTTCACAGTTTATTTTTTTTTATTTTTTATTTTTTTTATTTTTGAGACAGAGAGAGACACAGCATGAACGGGGGAGGGGCCGAGAGAGAGGGAGACACAGAATCGGAAGCAGGCTCCAGGCTCTGAGCCGTCAGCCCAGAGCCCGACGCGGGGCTCGAACTCGTGGACCGTGAGATGGTGACCTGAGCCGAAGTCGGACGCCTAACCGACTGAGCCACCCAGGCGCCCCTATTTCTTTCACAGTTTAAAAGGCTCCTAGGGCACCTGGGTGGCTCAGTGGGTTAAGCTTCTGACTCTTGATTTCAGCTCAGGTCATGATCTCACGATCCGTGGGTTCGAGCCCCGCGTTGGGCTTGAACTGAGAGATCGCGAGCTAAGCCGAAGTCGGACACTCAACTGACTGAGCCATCCAGGCGCCCCTCCTGTGTGTTGTTTTTTTATTTTATTTTTTACTTTTTAAAATTTACATCCAAATTAGTTAGCATATTGTGAACAATGATTTCAGGAGTAGATTCCTTAGTGCCCCTTCCCCACTTAGCCCATCCCACCTCCCACACCTCCTCCTGTAACCCTCTGTTTGTTCTCCATATTTATGAGTCTCTTATGTCTTGTCCTCCTCCCTGTTTTTATATTATTTTTGCTTCCCTTCCCTTATGTTAATCTGTTTTGTCTCTTAAAGTCCTCATATGAGTGAAGTCATAGGATTTTTGTCTTTCTCTGACTAATTGCACTTAGCATAATACCCTCCAGTTCCATCCACGTAGTTGCAAATGGCAAGATTTCATTCTTTTTGATTGCCGAGTAATACTCCATTGTGTGTGTGTGTGTGTGTGTGTGTGTGTGTGTGTGTGTGTGTACACACTACATCTTCTTTATCCATTCATCCATCAATGGACATTTGGGCTCTTTCCATACTTTGGCTATTGTTGATGGTGCTGCTGTAAACATGGGGGTGCGTGTGTCCCTTCGAAACAGCACACCTGTATCTCGTGGATCAATGCCTACTAGTGCAATTGCTGGGTTGTAGGGTAGCTCTATTTTTATTTTTTTGAGGAACCTCCATACTGTTTTCCAGAGTGGCTGCACCAGCTTGCATTCCCAACCCCTCCTATGGTTTTAAATATTATTTAAAACCACGATTTTCAGTGACAGGATAGTATCTTCTAGAATGGACATATAATCAATTTAAATAGAACTCTATTATTAGGCATTTTGGTTGTTCCTAATCATTTGCTACAACAAATAATATATATCCTTAACATAAATACCTTTGCGGCATCTCTGAATATATTTTTCTTTTTTGAGTTTTATTCATTTTTGACAAATAAAAATGAAATATATTTAAGATCTGCAATGTGATGTTTAAATGTGTATATATATACATATACATATATATATGTATATATATATATATATATATATACACATTGTGAAGTTATTACCACAATTAAACTAATTAAGGAGTACCTGGGTGGCTCAGTCAATTAAGCATTGGACTTTGGCTCAGGTCATGATCTCATAGTTGGTGAGTTCGAGCCCTGTGTAGGGCCCTGTGCCAACAGCTCAGAGCCTGGAGCCTGCTTCTGATTCTATGTCTCCGTCTCTCTCCGCCCCTCTGCTCACGCTCTCTCTCTCAAAAATAAATAAACATTGAAAATTTTTTTTAAAAAACCAATAATTCCATCACTTCCCTTAGTTACTATTCTGAATATTTCTATAACATAATATTCCTGGGGTGCCTGTGTAGCTCAGTCGGTTAAGTGTTCAACTCTTGATTTCAGCTCAGGTCGTGATCTCACACTTGGCTTCCTGAGATGGAGTCCCAGGTCTGGCTTGGCACAGGATTCTCTCTCTCCACCCCTCCCCAACGTGTGCACGTACACGCGAGTGTGCACATGTGCTCTTGCTCGTGCTCCTTCTCTCTCTCTCTCTCTCTCTCTCTTGCTGCCTTTATCAACATAAGTAAATAAACTTAAAAATATATACATATATTCCTAGGAGAGGGGATATAGGATCAAAGGCTATGGACACTTTCAAGACTCAACAGGTATGTTGCCAAGTTGAAATCTAGAAAAGTTGCTCTAATATACATTCCTGATTGCTCGACATCGTCCGTGATGGAAGCGCTTACACTAAAGACATCGGCCAATGCTAGAAATTGGGACTTGATTTATTGTCTTGCCCATTGTCTAGACCTAAAAAAGTCTAAAATGAGAAAATAGGAATAATTGAGGATTAAATTTAATCCTCATGTCTACAGCGGTCACATCACGAATAGCACAAAAATATCCAGGAAATATTCTTCCTATGTTGAAATCTCCTACCTGCTTCAGCAGAGAAGTCGCTCACGTCATGATGAATGAATGAAGTCCCAGCTCACAGTGATATAGAAGTCTAAACTGAAAAATGAGGTGAGTGTTTTAGCCTAACACTAAGTTTAGTTCTAAAATTATATGAAGAAACCATTCACAGAAAATTTTACATTAACCCTCAATGGGTATCGTACCTTTTACTGGTGCAACAAAATTATTTTTCAGATGCTGACACCCAAGATGCCAAAACAACAGTGGTGTTGCAGTGAAGCTGAGAGAGATTTTAGTTTAATTAATACAATTTTACAAGGCTGAGAGACAGTGTAACGGTAGATCGCCTATCAGAATTCATGACAACAAATTTAGCGGAGAAACAGGGGTTTAGGCTGCAACTCCACTTACCAAATGATGACTGAGTTACAACCAGAGCTGGACTATGATAAGAGAATTTGGCAGGAACAAGAATACTTTCTGTGAGAATCAAACGACTATGTGAAATAAGTAACGAGGAGGATTGTGTATATTAGTATTACTTATAAATTGTGTGCTATACATCCTTTATGTCAGTATAACTTATCAAACACACGTGTGTATTTTTCCAAAGAGCTGGTTGTTAAATATTTACCGGTACCTCTGCTCGTCACCTGCCCCCATACGAAACCGCACCCCCTAGTAGATCTGATTTCTAGCTAGAGTCTCCCCCAGTGACAAGCATGCCTCATATTACAGGCACCTGCTTTCAGACCAACACTCCATTGCCAATGCTCTCCTAACTGGGAGAGGCCCATGGCACGTCTTCGTTCTGCATAGCACCCTTCTCCGGGGAGGCCTGGGCCCCAGCATCCCTCAGATCTCTAGCGGTTCCTATCGCTGTAGAGAGCATTTCCAAGACTCAGTCATTGCGCCCAAAAGTTGGGTTCGGAAATCCCTGCCTACATTTTAAAATAGTTGCACAAATGTCACACCACGTTTTCTTCCCCCCGAAGGAGCCGCCGACTGTATATTTTCCAGCCTTGAGGATTCTTACCTTCGATGTTTTAACTTGTTGTTTTGACAACGTCGAGTTCTACGTAGGTCGTGATCAATCGTCTTCGAGTGTCTGCGGGAACAAGCCGGGTCTACTTAGCCCACATGTACACATACGCGCTGGTATAAAACGGTAATGGGTAGGAGCATCGCTTTCACTGAGCCAGAATTGTTTTATGAACTTACTCCAGGAGTGAAGGCTCACAGAGCTTGGTACGATACAACTTCTCTGCACAATTGAGAGACTCTTAAGAAATGAGGCAGGCAGGAATAATCGTAGAGCCTTTATTTCCACAGCCTCTTCTCTTGCATTAAATTCATCTAAGATCATTGCCTTAGACAAAACTCCAAGCTCTTTTATTCTTTTCACATGGATTTATTTCCAGGCTCATGCGTCCCCAGGGGAAGCCCCAGAGAGCAGTGTTGGTGTTTCCAGAATCAATTTATGGGCCTCTGAGGGCATTTGACATGGTCTCCTTTGCCCAGGTAACACAGGAACTGGCTGAGATTTTGTACGAGACAGATGTCGTCTGGAACATGAAGTAAAATGCCAGGGCCACAAAATGAACTCCAGGTTTGAACAAACAGAACAAACCCATCATTTAGCCACGTAAACAGCATGTGGAAGAGAGGCGACAGGTGGAACGGAATTCATCCAGTTCCTGGACCATTCACGTTTTATTTTTGTCTGCACTGATCAGATTCACTCTGGATCATTTAATTAAAAAAAAATTTTTTTTTTAACATTTATTTATTTTTGAGAGACGGAGAAAGACAGAGCATGAGCAGGGGAGGGAGAGAGACAGACAGGGAGACAGAATCCGAAACATTCTCCAGGCTCTGGGCTGTTTGTTGGCACAGAGCCCAACGCGGGGCCCGAACTCACGAACTGCGAGATCATGACCTGAGCTGAAGTTGGACGCTCGACCGACTGAGCCACTCAGGCGCCCCTCGAATCTTTTAATTTTTAAACCAGTGTGCACAGCCATCTTCGAACCCCAGCTGGGAGCGCACTGAGCACCCTGAATTAATGTGGCCTCTCAGAGACAGGTAGCTGTAGATCCCCCTTGATCTAAAATGTCAAAGAGAGGGGCGCCTGGATGGCTCAGTAGGTTGGGCATCCGACCGGCTCAGGTCATGGCCTCGCGGGTCATGAGTTCAAGCCCCGTGATGGGCTCTGTGCTGACCGCTCAGAGCCTGGAGCCTGTTTCGGATTCTGTGTCTCTTTCTCTCACTCTGCCCCTCCCCAACCCTCTCTCTCTTTCGCTCTCAAAAATAAAATAAAACATTAAACAAATAAAAATAAATACGGTCAGAGAGAATCTGAAAGACCGGAAGAATAAAACGTTTACTAATTTTTGTCTGGTCTTAGTAGTGGAATTAAGGCAAACGAAAACTGAAAATACGTGACAAACTATACAAACAGCCAGGAGAACAGAGTTTCGAAAAGAGAAGTCTCACAACAGTTTCATTAAGAAAATTAGACTGGTTGTAAATATCACCTATCGACTCCTTCCTCATGGAACTCTTTGTTATTCACACAAAGAACTGCACATTGATACTGCAAAGAGAAAACAACATATGGCTAACAAAAGGCACGTACCCAGAGCAAGATTTCTCAGAGAGCATGTTCCCAGCAAACACAATATCCTCATAGCAGTTTCAAACGTCTTAAAGTAACAGGCGCTGTCAGGGTTAGGGCCAGCGAGCTGCAGGGGCTGGTGTTCCCCCACCCATGTTTTTTTTGGGGGGGGGCGTGGGCTTTTTTCTTGCTCTTAAGTATCTCCTTTCATCTTGGGCTCAGTTCTACTCAGGCTCTACTGACACTTGTCACATAAGTCATTGCCTATTTTTTTTTTTTTTATGTTTATTCATTTTTGAGAAAGAGAGAGACAGAGTGTGCAGGGAAGGAGCCGAGAAAGAGGGAGACACAGAATCGGAAGCAGGCGCCAGGCTCCGAGCTGTCAGCACAGAGCCTGATGTTGGGCTTGAACTCATGAACCATGAGATCACGACCTGAGCTGAAGTCGAATGCTCAACCGACTGAGCCACCAGGTGTCCCAAGTCACTGCTTATTGATCAGCGCTCATGAGGGAGAAAGTTCCAGCACTTACTGTTGGTGGTGGGTTAATAAGCCAGCAGGTGAATGACCCTACTGATCTATGTTAAAAATCAAGATTTTCTGTCCTCTCCTCTGGTTCCTCACCATATACTGACACTAGGCAAAGGCACATGAAGATATGCATACACACACACACACACACACACACACACAAAGGTGGGCCTAGGCTTTTTGCTACTTTGCCACAGGATTTAGAACACCCCGCACGTCTGAGACCCGTTTCCTCTTTTGTAAAGCGAGGGGGTGGGAGTAGATGATCACTGGGGACCAGCACAGCTCACGGAGCTCAGGGACCAGGACGGCACATCATACCTTTGAAAGGAGATAGACGGTCTCTACAGTGGGGGCAATGAAAGCACTTATTCCATTCCATTGACGAACTGTGGCCCCCCTGGCATGCAGTCCCCAATTCTCTTTCACATTCTCACAGGGCCCTTTCTCTCCAGAGGATTTTCCCACCTGGGTTCGAATGCCTGTGATTAATGTCAAAGTTCAATCACAGTGGTTGGCAGGCACTTGCTGCGGAAGAAAGGCATGGAAGTGTTCGCAGGAGAACATCTTAAGGGTGATTTAAGAGGCTGAGACGGGTGAAAATTAGCATTGTTCTTACTGGGATTGCCCAGTCAGGAGCCCAGATGAGTCCTGTGGATGCCAGAAGGAAACTCACTGAGAAAGGGAGGCTGGTTACTTCTCACATGAAGAGCAACTCGTGTAAAAATAGATACCCCACTCTTCCAGTCATCTACTGTTGCATAGAAAGCGAACCCAGAATGTACTGGCTTAAAACAGCAACCATTTTATTGTTTTTCCCAATTATGTGGGTCAGGAATTCTGGCAGGGTGTGGCTGGTGGTTCTTCTATTTCACGTGTCATCTGTAAAAGTCATTTAGTAGTTGCTGGATGGGCTGGGGTGGGGGTCCAAGATGGCTCCTCTTGTTGGTATGTTGCTTTGGTTAAGGCGGGCTGGGCTCAGCTGGGAATATTGACTGGAGCGCCTACATGAGATCTCTCTGCCATAAGGGTCTCAGGTTACTTGAATTTCTTACTCAGCATTCAGGGCTCCCACAGAGAGTATTCAGAGAGGCCAGGGAGAAAGTAAAGCTTATGATCTTAGCCTTGAAGTTTCCAGAACATCACTTCTGCATCCTACTGATGAAGGAAGTCACTACCGCCAGCCCAGATTCAAGGAGTGGTGAATTCAGTTCTACCTCTCAGTGGGAGTAGCAAAGAACTTGCAGCCATCTTTAATCTACGACATCCACCCCATCCTCTAAAAGAAAATTACCTATAGCAGGTCCAGTGGGTTTTTAGCTACTGTGTAAGACTGCCCACCTCAGAGTTCAGGTACTTGATCAAGGGCACAGGGCTTTCACCCCCACATGCATAACTCTTAACCCAAATGCTGGTGCCTTCACTCTAACGACCAAATCCTGTGGTCTATTTTCTCTTTGCCACTTGACTCAGACTCTTTCTCCTTCTCTTCATTCATTCTTCTTCTCGTATTGGTAATAAAAAAATGGTGCCTGTCTTAATTCCTTCAGGCTGCTCTGACAAATATACCAGAGACTGGATGGCTTCAACATTTATTTCTCACAGTTCTGGAGGTCGGGAAGACAGGGATGGAGACACCAGCAGATCCGGTGTCTGGTGAGGGTCTGCTTCCTGGCTTGCAGACGGCTGCCCTCCTGCTGTATCTTTATGTGGCAGAGAGAAAAAGATCATCCCTCTCATGTCCTTTCTTAGGTGGGCGTCCTGTTCGGGAGGGCTCTGCCGTCTTGACCTAAATTTCTGGCAAAGGCTCCAGCTCCAAATACCATCACTTTGTGAGTTAGGCTTTACTGTATGAATTGGGGTGGGGGTGGGGGCACATGCATTCAGTCCACAGCAGTGTTCTTTTTAATCACAAAGTAACACATGCTCAGGGTAGAAAATAGAAGGAGGAAAGTGACTCATAATGCCACAATCTGGAGATAAGCACAAGAAACACATCCTTCCATTCTTTCTTCTGTGCATACATATTTATGTTTGTGGTTTACATTACATACTGCTCACATCGTGCTTTTTCAATAAATAACTCATGACCATTTTGGTAACTGGTCAGATACTCCTCGCATTGTACTTTAATGCTCCCAAACTATTCCGTGACAGAGAGTGCCATGATTTATTTAACGATTTCCTAATTGTCGTTCACGTAGGCTGTTTTCAAATTTTGACTTGGATAGCTATTACTCCAAACGTTCTCACCTGGCAAGCTTTGCCCATATTGCGTTATTATTTCTTTAAGGGAGATTCTGAGAAGTGGAATTTCTGGGTCGAATCCCCTCACCTTGAAATTCTTCCTTCTTTTGACTTCTGGGTCACTCCTTCCTTCAGGATCCCATTATCTCTCGATAATCAGTTCTCCGCATCAGGCTTCCTCTTTTCCATTGCTTACGGCTGGTGGGTGACGTCCTGGGACCTGGTAAGAAGCGCCGGAGTTTAAAATCCTAGAAGAAGAAATAATAAGATTATTTTCAACTGGCAAAAATGTATTCCTAATAAACCCAAAGTAGTAAACACAAACATTAGTGAAGACTATTTAATAGTGCAATAAAATGTCTGGTTATAAAAGTCATCTTCACGTTTCCGTACTATATGAGGGGTGCCTGGGTGGCTCAGCTGGTTAAGTGTCTGACTCTTGATCTCAGGGCTTGATCTCAGGATCCTGAGTTCAAGCCCCTCACTGGGCTCCATGCTGGGCATGGAGCCTACTAAAAAATATAAACGCAAAAGTCAAGAAAAGGATGTTCAGAATGTAGACAAAAAGAAAACCCAAGCCTCAGTACTATGCAAAAAGAAAATATAATTAAAATGGCACGATTTTCATAAAGGCAAGCAAAAATATAAAATAGTTGAGAATCTAATGCCATTAGTGCAAAATACCATGCTTCTTAAAAGAGAGAGGAAATAAGGCAATATAGCAATTCTAATTATAAATCAGAGTTTCAACAGTATTCTGATTAAAATTCTAATTGCATACTTTACAGACCTTAATATAATAAGCCTAAAAATTCATTTGGAAAAACAGAGGGAATATTGATAAAAAGAACAGTGAGAGACGGCTAGCTTTATCTGAACATTGATTTTATTATAATACTCAAAGAATCAAAAGGATATTTTAGAGATTTGTTCTAAAACACAAGCACAGACCAACATAACAAAACAGAATGGAATAGTTGTAATTTATGTACACAGTTTAATATTTAAGGGATCCAAACGAACAATAGAATTCTTCTAATAATAATGGTATCTGTGTGGCTAAATATCACTAAGTAGAAAAATTAATTTGAACCCACACTTCTCATCAGGGATATTAAAGAATTTATTTTTATTTTAATTGTGAAGGTGAACAAAAATACAGACAATGATTAAAGGTATTAAAAAGCATTTTTCAAGCAATGGAAAATTTGTCCCCAAAAAAGGACATTTTTAAACGAATTCTTGGAAGATCCGGGGAGAAGTATATTCTATACGTCACTTTCGAATGAGAGAATTTCTTATTTTGTGATGTGAAGAGTAAGGGAGATGATTCGTTTCCAGAAATACCAAATAAAAGCTGTGCTGTCTAGTTGACGGGTTTATAACCTATTGGAAATATATATGAACTCTCCCCCCCACCCCATCCCATAATGGAGTCCCAAACCCTTAGACACTTCACTACCTGGTTCTTCTTCCCCTCTGTTCGTGGGCTTATTTTCATGGGTTTTGCAGTGCACCTGTGCCAAAGAACAAAGGAGGGACTCAAAGTCTCTGTGCCACCTCGGGAAATGTACGTTTGTTCCGATCAGACCACTTTTTGCCTTACATGGGCATAGGCGAGGTCTGGTAAGGCTTGTAACCTCTGTCGCACTCAGCCAATGGGGAACCAGGGGAGGGGCTTGCACGCTAGGAAATAAATTGTCTGCTGTGACTCCCCGAGTGTGCCTGTCAGACACCTGCTCTTGCAAAAACATTGATCCGCGCCCCTCCTTTGATCCGGTCAGTGGGCTTACTTCTCACAATGATCTGAAAAGTTGTGGAAATTATCATACCTCTTGGTCCTGGGGAACCATAGCTGCTTAGTTTCAGGGCAATGGAGCATTTACAGAAGGGATAAAAGCTGCCCAGACACCTTCCCACTGGTGACAAGGAGCCTGTCCAACTTCAGGGACTAGCATCTGCAACAGTCGCGGTGGCCAGCTTAGCCTCTGAGGCTTTCCATTCCAAGAAAAGTGGCTGCTATCCAGGGCAAGGGAGAGACCAACAAAGAGGTCTGCAAGGCAGCATTCTGGAGGCGCTGGCACAGGGAGGCAAAGAACCATCCAGAAATCTGCCAGGGGATAACAGGGAGAGCCTTGGAAGACACTACAACTGTAGGTCAGGTTCGAGTTGTTTCTATACCGTGCCTCTCATGACATCCTGGGAGTGACCCTGGACGTCAGGGGCAGCTAGCTGGGGTGGAAGAACTATAGCGAGAAGAGAAGACGATCGGATCATCATTACCCCGGACTGTCAAGGAAGCCACGTGTTCACCGGTTGTCTTCCAGGAGGGCGGGATGCCCGCTGAGCTGGGAAGCCGGCTGTGTCACTGCCCCAGTTGGTCCCAGCAATAATCTCGGGCCTACCAGAGGACAGAACATTAACTCTGTGTCTATTTCCTTTATTGCTTGAAAGGGGAGAGAAAAGTAGAGAAAATACCCCCTGTACTATTTCCATCTCAACAGACATCTTTAAAACGGGGAGAACAATACATACTTTAGGAAGCCTACCTCTCTTTATGCATCAGATATAACAGAGCCATTAACGCTGTGTGTCCTAGGAGGGGATTCTAATTTAAATCCACATGAGGGGGCTGACTACATAAGGGAACCCTATGGTGAACCATTTGTAAAGCAAATAATCAGCCCTGAACAAATCTGTCTCTAAATCTGGATTTTCATAGTCTAGATCAGATTTGCCTGGAGGAAGTGCTCTCTACAAATTTATCTTCTGTTCAAATTAGAATTCATCCGCATCCACGCAACCTTTAGAACACGACTTCCGTAAGGAGCCACCGAGTGCGTATGTCCTAAGAATCCAACACCATCAATAACATTAGCTCAGTTTTTGCCTTCATCCACACTTCAGGAAACGTAGATGCCCTGCTGTCACAGAGGTTACGTTCTGTTTCTCTGTGAAACTGTAGGGCTTCATCCACAACAGAAGGATACAAAAGGCAATTAATACGTGAAAAGCAGCTCCGTCTCGAAGGCCATCAGAGAAATGCAAATATGTGTCCCCTGAACACCTGTCTCTTCCCGGGTTACGTTCTGGGCCAGGTGGCTGACCAGTTCGAGGAGCGAGAGCTCAGGGCACTCAGGCCCTCTCGAGGCAGGACCTCGCTTCCATACCTCGGTGACGGACCCGACGAAGACTCTGCGCAAACGGATGCTAAGTAGCTTTAATTTGTGGAAAGGAAACGTTACTTGGAAACATAAAGTCCTTAGTGCTTTTACGCTGGGGTAGAGCTCCGGGCGCTGGAGAAAGCACTTCGAGATCAGAAATCCAGCCACGTCGTTAGTAATTCATTTGCTTTGGCACATATGGGAGATAATGCGTTCCTTGGCCCTGTGGCCCAGGGGGTCAGTTCTGCCAGCAACGATTTGGAAAGACTTCTGAGCCAAGCACCGCGTGGGCTGCTGCAGGGGCCGGAGGGGCCCCCCTCCTGCCGCAGCCGCTCCGGCAGCTGGGATGAAGGCTTTTCCTTTTGTCTGCTGAAACCAAGTGTCCAGGTTCTGCAGAAAAGTGTGTATTCGGCAGCCTAGACCCACTGAACAAATACGGGAATGCTCTCAGATGCCCCGAGAGCCTTTTCGGGTGCCACGGCGCACTTTCCATTGTCAGCCCAAGACCCGACTGAGGCCAGCTCTCCCATCGTCGAAAGTCACATGCTGTCAGGCCCGTAGGGCTGGGTGGGGCATAAGAACCGCACCCTGTGCATTTTCTGCAAGTTCTGTGCCAGCTTATGAAAAATGAGCCCTCTCAAATAGAATACGATGGTGGTTAGCAAATTCACATGAGGCATGAATCTTCTTAATCTAACTTAGGTAACCGGATCATTTGCCAAGTATCAATAATTTCTCCATCCCTCTTTAACGGGCAGTGGTAACGGAAGAGAGCAGTGCTGTAACTTTCCTGTTTTAAACATGGTTATCTAACAAATACTTTTCGCTGATTATTATACAAATCAGTGGTTGATTTAAAAAAAGGAAGGAAGGAAGCAAATAACCCACCAGTTCATCGGTAGAGTGGGATTGCATGAAAGGATATTCTCTCACAGTTGGTGTGCCCTTCTTTTAATTGTTTTGCTGGGCTGGTGCCGAAATGAGCTTGCATTTCTCAGTATGCACTAATTAATGCTACCAGAGAAGTGGCCGGGAAGTGTGCTGCAGGGGAAGGGGAATTGAGTTTGGGATTAGCATTTGAACAGCATTTGCTGGGGGAAGGCGGAGGCAGCTGGTTCTCTCGCCCATGCAGAAACCTGCTTTGCTTACATTACCATAGCACTTTGATTCCCACATGCAAAAAAGCCTTTCATCCATTCTTTTTTATCAGTTCCCCTGACCAGCAAGTGAAGGATGTGAGGTCACCATCAAGATGCCCTTTACGTGGTCACCCATTAATGGATCGGTCAGGGACCAGTGCCATCCAATTGACCACCGCTCACCCCTATGGAAGGACAGGATTGAAATCAGGTTCGTCCAATTTCTAGCCAGAGGAGAGAAAGGAAGAGTCCAAAATCTTGATATGTCAACCCTGGATTCATCAGAACCATGGGAAGTCCGAGCCCTCTGTGACGCTTCCCGAACCTATCTGGCCTCCCTCGTGTCCCCTTTCTGTGATCTCTAACTGCACCCATTGCTTTGCACCTCCTCTCAGCATTTACTGCAGTCACAGGGCATCCCGTAATGTTTCATGAGGGCTTGTCTTCGCTCATTCAGGAGTGGGATACAGCCTTAGATTGCGTGGTCAGGCCTGTGAAGAGCTGACACTGGGCAGATACCTCCGTGGTGAGTGTTGCTGGACAGTTTCCTCGAGAAACAGACTCTGGATGGAAATTAGCACACACGGCATTGATTACAGATGTGTGCTTGGGATCCACTCCCAGGGAATGAGAGAGAGAAGAAGCAGCATCGGCAGAGGGACAAGCTGAGCCCGATACAGTCCCAATGAAGGTCTCTGGAGCGGAGATGGCCTTTCAGAGTTGCCCCAAATTGGGGCAAGGGAGAGAGGCATTTATGCCTCTGCAACAATCAGTCATTAGATGTGGACTGCTCCAAAAAGGAAACATGACCTTGGGAGAGGCGGCTCTCTTGGCTGGGGTAATTCCCCAAGGGCACGGACAGCCCAGGGCTGCCTGCTGGCAACACTTACAGCAGCTGGGGAACAAGTCCTTCATTTCTGAAGAGGGATCTCGGCGGGAAACAGCATCCACAACAATGAATACAAATACATGGAAGGAGAACATTTGGTAGAGGAAACAGCACACGCAAGAGCCTAAGGCAAGAGTTTGCTAGATGTGTGTAAACAGTGGGAAGGAGGAAGTATACTAAAGAGAATGTAGGACAAGGAGTGGTAGAGGCAGGCAGGAGCTTATGGCCTAGGAGTTCTGTATCTATTCTGGTGGCGAAGGGAGCCATTTCAGGGTTTAAGCAGGAGAGTAACAGGACCGATTTATCCTTTTGCCGATCACGTTGACTGTCGGGTAGAAGGGGGCTGTAGGGTGGAGAGGAGAAGCAGGGGAGCAGGAAGGGGTGGTTGTACCAGGTGTGGTATGAGATGGTAGTAACTTGGATGAGGGTTATTGCAGGGGAGCTGAGGAGCAGTGGTCAAATTTGGGATTTATCTCGGGAGTAGACCCAATAGGTCATGCTGATTGGTTGGATATGGGGTGTGAGGGAAAAGAGGATTAAAGACGACTCCTAGGTATGCAGCCTGCCCAAGTGGGGAGATGGAAATAGTTCGGGGGTGACTACGTATGATTGGAGGACAGAGGGGCAAATGAGTTCGGATTTGTCCTAGACAAGCTGAGTTTGTCTTCGTCTTCTCAGAAACAAATTCTGAGACCAGAGTCGGGAGTGTTACAGTTTCACTGGGAGAGGGTCCAAGGAAACACAAATAGGGAGATGGGTAAGGGTGATGGGGAAGAGAAGGCAGCCCATAGGGTGTACTTTATCAAGCAAGTCCCTAATGTGTAGACAATTGAGCTCACGGTCTTGCATCGCGGAGCGGTCCTACCCAAAAGGTAAATAAAGATGCCGGAATATTTGTCAACCACTCTTATGAATGCTCCTGAGTCATTAATTCCTCGGCACTTCCGAGCTGTACATTTAAGCAGAGTGAACTCTGCCAGCCTGAGGAAGTCCTTGTGCAAAGAGGCAGCTGCTGGCAACCAGAAGTTAGGCCGGTGGGCACTGAAATGGGAAAAGCTGGAGAGATCCTGGTGGGAAACAATGGATCCAGAGTCAGGACCTAGTTAAGACACCAGATAACACAAGGAGGAGCCAGTATCTAAGGGGACCAATGTCATAGTTGACTCTAACGTCACAAAGAAAAAGTCACGCAGCCAGATGAGACAGTGGTCTGGTCCAAGTGTCGCCCATGGACAGAGCTTATTGGCTCTGGCACAACCTTTGAAGGTCCCAAGGCAGTAACAGTGGCTATCTTCAGTTCTAGAATCTCAGTGGTTTTGAATGGATCATTAAGGGATGTCAGAGTTGTTTTTCTGGGGGACTTGCCTAAAGACTGATTAGGTAACCTTCTCGAGGTTATCTATAACCCTGGGGCTGTATAAATGTTCCCCTTCTACAAATGCAGAAGGTAAGGTACAAGAAAGAGGAGGGTTTTTCTTAGACTCTGAAAGTTTGTCAGCTTCCCTGCCGGAGAACACTGCACACAAAAAAGCTCATCTCAGTAATTGTTTCCACGAAGGAGGCTTGACTATTTTATCAATATTCGTGGAAAATGGTTTTTTAAAGCTAATAAGCACGTCAAAACATCTCAAACCTGAAGGTCACATTACTCAGAATTCTTCTCGGATCGTGCTTGAATTCTGCGTCATCTTTCTGTGACAGTAGCACAAGTTCCCAAGCAGTAGTAATTACCCCATTACTTAATCAAAGTCCTAATCTTTTAGGATCTATTGTCAAATATAATCATCTGTTTATCTTAAATAGGCCGTCTTCTCTTCGTTAAAGCCACAGGCAATGGAAGTGTTGGAATTTCCCGAAAGAATGGCTGACCGTAACATCATGGTTTCCTTCCCCAGCCCCTGGTCATCTTGTTCTGCAACCGATAACTAATTTCTCAAGGAACAAGGTCTTTCTTAACCAAAAAAAGAAGAAAAAAAAAAAAAAAGGCAAAAGCTTTGCCATCTAAACCTCAACAGCCTCCAATGTGGAGATGTTCCTGAAGCTTCTCCAAGGCACACTGGAGAGCTGATCTCCTCTGAGCTCCAACTTCTGCCCTTCACAATCTTTACTTGGGTCCTTCACGTTTGTTTGGCTTAACTACGCTCTTGAAACGTGTTTACCCTCTGGCCCAGATAAGCTCCTCTGAGTTCCCATTAACTCCCAGAGGTTCCTACCCTGTAACTCATGGAGCCCTGAGAACGGACAGATTTGTTTCACGTTTTCCATGGACCATTTCAAATTATACCAAATTTGATGTGGTTCTGCACTTAGGCTTTTCCAAGTTAAAGACCTCCCTGTAGCTTCTCCAGGAAACAGGCGACCTGAAACAAGGCTGAAAACCACTTTCTTTTTCTTATCCCTTTTGAAAAGGTTTCAAATAACTTTCCTTTGTTCTGTGTCTTCCCTTCGAACCAAGGGCATCCGTCAGGCTGCTCCCCCACTTCACTGGGTCATCCCAAACTACCCTCTACAAGTCTCTCTCTCTCTTTTTTTGCATTCACACCAGATTGCTCACATTTATACTCCAAACCCATACAGTGAGGTAGGAAATTGTTTCTCACTTTCTGATTTTTTTTTTTTAATTAATTGTGAGAGAGAGAGAGAGAGAGAGAGAGCACAGGGTAGGGGCACGGAGAGAAAATCTCAAGCAGGCTCTGCACTGTCAGCACAGAGCCTGACACGGGGCTCGAACTCGCCAATTGTGAGATACGACCCGAGCTGAAATCAAGAGTGGGACGCTGCACTGACTGAGCCACCCAGGTGCCCCTCTTACTCTCTGATGCTTAAAGTGGCTAAATATTTTCGCCCTGGAATGGGCATTAAGATGTTGTCTTTTCCTCATTTATTTATGAACTGGAAACTTGGGCTCTGCTCCAATAAAGATGTCCCACTGAGTTTACCATGCTAGGGAACAGGAAGATTCAAGGACGATCTGAATCAGAACCTGCAGGAAGCAATCCTTCTCATTATCACACCCGAGACTCTTCCTCCTGCTAGATTTCGCACTCACTTGCAGTCACCATGGGCCACATAGTCAGCCGCACGGCATCGTGGTGCCAGCTTCACCCGCATATGTATGCTCAGCAGTTACGGTCTTACCTGCCACCTTGAAGACAAATACCATATAATTTCACTCATATGTGAAAGTTAAGAAACAAAACAGATGAACATATGGGAGGGGGAAAAAAGAGAGAGAGGGAAACAAACCATCGGAGACTCTTAGTGATAGAGAACAGGGAACAAACTGAAGGTTGCTGGATGGGAGGTAGGCAGGGGATGGGCTAGATGGGTGATGGGCATTAAGGAGGGCGCTTCTGATGAGCACTGGGTGTTGCATGTAAGTGATGAATCACTAAATTCTAGTCCTGAAACCAATATTGCACTACAGGTTAACTACCTAGAATTTAAATAAAGATTTGAAAAGAAAAAAAAAAAAATGAATGCAGTGGGGGATGGAGAGAATGGTCAGGTGTAAGGAGACTTAGGAGATAAGGAAGCAAGTGACTTACCGTGGCAGTGAGAAGGGAGGGAAGAAAGGAACCCAAGATTACTTCTTTGTTTCTCGATTGGGCGGGGGGGAGATGGTGATGCCAATCACTGGTAGGAATCAGAATGAGCAGTTTAGGCGTGGGGCAAGAAAGAGAGGTGAGGAATTCAACTTTGGGCATGTTGATTTTGAAGTGTCCACATTCAAGAAATCACTTGGGAAATTATCCTGCAGACACTTTAGAATACAAAGCCTGGGGCACCTGGGTGGCTCCGTCGGCTGAGCGTCCAACTTCATCTCAGGTCATAGTCTTGCAGTTCGTGGGTTTGAGCCCCGCGTCGGGCTCTGTGCTGCCGGCTCGGAGCCTGGAGCCTGCTTCGGATTCTGTGTCTCCCTCTCTCTCTGCCCCTCCCCTGCTCACGCTCTGTCTCTCTCAAAAAGAAACAAGCAACAACAAAAAAATACAAAGCCTGGGGGCGCCTGGGTGGCTCGGTCTGTTGGGCGGCCGACTTCGGATCAGGTCATGATCTCACAGTTCATGAGTTCGAGCTCCACATCAGGCTCTGTACTGACAGATCAGAGCCTGGTGCCTGCTTCCGATTTTGTGTCTCCCCCCACCCGTCCCCTGCTCACACTCTGTCTCTCGCTCTCAAAAATATATAAACATTAAGAAAAACTTTTTTAATTAAAAAAAAAAAAGACGTCAAAGAAAAATCAGCAATTGGACAGAATTTAAAGAGGTGAAAATAGATTTTATTCAAAAAACTATTGTAATGGGGGCAGAGAGACTCTCGTAGAGAACTGGGCTTACTTCTGGAAACAGCCAGGGGCACCTGGTTGAAGTTTGGTCAAGCAAACAAATCCCTCTCACAGACCCCAAAAATAACACAAACCCTTTTTGCTGGAATTAAACCGAGCTACCACAGGCTTGGTGACTGATCTTAAATATTCTCAATATCATATGGAGCCGTATTTCTTTTTTTTTTTTTTTTTTTTTTTTTTTTTTTTTTTTTTTTTTTTTTTATGGAGCCATATTTCTATGTTACTGTAGGGAAGGAAAAAAAAAATTCTTCCTCTATTGTCTTTGGTTCAGTGGGTGGAGCCCATGCATCAAACTGAAAAAAGACAGATTGACAGGAGACAAAAAAAAAAAAAATAGAATTACGCACATGTCAGGGGAGTTCACAAAGAAATGTGACTGAGAAAGAAAGTTACACGAGCAAAGGGAAAAAGAGAGAGAGAGAGAGAAATCAAGAAACAGACTCTTGACTATAGGGGTGGTCACCAGAGGGGAGGGCGCAGAGGTGGGGGAACTAGGTGATGGGGACTAAAGTGTGCACCTGTCGTGATGAGCGCCGGGTGTTGTGTAGAAGTGATGAATCACTGTATTGTATACCCGAAACTAGTGTTACCCTGTATGTTAGCTGGAATTTAAATAAAAAGTGTTAAAAAGGGAAGGAGGTTAACCTGGATTATCCAGTGTGATCCCAGGTTTCCTTTAAATGCGGAAGGAGGAAGTAGGAGGATCCCTGTCTGAGGGAGGGGAGAAAAGCCTCGCTGGCTTTGAAGATGGAGGAAGAGGCCTCAAGCCGGGGAGGAGGAACGAGGAGCACAGGGAATTCAGGCCGCCTCTGGAAAGTGGAAGACACAGGAGACGGATTCTCCTCTAGAGCCTCCAGGAGGAACACAGATCTGCTCAGACCTCGATTTTAGCCCCATGAAATCCATGTCAGACTTGTGACCTCCAGAACTGCGAGAAAATACATGTGTGTTGTTTTAAGCTAAAAAAAAAAAAGAAGAAAAAAAAAGAAGAAGGAAGTCAGAATTCAGGATTACATGCCATTTTAACAAAGGATAATAAGTTAATGGTGGAGAAGTAACTAGAAAGAAGAGGGTTGGGCTTCTAAGGGCAGTAAGTTGTGGAAAGGTAAACACATGGGGAAAATAAAGGGATATGGAAGTTATTTAGCAATGCTTGTTCAACAGACTCGAGCTGGGGTTCTTTCGTTGAGGAGAGTTGTCTTGGTGATTAAGGTCATCGTGATGAAAGTCGTCCTCCTTTTCCTGGTTCAGGACTGGGAGATCCCTTTACAGACAGAGACCCCTTACCTTGGCCAAGGGTAATTTATGCCCTGCTTTTAGATAGGAAGGGGGAGGGCAGTGAGCTTTTCCTGTGTCTGCTGTTTCTCAAGTACCTTCAGCTCAAAATAATCCTTGTGCCAAAGTGGCATATGTTGGGGAAGCATACTCCGAGCATCTTCATTGCCAATAGAAGACGTGAGTCTGGACAGGGCCCCATGTGGAATGGTGAAGGCAGTTGTGAAAATCGACAAGGAAGAGGGGAACTAGGAGTGAATGAGTGTGTGTGTGTGTGTGTGTGTGTGTGTGTGTGTGTGAGAGAGAGAGAGAGAGAGAGAGAGAGAGAACCCTCCCACTAAAAGTAAGCCAAAATTCCAAACTCTATGAAAAAATCTAAGAAAGCCAACACAATGAACAATCAAAAGATAAATTCACTCAAAGGATGATTTTGAACTCATGTTCCCTAATAGTGAAGAGTAGTTACAAAAAAGAGAGGATCTAAGGAGTATAAGGAAACTAAACATTAAAACAAACCTTATTTATTAAAAAACAAAGTTTTTTATTGTTCATTCTTAAGAGATAGAGAGACAGAGCACGAGCAGGGGAGGGGCAGAGAGAGGAAGACACAGAATCTGAAGCAGGCTCCAGGCTCTGTGCTGTCAGCACTCCGGACAAAATAGTATGGAGGTCGCTCAAAAAGTTAAAAACAGAACTACCCTATGATCCAGGCACCTGGGTGGCTCAGTTGGCTGGGCAACTGACTTCGGCTCAGGTCATGATCTCACAGATCGTGAGTTCAGGCCCCACGTCGGGCTCTGTGCTGACAGCTCAGAGCCTGGAGCCTGCTTCGGATTCTGTGTCTCCCCCTCTCTCTACCCCTCCCCTGCTCATGCTCTGCGTCTGTCTCTCAATAATAAACACATGTTTAAAAAAAAAAAAAAAAGAACCACCCTATGATCCAGAAATTGCACTAGTATTTACTCAAAGAATAGTAATAATAAAAATACTAATTCAAAAGGATACATGCACCCCAATGTCTATAGCAGCATTATCTACAATAGCCAAATTATGGAAACAGCCCAAGTGTCCATTGATTAATGAACAGATAAAGCAGATAGGGTACGTATGTATGTATACACACACACACACACACACACACACACACACACACAATACACACAATGGAATATTACTCAGCCATAAAAAAGAATGAAACCTTGCCATTTGCAACAAATGGATGGAGCTTAAGAGTATTATGCTAAGCAAAGCAAATCAGAGAAAGACAAATACCTTATGATTTCACTCATATGTGGAATTTGAGAAACAAAACAAACACGCAGAGGGGAAAAAAGAGAGAGAGAGAGAGAGAGAGAGAGAGAGAGAGAGAGGCAAACCAAAAATCAGACTCTTAACTACAAAGAACAAACTGATGGGGGCACCCAGATGGCTCAGTTGATCGAACATCTGACTTTGGCTCAGGTCACGATCTCACTCACAGCTGGTGAGTTCGAACCCCGTGTCACGCTCTGTGCTGACAGCTCAGAGCCTGGAGCCTGCTTTGGATTCTGTCTTTCCCTCTCTCTCTCCCCTTCCCAACTTGTGCACTGTCTCTCTCTCTCAAAAGTAAATAAACATTAAAAAAATTTTTTAATGTGATAAGGGGTTCATAGTACAAAAGAACCTTTAGTTTGAAAACTAGGAGTTTTGTAAAGAAAGAGATCAGACAAAAAGAATTAGAGAAAGAAAAATGTCCAGAACTCAAGGATGTGATTTCCAACTGGAATGGGGCATCTGTGTGCTTAGACTGATAAATGAAAAGGATCCACATCAAGATCCAGGATGATGGAGTTGCAAAACCTACGTGGTGAAGACCCCAAAAATCTTCCATGAAGAGTTGGGCGTCAGGAACTCAGCAGACTGGCTCATCAGCAACACCGGAAGCCAGGAGACAATGAAGCACAGCGTTTGCAATTCTGGAGGAAAATGACCTCTAGTCCACAATTCTATATGGAACCAAATTATCAACCTTAAATGACAGGGAGTACAGAATAAGAAGCTTTTCAGATCATTCAGGAGTCAAGAAATTGGTCTCTTGTGGGCTCCTGGGTGGCTCAGTCAGTTGAGCATCCAACTTCTGCTCAGGTCATGATCTCACGGTTCATGAGTTCAAGCCCCACGTTCGGCTCTGTGCTGACAGCTCAGAGCCTGGCGTCGGCTTCAGATTCTGTGTCTCCTCTCTCTCTGCCCCTCTCCTGCTTGTGTTTGCACAGGTTCTCTCTCTCAAAAGTAAACTTTATTAAAAAAAAAAAAGAAAAAGAAAGAAAGAAATTTATCTCTTGTAAAAACACTGAAGCTTCTGCTCAGTGTAAGGGAGGAAATCACAGAAGTACAAGACAGGGGTCCAGCAAGCGGATAATCCAACACAGGGGAGAAATGACACAAATTCCCAAAATTACAGCGCGGAGTAGTCCCAGATTAATAGCTCTACAGAAGTCCCACGGAGCACACAAGAGGATGAAGGGATTCCCCAAGAACAAATGCAAATGATAGTTTATTTGATGTTTCAACATATTGGAAGATTTTAATCTCTGGCAGAGATTTGAGGATAAAGCAATGGTGTGGGGAAGGGTGGTCAAAATCATCCCAGGTTGAAAACTGGAAGAGGGAACTGTTTTGGGTCTAAGTAGGGGCGCCTGGGTGGCTCAGTTGGTTAAGCAGCTGACTCCTGGTTTCGGCTCAGGTCATGATCTTGAAGTTCCTGATACTGAGCCCCGAGTCAGGCTCTGCACTGACAGTGAGGAGCCGGCTGGGGATTCTCTCCGCCCCCCCTGCCCCTCCCCTGCTCTAAAGTGTGCACTCTCTCTCTTAAATAAATTAAAAAAAAAAAAGTCAATAGTATTCACAGATACCAGTGATAATCACTTAAAAAGTATATTGATAATAGCAATAAAAACTGTAAGGCACCTAAGAATAAATCTCAAAGATGAACAAAAGCAAAATAGAAAATATCAGATCTGTTATTAACTGACACAGGAATATCTGAATAAGCAAACATAGGTCATGCGCATATACGGGAAGATAAAACTTCATGAGGATGGAGATCCTTCCAAGAGTAATTCATAAATTGAGTTCCGATAAGAATCTCCACAGGACGGGGGCGTCTGGGTGGCTCAGGCTCAGTTCAGCATCCAGCTTCAGCCCTGGTCATGATCTCATGGTTCGTGGGTTCAAGCCCCACATCAATCAGGCTCTTTGCTGTCAGCCCAGGGACTGCTTCGGATCCTCTCCTTTCCCCCCCTCTTTCCGCCCCTTCTCCGCACACAGGCTTTCTCTCTCTCCAAAAATAATAAAAAATAAAACTAAAAATAAAAAAAGAATCTCCATAGGACTTTCACTGGCTCTAACAAGTTGATCTTAAAAATTCATACAAGGAAGAGAAAATGGTTAAAAATGTAGAACCAACATGGGGCACCTGGGTAGCTCAGTCGATTAAGGGTCCGACTTCAGCTCAGGTCATGATCTCAAGGCTTGTGAGTTCGAGCCCCGCATCGGGCTCTGTGCTGGCAGCTCCGAGCTTGGAGGCAGTTTCAGATTCTGTGTCTCCCTCTCTCTCTGTCCCTCCCCTGCTCATACTCTGTCTTTCTCTCTCAAAAATAAACATTAAAACATTTTTTAAAAATAAAAAAAAAATGTAGAACCAACCGAAGAGAATAAAGAGACAGATCCCCTCATATTTGAAACTTGGTTTGTGGCAGAGGTAGAATTGCACACCTTTGGAGAAAGGATGGCCTATTCGATCAATAAACAGCTCTGGGCGAATCGGCTATCCACGGGAAAAAGAAAACTGGGCCCCTAGGACATATAGAAACCAATTCCAGGTGTATTAAAAGCTTAAATCTGAAAAGTGAAATCATCGATGATCTATAGAAAAATATCCTCCCTATATAAGAACACATACATCATAATGCGAATTACTACTGTTTGACTAAATTACTATTTTAAATTTCTTATAATCAAGGACACCCTACATATATAGATAAGACAAAGCCCTCCGGAAGAAGCTACTTATAATTCATTAAATAACATAGGATTAGTACCTAGTAAATTTTTATTTTTTTTTTAAAGATTTTTTTAAAGTAATCTTTATACTCAATGTGGAGCTCGAACTCACAGTCCTGAGATCAGGAGTCCCATGCCCTACTGACTAAGCCAGCCAACCACCCCAGGACCCAGTTGTCCATCAACTGATGAATGGATAAAGAAATTGTGGTTTATATACACAATGGAGTACTACGTGGCAATGAGAAAGAACGAAATCTGGCATTTTGTAGCAACGTGGATGCAACTAGAGAGTGTTATGCTAAGTGAAATAAGTCACACAGAGAAAGACAGATACCATATGTTTTCACTCTTATGTGGATCCTGAGAAATTTGACAGAAGACCATGGGGGAGGCGGGAAAAAGAGTTAGAGAGGGAGGGAGCCAAACCATAAGAGACTCTTAAAAACTGAGAACAAACTGAGGGTTGATGGGGGGGGGGGAGGGGGATGGGTATTGAGGAGGGCACCTGTTGGGATGAGCACTGGGTGTTGTATGGAAACCAATTTGACAATAAATTTCATATTTAAAAAAAAAAAAAAAACGTTTACAGATCAATAAGATAAGCTTAACTGAAAAGAAGACAAAAGAATAAGCATGACATTCCAGAAGGGGGAAATGTGATGACTCAGTAACATACGAAATGGTCCCTACCCTCATATTAGTCAACAGAGACATGCAAATTAGTCACAATAATCTACCATTTCACACCCAGCAGAGCCTTGAGTTTCTTCTGATATCCATTTCCTCCCCCATGTCTCAGGTAAAGCATGGTTTAAGGCAATCACAGCTAACAAGCCACAAGGCGATATCTGCTGTGTGGTTCTAGGCAAGGCTTATTCACCCTAAAAAGAAAAGACATGTAGGGAAGGAAAAATCGTGGATATCTGGGGGTCTCCTGGTGATGCCTGGAGCTATGGCAGTCATCTTGTGAAGTGTATAGAGTGACCTTGAAATGAAAGCACGGAGGAGCGCACAGGAGGAAAATGGAAGAAACCTGGTCCTTAATGACATTAATGACTAACCCTAGAAATGCCAAACCAGATTTTGTATGTGTGTGTGGGGGGGAGAGAGGCACAGAATGACAAATTCCCTTATTGTTGAAGACATTTTGAATTTGGTTTTCTAATACTCGCAGCTTAAATCATCCTAAACGTCTCTGACGCTAAACTACAAATTACCCAAAAGGAGGGTTCACTTTTATCCTCTGTGCTAAAAACGCGGCTAAACAGAGGCTCAAAAAGTACTTATTAAATAAAATAGAGACTATCCAGTCAGGATGGCACTAGACAGAATGGTAAAGTAAATGAATTCTTTTTTATATTCCTCTTTTTTGGTCCCCCTTCTCATCACTCCCCACCCACATATTCCCACTATACCCACGAGGCCCCCCTCAATTCTTCTGATGCAAAATGACAGGGGATAAAATTTCTCTCCCCTCCTTCATGCCCCTTATCAAAAACAACTCTTATGCTGCCATTCCCTCCAGAGTCCCATGCACTGCAAACATTAATATTATTAACTAATTGCACTAAAATATTTAGTTCCTTAATTTAGATTCCTGCCCAGATCATATTTCCATTGTCACAGCTATCTGCAAACTCTTAACCAAAGAAGAAGCCTCTATTAGGGTTCTCAGACCCAGTTCCAACATGGCAGGGGAGAGGGTTCCACCCCACAAAACACTAAGCAATTCTCGGGCATCCTGTTGGTGTCCAAGAATTCAAGTCAATTCTGACACTGTCCGCCCAGAGACAGCATCAGATTCTACAGGTTAAGGATCCAGTCCCACTAGACGGCCCCCACCCCACTCCAGACACCAGTTGCAAGCCCCAGGCTGTTACCTGCGCTTCTGACCAACTGGCTTCTTCCCTTAGGTTCCATTAATTTGCCAGAGCAGCTTTCAGAACTCCGGGAAACCCATCTACTGGTTTGTTCAAGGATGGGATAAAGGATACGAATCAAGAGTCAGATGAAGAGAGAGAGTGAGGTCCTGAACGAAAGATCTTCTGTCCTTGTGGAGCTTGGGGCCAGCTTGGTGGCCCGTGGGAGTCTTCGGGCTTGAAGATCAGAAGTGCTCCGGAAATAAAATCTCTCCTCTACAGTTTTTATGGAGGCTTCATTACATAGTCATGGTTAATGAAGTCGTGGCCATTGCCTGATTCAGCCTGCCGCGCCTCTCCCCTCCCCGGGGGGGCGGGACAGGGTGGGCATGAAAGGTCCAACCCCTCCACTCACTGGTTGGTCCTCCTGGCAACCAGCCCCGCCCCTGGGCGGGATCCAGAAATCACCTTCGTTAATAACAAGATGCCCATTTCACTCCTCCACTAGACGAACACTCAGGAACTGCGGATGAAGAGCAGATGTTTCCGAATGACCAAATATATATTTCTCATAAATTATTATATCAAAAGCCAACAGTGGGAAGATGGGGCCCTGTGGCAAAGTTAGTGAGATATTGGGGGCGTCAGGGTGTTTTTCCAGCACCTCTTCGCACTCACCGGACACGCAGCTGTGCCTCTCACTCGCCAGCTTTCCTGTAGGGCCCGCCCATACAGCCCAGCTGAGGCCCGTGACCAATGCGTAACACAAGCACGTCCACTGGGGGCCTTGTGAGCAATGAGTCCGGCTGACCTCGTGCTATTCCCCAGGTGGGGGAACACTAGCCCGTTTCTTCTCAGAGGGAAGATCAATGTGAACTTACTTATTCATCTAATTTGGGCCAGCGCCTGAACCGTGGCTAACTAACCACTTGCGCAACTCCGACTGGCACCAGTCATGGGTTTTATTCACAAGAGAGCCGGTCGCATCCGCTGGGGAGAACAGCGCCCCCCGGAGTTGTGCGAGGACGCGCTGCTAGTTTGGAGTCCACAAACAAAATAGTCATGGTGGCCCAGAGATGATCTCTCCTCACTTGGTGAGTGGGAGAACCCTCTGGAACCTTCCAGCACAGCCTCTTGCCAACAGTCCTTTTTGTGGGGAGGCAGGAGAGAGATAGAAGCCATGGCGAGTAGAGACTAATAGCAGGAAACAACCCTGGGTGCTCTGTGGTTGTCAGCCCGGGCTGTGCAGTGGAACCACCAGGGAAGCCACAAAAACACTGGTGGCTGCATCGGAACTAACTGGTCTGGGGTGTAACCTGGGCACCTGGGATATTAAAATACCCCCAGGGGAGCCAGTGAGCGGTCAGGCTGTGAACCACTGCCCCAAAGCTATTTTAGCTGGCGACTCCCACCCCCACCCTCACCCCCACCCCCATACCCACCCCCATGCCCCAAATCCCATCTTGTACTAGAAGTGTTTTCTTTTCACCGAAGCCTGACTTTAAGTTTTCTAATACCTTCGGCTCATTAGTTAATCTACATAACATGCCTGTAGGGCAAGTCGGTGCCGGTTGCCTTTTTTTTTTTTTTTTTTTTAAGTAGGCTCCACGCCCTGCAGGGGTCTTGAACTCAACCCTGAGATCAAGAGTCACATGCTCTATAACTGAGCCAGCCCAGCGCCCTACTGTTCGCCCATTTTCGATAGGAGGCAAGCAAACTCTGAGAACATACGGCTCTAAGTTAGGGATTTATAAAGTGCCTTTTCTCCTAAGAGATTTTTTTAATTGTTAGAAGTGAAAATGTTCTCTTTTCCGCCTGTCCCTTGAGGGCAGGAAGCTAAGGATTTGAGTCAGACACATGAATGACATTGACAATTGGGACTGCAAAAGGTGGAAACGGGTTGTCTTAGGGAGGCATCAGTCTCCCTAAGGGATCTTTATCTTAGTGGAAGATACTCATATTAATACTCAGATGATCTCTCATGGATTTTTCCAAATCTTCGACTCTACGAATGCTACACGTACAGTTTCTGTTGCTCTCTGTGTTCCTCTCCATAACACATTTGGTTTGTGGGAGTCTACACATATCTGTTGTATATGCGTGGGTCTGGACTTGGGCGAATGCTCTTTTAATGCAGCCTTTTCAGCCATCTCCAATAGCATCTCAACATACTTTCCCCAGGATTATGCCTTTATATCCCTGGATGTCAAACCTCTTCTGTTTTAGAGCAGATTAACAAAATCTTGTACAAACGGTGTAAGGCAGATATTAGATTTAAATATGAGTCAGTAATTGTTTTGAATTTATTTTTGAGAGAGAGAGAGAGACAGAGCACGAATGGGGTAGGGGCAGAGAGAGGGAAGACACAGAATCCAAAGCAGGCTCCAGGCTCTGAGCTGTCAGCACAGAGCCTGACGCGGGGCTCGAACCCACGAACCGTGAGATCATGACCTGAGCCGAAGTTGGTGGCTCAACCCACTGAACCACCCAGGCGCCCCTGAGTCAGTAATTTTTATGCGTAACAAAGGCGATCCATTGTTTCAGGGTGGTTTGATGAATGCAAAACACTGTAGCTTTTTATCTGGAAATGATGTCAAACTTTGACAAATTGCAAAAATAAAAATGTCATAGAGTCTCCTGGTATATCCTTTGCTCAGATTCACCTATTTTAAACATTCTACCCTCTGCGCTCTATCATTTGATCTCCTCCCTCTCTCCTCTCTCTCTTTTTCTCTCTCTCTCCCTCCCCACTCTCTCTCCACATGCACACAATTATTTTCTGAAGGATTTGAGGACAAGTTCTACGTCATGACACTTTACCCCTGAATACTTGAGTGCGTGTTTCTAAGGATGGAGATATTCCATTATGTAATTATGATACAGTTATCAGCTTGATAAATAAATTTACATTGATTCAATACTCTACCATCCCTTCTCCGGTTTTTCCAGTTAACCTAATAATGTCCCTTATGACATTCCCCTCCCCGTCGCCTTTACTGCACAAGCCAGTCCAGGGTCAGTTATTTCATTTAGTTGTTCTGTCTCTCGGTCGCCTCCAGTCTGGAGCATTTCCTCTTTCTTTCTCTTTTATACCATTAACATCGGTAAAGAGTATAGTTACCGCACCCCCCGCCCCGACCTTTTAAAAAAAATAGGACATGCCACATTTGGGGTTTGTCTGATGTCTCTTTGGAATGAGATTGAGATTATGTACCCTTGGCTGGAACACCACGCAGATGATGCTGTGTCCTTCTCAGAGCATCATACCTGGAGGTACAGGAAGCTCCTCTGTCTCTCCTTAGCAGTGTTAATTTTGATCTCTCAGTCTAGGTGTTGTCTGATGTTTCCACTGTACTGTAACGTCTCCCTTCTTCCCTTGTAATTATGACACCTTCCCTGGGGAGACACTCTTAAGACTAAATGTATACTCTGCTCCTCAGCAAAATATCCCCCTAGATTTAGCACTCACTCAGGATTCCTGCCTTTCCCAGTCTTTACCTTGGTGCTTTGGAAATAATGTGTTTTGGAAGACATGTTCGACCCAGCACTCCCTTCACATTTACCAGTTTGTCTGTAGTCCTTGTGAGCCAAAGAGGGTTCTCCTTGCTCTTTCTTCTATTCCTCCCTTCCTTCCTCCCTCCCTTCCTCCCTCCCTTACTTCCTCCTTTCTTTTCTTTCTTTTCTTCCTTTCCTTTCTTCCTTTCTTTCTTCCTTCTTCCTCCCTTCCTTCCTCCCTCCCTTCCCTCCTCCCTCCCTTCCTTCCTCCCTCCCTCCCTCCCTCTCTTCCCTCCCTCCATTCCTTTCTTCCTTCCTTCCTTCCTTCCTTCCTCTCTCCCTCCCTCCCTCCCTCTCTTCCTTCCTCCCTCCCTCCCTCCCTCCCTTCCTTCCTTCCTTCCTCCCTCCCTCTCTTCCCTCCCTCCATTCCTTTCTTCCTTCCTTCTTTCCTTCCTCTCTCCCTCCCTCCCTCCCTTCCTTCCTTCCTTTCTTATCTACCTAGATTCATGAATTCCAATTTTTTTCAATGGTTTATAAATTATTACTGTGCTTAATCACTTTTGTGCTAAGATTGGGAGACTCTTCATGCTGGGTCCTTTGTCCTCATGATGTGTCCACGACTGTTTGGAACACTTTCTTACTTTCTGTCATAAAGGAATGTTTCAGGCCAGGGCCTCAGGAGGCCAGGTGCTTTAAGACCACCATCTTTGAACTTGTCTAAGTCTCCACTGGCTCCTAGGACCTCCCTAGGCCAGCACTGGAGGCTTGGGGAGAGTACCCTATCAGCTTTCTTCCCTTTGATGCGCGTTCCCAACCTCGGTCTGCTGTCCCCTTGTTTCCTCCAAGGGATCACTCAAGATTGGGCCACCAGCATGGTGCTGACATGCTCACTTGGGGTGACTTTCACTCACTCGGACACAGAAAGAGTTCAGAGGTCTGGGCCACTACTGCCCACTGCAGGCTCTTGGGCTTGAGCCTGGGCATCAGCTCCCTCCCACCACGTTCTGACCAACACCTGAGCCTTGCCTATCCCCGTTGAGGCTTTTTGAGACCCTTCCTCTGTGACCAGAGTTAACCAAGCTGCAAGGTCTAAGGCAACAGCCCGCACAAGACTGGCCTCACTTCTGACACCCATTACGAGTTTGAGGAGGATCCCCAAATCACCCTCAGTTTTGATAATTTGATAAAAGGACTCCGAATTCACTGAAAACTGTTACATTCATGGTTACAGTTTATCACAAGGAAAAGATACAAACTGAAGTCAGTGAAGGGGAGAAGCATGTTAAGAAAGAGCCCAGGAGGGATCCAAACACGGAACTCCGGTCATTTTCTCTGTGTGGAGAGACCCTGTCCAGGCCATATGTAGGGCGGTACATCTGGAGTTTGCCAACCAGGGAAGCTGACCTGAGCCTTTAGTGTCTGAAGTTTGTGTTCATGTTCAATCACACACTGCCCACACACTGACCTTTAGCCTCTAGCCCTTCCCGGAGGTTGGACTAAAACTTTAGTCTCTAGTACCTCAAGGTCAGAACTGATACACTGCAGCCCAAAGATCCCGTTGTTAGATTGTCAAAGGCTCCCCACAGGTAGGACATTCCGGGGCCAGAAGATCGTCTCCCAGAAGCTGAAGGTGAAGGCCAGAACTCTCTTTGGGCCAGGTTAACTCTTCACTACACTTCGCAACGCCAGTGAGCCTTTCTGCCCTACGTCCTTCCTTGCCCTGGAGGGAGTCTTACGCTGCGCTCGAGCGCTGGAGTGCAGATAGGCATTCCTCGCATAAACGGAACCGGTCTTTTCACTCCACCCGTGAGCCCTTCGTGGGACCCCCCTACCCCCACTCCTGCTGGTGGTGGTGTGTGGAAGGCAGGGGTGCGGTCAACGTCGAAGGAGAGCAAATTCCAGGAATGCCTTGGTTAAGATCAAGAGATGACACAACAGGAGGACGTGTTACTCTACATTGTTCCACATTCTATAAGATTCAGAATGGGAAGTGTAACGTGGCCAGAAAACAAAAAAATTGATTACATTTCCCTGCACACTTTAGGCATTCTGAGCATCATCAACAAAGCATAGAACTACCTTTGATTGAGTCACCGGAGGCCAGCATTCACAGACTGCTCAAGGGATGATGGCAGGATCTTGAGCGAATGGTATCAGAAGGATACAGAGGCAAGAAAATCTATATTGTTTCAATAAGAACAGGTTCTGAGGACCCATGGCTCTTGCAGTTATCACTGTTGTTACCTTTTGTCTTGTGAGCTGCACAAATTTAGCCAAGGATAGTACTTTTGGCAAATAGGAGGAGATCCAAATAACCTAGATCCCACGAAGGATCTTCATGTGTACTTCGAACAATCACACAAAGGTAACAACCTCTTTCCTCTCAGTTAGTCTAAACCTTCATTGATAAATCACCATACCTTATGTGGTCTCATGAATTCTGTAATACATTTTGTTTTATTCTATTCTATTCTATTCTATTCTTTTCTTTTCTTTATTTTGTTTTATTATTAAGTAGGCTCCATGCTCAACATGGGGCTTGAACTCACAACGCTGAGATCAAGATCCACATGCTCTACTGACTGAGCCAGCCAGGCGCCCCTGTAATACATTTTTTAACCCAAAATTTTATCTAGACAGACAGCCCGCAGAAATTGCTGGCCTGATGTTCCACGTACCTGGGGACAGCCCTGTTCCTGGCCACCTTGCACCTGCTCTGCTCCAGCCCCGGAATCAGTCTTTTGTCCATGGAGCCTGGGGGGCAGAGACCAAGATCTCCGCATTCGTTTGGTGAACTCAATAAACAAAGAACTTTGAACTCTGGAGTTATAGTTAACAGTTTCTGGCCTTTTATCAGACTCACCATCTGTAGTGAATAATTGTCATTTTGGGTCGTCCAGCATCCAGTCCTCTCTTCCACCTGCTAGTCCCCTTCTTCTTCCCTGGGGTGTCTCTGTTGTGGATAGCTGGTGGGAGGTGGTGACATGATCACTTTATCACCAACGACAGGAACCATTAGCTCCTCCTTATTCCCAGAGAACCACATGATTTGGTCCCACTCTCTCAGATGCCTTCCCCTGGGAGTTTAAATCTTGAGCAAGCATCCCAGACGCATAGACAATAGGAGGCAATTTCAGGGGCATTGTGTGCAGTGAAACTTCTTCTGGGTTCTGCTTGTCCGACCCTCCTGAATCCCCTTGTTTGTTTGTTCGTTTTGCCATTCCCCGAGATAAGTTTTATCATCCGCCTGTTGATTTTCTGAGCCTCCAGCATGTTTGTAATAAATATTCTTTTCTTCTTCTTGCCTGAGATGGTCAGTATTGGTTTTGTTTCTTAAAACAGTGACTCCTGACTGAATCAGCATACTATTTATTCCCGGGTTTTGGTTTTTTTTATATTTGTCATTTGGTATCAAGAGGATTTCGATTCCGTTAAGTTTTGCAAATGGTAATAGTTTAACAGCTTGTCTTGCAATCTCAGGATCCACGTAAGTAAAGTCTTCCAGAAGCTTGAGGGTAGAGTTATAGGAAATTTCCATTTCAACATTGAAGCATGGAGCGTATCTAAGAATAGCTCATAATCCTTAGTTGGTGATTGTTTAATTTTGAAAGTGTTAATGAAGAGCTTTCTCAACCACTTAAAGTTTTTGCTGTTCAAAAAAGATATTTTCCAAATATATCTTATAGCATGAAATGTTCAACGGTATAAATACGAAGAAACTCAAAAATCTCAGGGCTCATTCCTGACACATAAAAGTTTTAAAACCACTAAATCTATTTTGTTTTTGCATATTAGAGACAAACTTTATTTCACTTTCATCCTCGGTGCGTTATTTACATTTATAAGCATATAATAAAGAGATTGAGGTCAGCACAAAATAGTTCAGCCCTTCGGCACAGTGAAAACATTGGCAGTCTCCATTGTGTTTAAATTTGTGTCTATCACATTGGAGTATATGCAAATGTGTGCTTATACACTTCCAAAAAATAGTAAAAAAAAAAAAAAAAAAAACAACTCCATTGTGAAAAACGGAATTTGGATTATAGGCTTCTGTGTAGAATCCTGAAAAACCTGTTGGAAACAACAGGGTTGCTGGGAATACTCTTCCTCTCCTACTTTATTTTTAAAAATCATATGTTTCTAGGCTTGGATAAGGTCCTACCTCCTTCCTGGCATCTTCCTTATGCCCAGCTCAAAGGAAATATCTCCCTTCCCTGTGCTCAAAGCAATTATTTCCCTCCAATGGAAGAGAAAAGGCAAGACCTGGTCTTCCCTGACTGCTCACCACTTGGACGTGGGATGTATTTGTTTAATTCTATTCTCATATGTATACTTCATAGAGACAATGCCTTGTTTTCACAAATGTATTTTAAGCTCCTTAAAGTCACGAGCCAGTTCCTGCACAGATATTTGTCACTTGATCGGCATTAAGTTCCACTTTTGCCCTCCAGGCTCATTTTTATCTACTTAGTGGAGTGTTTCCCAGTCATGTCCCCAGCCACCTTTCCATGTGGCCTTATCTTCATGCTGCGTGTACTCTTTTTACTAGACATTTTTCTGTGAATTAGTCACTCGTAAAATCTAAATTAACTTATTTTAAAAGGAAGGTAAGGAAGATCTCCGGAGTGTCTGGCTGGCTCAGTCGGGGCATGCAACTCTTGATCTTAGGGTCGTGAGTTCAAGTCCCATGTTGGGTATAGAGATTACTTAAACATAAAATATAAATACATAAATGAAGAAAGAAAGAAAGAAAGAAAGAAAGAAAGAAAGAAAGAAAAGCTTTCCATAAATAGGAAACCAATATTGTTTGCCACAAATTGAAGGTACTATAAAAACAAATACTTTTTTAAAGTTTATTTATTTATTTTGAGAAAGAGCGCACAAGTGGGGGAGGTGCAGAGAGAGAGGGTTATCAGGAACGGTTATCATGATCATGACCTGAGCCAAAATCAAGAGTCCGACGTTTAACTGACTGAGCCACCCAGGCACCGCAATATGTTTTTTCTAAAGCAACACTGTTATTTCTTAAACTCCAGCCAGCTACTGCCCTCTTTGGACTTTGAGCCCAAGGGGAAAAGGAGATCAGCAAGTGTTAGAACCATTTCTCCTTAACTAATCAGAGGGATTTGGAAAGAGCATTGGAAAGGGAAGACCTTTCTTTGTCACCATGGGAGTCAACATTGTAGGAGTTATCCACATCAACTGAGACCACCCTGTGTATCATGGGAGGCAGACACCCCCTAAGCTGAGAAACACTAACATAAGGGGATCAGTTAAAGAGTAGTAAGAAATGTCTTGTATTCTGTGTTCTTGCTTTGTGTGTTTCCATGACATATAGTACAATTTCTTCTCCACCCTTGCTTGCATTGTGGGACCACACCATGCAATTCTCATCATTGACCGAGCCTTAGGTTTGTTGTCTACAAAACATGAGAATTCTACCAAATGCTCTTTCTGGAGCTCTTTCTGCTCTTTACCAGAATCTATGATCACTAGGTCTTAAGCATTCAATGGAACCTGGAACACATACCCCTGTTTGCCATCACCACCCAGCAATCGATCACTATTTATCAAATGTTCTGCACTGGCTCAGTCAATGAAGGAGGATGATGGATGTTGCCCTTCCCCCTGACAAAGGACCAGAGTTAAGTACAGGACAGATCCTTTCTCCCTTGAAAGGCAAATGCTCAGGGAATACAGAGAGGTTTGAACTTGGCTCTAACCCCCCAGAGTTTCCATTGTTCCAATTACTCCTGACTCTCTCACATTTTATTTCCATAAAGGGAAGGGAATCATAGACAAGCTAAATATATTTTAGCGTGCAATCCCAGTTTAAGTCAGCTAAAGGGCAACTGAACTATAAAATCATGCTGAAATCACCCAGAAATCATTTTTTAAAAGCAGATTGTGGGGGCCTAGTAGAGTTGATGGCAGTCAGAATGGGCAGATTGTGAAGCTGGACTTCTCCCGGCAGAGTGAACTTCTGGAAGCCCTAGCTTTCCATCCATTACATTAGGGATCTGGGCTTCACTAGATCGCCTTCATTTTCTCTCCTAGCAATGACCTTTAATATTTCCAAAAATCCCTACTTCTAAGAAAAAAAAAAAGATCAGGAACCCAACTTGTAGTTGGTCCTAAAACCAACAAATAACCCAAAAGGCAAATAGGAGTTAAGATTTAGAAATTGTCTTTTACATAATAGTTGAAGGAAAAAAAATCTTAGATGAAAAAAATAAATGAGAATGCCTTGTAGAATGGGAGAAAATGTACTTCTCTGACATGGTTCGTGTTAATACGTAAAGTTATCATTTCATAAAATGCAATTTCTGGATGAGCACGTTACATTTTATTCTGAGCAATACTAGTAATAAAAATATTTGCCCGCAAATATGTGTTGGAAAACTGTTGGCAACACTCAACGGTGAAACCTACAAGCCTGCTTGGGAATATGTCGTATTTTCAACGCTAAACACTTAGGGCAGCTCACCTGCCCAGCCATTAGCCAATAACAGAGATACAGAGGAGCTTATATTTACACTAGCAAGCGCTATATACAGAACTGAGGAGGAGAGGGAAAAAAAACCTCTTTTCCCTCCACCCTTCTAGGTTCTCAGCTGGGGCTCTGGAACGAAAGAGCGTCGTAAGAGAAAAGCCTATGCATTTATTTCATATAAGTTTCACATGATACTGCAGCCTTCCTAAGGAAATGAAACCCTAAAGAAATGGTTAATCCTGAATGTTCACACTAGGTTAGATGAAGAGTGGAAAGTGGTAGGAAAATGTGACAGGATAAATAGGCATGAACTAAATGCGGTAAGTTGAAGAAACTTAGCAAAGGCTATTCATCTGGATCCCTCTTGGAGTCCCTTGGTCTTGGAGGGAAGGATGTTCCTTTTCTCTGGGTACATACAGGGAGCGTGCCTCTCACGAGAAGGTCTATGACCTACATCAGGGGGAGGTTGGACGTTGCTTCCTGCCCCTGCCGTTTGTCATATTCCTTAAGCTTAATATATTTGACATGTCAAGGCGCCATGTTTTGGGGTAGCGTGTGGTCTGAAGTCCGTCACTACAAAGTGAGTATGCTCACCACCCTAGACACACTGGGACGTTCCACCGAAAAGCGAGCCTCTAGAGTGCTTATACCAAACAAACCCTGAGTGAGGGGGTGAATTTTTAGCCACCTCTACCATTACGGGAAATGAGAGTCCAGGCTTTTATTACCGAGTCTCATGACACAACTTCTGTTGGAGGAGGTATTTAGAAAAAGCAGAGACTATAATTTTATGTAAGAAGATTTGTTTCTACGCAGGAGCCACTTCAAGCCCATCTGCAAAGTGAAGCAGTCATCCTTTGACTCTTCCTCCTGTCTCAGTCTTCCCGATTAATTAGAGGCAAAAAGCCGGTTCAAGTTATATGTACTTTCTCTCTAGTTCAAGAAAACCTTACCAAAAATGTGTATATCTCGTCAAGCAAGCTAATTAGGTAAATAGCGCAGGGGAAGTAGGGAAAGGAGGAAGGCAGGACTTTCAACTACTAAAGAGAAGCTACCGAGGATCCTTTACAGGATCAAAATGCTTTAGAAGCTTTTCTTCCAAAGTCACTGGGACCCTGACTTTTTGTGTGGGTGCAAAGGGAGAAATTATGGGATTACTAGTCTCATTACTGAAGATCCATGCACCAATCCTAGAGAGACGTGACGTGGGAATGGAATTAGAGTTACAAACTCTGAGCTGCATGTTAACTGTGTATGAATGTGGTCTAGGTATCCAGGGGGAGACTCATGCATTTTAGGTGAGGTGGCAAATCGCCGCAGGGGATACGAGAAAGCTTCCAGAGGTGCTGTGATCTACTGGGATCTGGGGTCTCCTTCCAGGTCATCTGGATACAGGGAGAGTGGCCACAGGGGGGTTCGAACGAAACAAGATTGGCCAAGAGTTGATCACCGTTGAAGCTGGTGATGAGTACGCGGGCGGTCGGCATACCGCATTCAACACCTGAATTTGAAATTGTCCAAGATGAACTGTTTAAAAGTCTGTCAAAAAAAAAAAAAAAATCTCACAGAGGGCCAGTGGTCAGGGAACTGAGGGGGCAGCGAGGATACAGGAGGGAAAGCTTGTGTCGAGGGAGCAAGCAGGTCAGCTGGGCGAGCGTGGGCCCGACTTGGCTGGTGTCTCACCTTGCATTTCTGCCCCTCCGTGGCAGGCGGGAGAGATCCGAAGATGTGTGCGAGCACCCGCCCGGAGTCAGGCTGCGATGAAAGCCAGGGATGCCTTTGGTGGCCCCTGAAATGCTCAGTCTTCCTCCTGCCCAGCGGTGTGGTGGTCTCTAACACACACTTCAAGAGCACCTCCTTACCAGATCCCACCTGAGCGAAGGTTCTGAGCTCATAGAATTACTGTTTCGAAGAAACATGACGGTGCTTTCCTCGCGTGCGTGCCTGTGTTTATTGACCTGTCTGTACATGTATCTCGGGAGGAGAGGGAGGTGGGATCCAACCAGTGCAGGGGGCGTTAGAACAGGAGGGTACAGAGAGGCAGTGTTCAGGTTCCGGCATCTGAACTACGATTTTCGCCCATAGTGTCACAAGTGTCTCAATGTTTTGTTGAGAAACGTGATTCACATTTTCTTTTGTCTCCTCCAGGAGCCTGGCCCCTGGCACCATAGAGTTTTAGACTAGAGGGTTCCCATCAGCACAGAGGGGAGGGGAGAAAGCCTGTCCCTGTCACCCCAGGAGAACGCGGGGAGAAGGGGGGGGGGACAGGCAAGGCAGAGGGGAAGGCGGATGCTGAGATCCTCATTTTCTCTTCCTGCCCCCTCAAGGAAGCTGAGGCAGCTTCAGAAATATTTAGAAGTGTGTTCAAAAGCTGGAAGGCAGCGGGGCATCTGGCCTCCTTCCCGTTTATGGCTGTGGGCTGCCTGCTTTCTCCAGCTTGGGCACAACTCCATCAAAGTGACCACAGCAGCACCACAAGGGTAAAGCAGAGGGAGGGAGGATGTAGTTGCATGCGGTATTCACAGAGCCTAGAAGCTCCCGCGTGTATGTGAGGCTGACGGGGGGACATTGGAAGCTTAGTTTGAGCGACTTGACCCCACAGAGTGAGCTGGCACAGCTGGGTTTTGAGCCCTCAGCTCTTAACAACCACACACCTGCCACTCGGCTCCCCTGCAGCTGGGTAGCAGGGGTGCGGGGCCTCCCATATTGGTTGCAATGTCTTCCTCGGCTTGGACCCTGGGCTCGGTCAGCGTCCAGCCAGGCATGTCCCCTCAGGCTCCCCTTGTCCCACAGCAGTGGCTGCTAAAGTCCCTGTGTGTCTCACATCCTTTGTCATACTCGCACCACACCTCCCCCTCACAGGCCTGACTCGGATCGCGGACGTGACCTCCTGGTTTACAGAACTTTCTATGGCACTCCGTGACTCGTTCCCTCCCGCGTGTTCTCGTGGCATCTCACGCAGAAACATAGTTACGTATGTACAGGACAATCACCTGAGCTGGACCGGGAGTCTTCAGTGACAGGTGAACGCCACGATCATCTCTGAGTTTCTAGCCCGGACAGGGAAAGGCACACTGCGGGCTGCCTTGCTCAAGGCTCTTCATACCCTCAACCAGAGGGTCTTGGGTACAGCAGAGGCCGGAAAGCAGAAAAAGACATTCCGAGCTAGGTTTCCATGATTAATTTAAGTCCTGCCGGTCAGGCATTCATGTGAGACTCTGATTTAAGACCGAGCGACGTTTTGCAAAAGGCAAGAGACGGGGCATCCATTTTGCTGGGGTGGATCTTGGTGTTTAAATCGTGACAGCAATTCCTAAGGCAGACAGATCTATGGAGTCTGTAGTCCACACACATTTGTCATGGTGGGGGGTGGGGGGGGAAGAAAGGATGAACTTAATGAAACTGCTCCCTTACAGATTGCCAACAGCATCTAAGAATTGATAACGGTCCCCATCCCGGTTCGCCAGTTAACCATTACTTTCCCACTTGCCTTTTCACAGAAAGCAGGCTTTGTGTTGTATTTGATCTAGTTCTATTAGAAATCCTGTTACATTTGCCCCAGAGTCTAGTCGTTGAAAAGAGTGGGAAACAGTAAACCAGAACAACAGCATAATCAGAAGGAAGGGTTTTTACTGGCAGCAAAGTCAGCAAATGCCCCCTGAATTCCCCAAAATCACACCAAAGAGGTAGGAAGATAAGCTTCCACGTCGTGCTTCTCCTTAAGGTTTATTTGTACAACTTCAATTATATTTCTTTTCACCTTTGGGATTCTGTGCTTTTTTGGCATCTAGGATTTATGAGCAAATTAGAGAGTATACCAGGAAAAGTTCTGTAGACATGGGAAGGAGGTGGAATTTTACCAGCAAGGCAAAGGAAGGCTCAGGGATTTGCTGAAGATCCCAGTGGGTTGGCAACCAAACTGGACCCCTTTCTATCGTATATCTCCAAAAGTGGCTGTGTTTTCAATAAACTTCTTGGTAGGAGTTGAGAATGGCTGTAGCAGGCACCCCAGAGCCAAGAGGCCAAGCCTAGTGAAGTCCTGCCAGGCTCCCGAGTAGTGGGGTGGGGAAAAGGACGTCAGAGCGTCAACAGAGCCACGGGAACCAGAAAGGGCAGCACGCTGTTCATAGCCAGGGCTTTGGTGCGTTCTTATGAGCAATGGCACCAGGGCTGAATGAATATCTGTATGAATCTTAGTTTAAGAGTCAGACAGACCGGGGGTGCTTGGGTGGCTCAGTCAGTTAAGTGTCCGGCTCCCGGTTTCAGGTCAGGTCATGATCTCACGGTTCATGAGTTCAAGCCCTGCATCAGGCTCTGCGCTGATGGCATAGAGCCTGCTTGGGATTCTCTCTCTCTCTCTCTCTCTCTCTCTGCCACGCCCCCACTCGCACTTGCTCTCCCTCTCTCACAAAATAAATGGAAAAAAAAAAAAGGTCATAGAGGCCAGACGTGATTGATTGGTCCTTCACAGCTCTACACCCAATGCTGAAAATAAAGTCTTAGTTTTGAGGTTGTGCAAACAGCTTACGGCATTGGCGTGCAGGGACCTTTCCTCAGTGCGACCATTTACTTCACTTGTGTTTACAGAGGGACTGTAACAAACATCCACTTGGGGTATTTAAAAGATAACAACGGTACCCACGTGGGGTCCTTTCTTCCGTATGAACAGCCAGGAGCATCTTCAACAATACAGCAGCCTTTTGTGACTTCCTCTTCCTTAGTGAGCGCTTGAGACTGACTCCATCATTAGGTTAGGGCTGCAAGGAACATTTCAGACGCTACCCAAGTATTCGTCATCCACCCCACCCCCACAAGTGACCCAAAAGGAAATCAAAGACACTTAAGTAATCACAATTTTAGAAAATATAAAGCAGAGCAGATGGTTTTATCTTAGACCGTTAAGTGAAAGTGGATTAACGTTTTTTTCTTAAAAAAAAAAACACACCGATTTGAAAATTTCAGATCAATTCCTGCATTGCTGCCTGGGATTGAATCTTCCTTTTTTTTTTTTTTTTAACTTTGTCTCTGCAGACTCACCCCTTCTTCTTCAACCATAGTCACTGTCGTGGGTCCTCCCCTGCATGTCTGTTCCTGGAGGAGGTAACAAATATCCCCAGGAAAAGTGTGGAGCGGGAATAATTGACTATCTTGATATCCCTTTACATGACCATGACTGCATGCCTACCCTTGTGGCCCAACACCACGCCCATGGGGCAACACCCCACCCCTTCGAGGGTCCGTCCTAGTCTCCACCCGGGACTATCCACTCTCTCCCTTCATGTCTTTCCCATTGTCTGGGTCTTCCCGGCCAAGGTCAGTGCCATGGACTTTGACTTCCTTAGGTGCATCTACATTTTAAAAGTAGGATGCTAAGGGGCACCTGGGGGTGGCTCAGTTGGTTAAGCATCCGACTCTTGGTTTCAGCTCAAATCATGATCTCATGGTGGTGGGATTGAGCCCCAAGTTGGGCTTGGCACTGGGCATGGAGGCTGCTTGAGATTCTCTCCCTCTCTCTCTCTCTCTCTCTCCCTCTACCCTTCCCCTGCTCATGCTCACGAGTGTGCTCTCTCTCTCTCTCAAAAAAAAAAGTAGGATCCTTATCCAGAGAAATAAAAGGCAACAATCCAGAAATGTATTTTGTTAGAAAAGTAATGAATCAATATGAAAACAAAAGTTAAAATGTTGTTGAAGGCTCTCGAGTGAAAACAAAACGTCCTCCTCTCTTGTCCCCATTCCCTGTGCCCCTTCTCAGGAGAGCAGAGAGCTATTTGTGACCATTCGCTCTTGTAAATCATGAGGAAGTTACCCCCATAACTCTAAATAATACGACATGCCCCTAGTTCCTGTGGTATCTCTCTAAATAGCATCTCTGGACTTCTCATCGTGAAAATGAGGAAGTTATTTTGCTTCTCTCCTTTTCCTCCTTCACCAAAGCTTTATTGTATTTTCATGGAAATAGAAGAAGACCAACCAAATGAGAAGAGCAAAGGGTTTATTCTGAGCTTGCTGTAGCAAGGGAGTCAGACAACATCACTGGCATTTTGACAGAGATTCAAAGGTAGGCAGAGGAATAGAGAAGCTGTAGAGTGGAGAACAGAGAAGGCTTCAGATGTGCCCAGTTTGGGGGCTGTTAGTCTGGGAAGCTGTAGGTGGGCCAGCTAGAAGTGGGGCATCCTATGCAATTGGTTAGGGGCGAAGTGGTCTTAAAGTTGAAGAGGGGACAAAAATCAGGGATGCTCTCAGTTATTAATTGCCTGGCCATTTTGGGCTGATTGCTACAGAAGTTAATTGTTTAGGACCCTGCATTGTCACCAGAGCTAGGAATGTGGCTTCCTGCAAGCCTGACTAATAGTGGGCTGGCTTCCTTATCATAAATAAAGGGTTGGTTGCCTGGGCTACAGGTTGTGGATCAAATTTCTATTTTTATTTGATTGATTGATGGATTGATATTTTTAAAAATTTATTTTGAGAGATAGAGAGTGCATGTGCATGGGGGAGGGGCAGAGGGAGAGGGAGAGAGAATCTTAAGCAGGCTCCATGCTCTATGCAGAATCACACCTGGGGCTCAGTCTCACGACCATGAGGTCATGACCTAAGCCAAAATCAAGAATCAGATGCTAACCAACAGAGCCACCCAGGTGTCCCCGAAATTTCTGTTTTTATGTATGGTCTGGCCATCGTCTGTTTCTATAATCAGCCTCTCAAAACTTAGTAACTTTAATTTTTTTTTTTATTTATTTTTGAGACAGAGAGAAACAGAGCATGAATGGGGGAAGGTCACAGAGAGAGGGAGACACAGAATCCGAAACAGGTTGCAGGCTCTGAGCTGTCAGCACAGAGCCCGACGCGGGGCTCGAACTCACAGACCGTGAGACCATGACCTGAGCCGAAGTCGGACGCTTAACCGACCAAGCCACCCAGGCGCCCCAAAACTTAATAACTTTAAATGGTAGAATTAAATCTCTATTTTATTTCAACATTATCTCTTTCTCCCCATTCTGTGAGATCTCCTCACCATTCTCTAATCTCCCTCACTCCACTTTCCAATTTTTGCCAGCTATGGCATTATTTGTATGATACGAAGATTTACGGTATTATGATCCCTTTCGGTATATGTAAATTTCTACAATGTGTCACGAGCCAGTAAGCGACATTTATAATACTATAATTATATAACAAAAGTATAAAAAATACATAATCAGATAACACAAATATTCTTCACTATTTGAAAAAAAATAGTGAGATTCCATCCGCAGAGAATAAACAGTGGTTTTACATCTTTATACCTGTGCCACTGGAAGGGTAATATTTTCAGTATCAACAGAAAATGAATATTCTTTTATTATACTTACAAATATATTTTTTTTCCCAAAGGGCTACCTATCAGGTAATTGATAGTTTGGCTGAGTCCTGAATTCTGGAATCTCGGTTTAAGTCTTTAAAGGCATTCTTCCATTGACATCTACTATCCAATGTTGTGAATAAAATCTTCTGATATCAATACGACTTTGAGTCTAAGTAATTTGCTTTTTTTCTTTCTAGAGGCTTTCACGATTGACTCTCCTTCTTATTCTGGAATCTCACGAGGATGTATCTAGGAAATCACTTTGGATGAACATCTGAAATCATCCTACCAGTCATTCTGCCTGTGACTACGGCTGACCCTCTCATCAGGATTATCAGAATCTCCCAGAATCTCCTCCCCTTCACACAAGGAATCTTCAGATATTAACCGCCAAGGTTGCCTTGTAACTCCATGCTTTGACTATGCCATTCCTAGTTTAGATAACTCCTTGAGAAACAGCATATTGTAGCAGAAGGAGAACCATGTTAGAGGCACAGAAACCTGAGTTCCAACCACAGTTATGTCAGGAACTCCTGGGTGGCTCAGTTGGTTAAGCGTCCAACTTTGGTATAGGTAATGATCTCGAGGTTCACAGGGTTGAGCCCCATGTCCGGCTCTGTGCTGATAGCTCGGAGCCTGGAGCCCGCTTCGGATTCTGTGTCTCCTTCTCTCTCTGCCCCTCCCCTGCTCATACTCTGTCTCGCTCTCTCTCAAAATTGAAGAAGACATGTGAAAACAAACAAACAAACAAACAAGCAAAAAACCACAGCTGTGTCTTCCCAGCCCCGGTGGGGTGTTTGGGGCTGCCCATCCCTACAGAATGCTCCCCAGCCATTTCTTCAGTTCTTCTAGCTACCTGAAGAGTGTAGTAGAAAAGTGAGGTGCCAAGTTTAGGGCTTCTGCTTCCTCTTCATTCCCAACCCCCGGGGTTGGGGTGGGTCCCATTCAAGGCTGATAAGAAAGCAGAATTGTCCATGTTGTTAGCATAGACTTAGGTGTCCAACAAGTCTGGGTTCTATCCTGTCTCAGCTACACACTCTCTATACCATCTTAAGAAAAAGTTACTCAACCTCCCCAAACCTCCATTTTATTATCCATTAGATGGAGATACGAACTCTGTTTCATACGGTTGTTGTGAAGCATCAATTAAATGAGAATTTGCATCCAGGAAGTACCCGGGTGGCTCAGTGGATTGAGCATCCGTCCACTTGATTGCGGCTCAGGTCGCGATCTTGCTTGTTTGTGGCATCGAGCCCAGCGTCAGGCTCTGAACTGACAGTGCAGAGCCTGCTTAGGATTCTCTCTCTCCCTCTCTCTCTCTGCCCCTCCCCAACTTGTGCATGCAAGCCCTCTCACCCTCCCACCTCAAATGAATAAGTCAACCTAAAAAAAAAAAAAAAAAAAAAGGAATTTGCATCCAAAGCACCCACCGCAAGCAAGAACTGTTGGTTTTTCATCAGGGTAAATGTAGTATCTGTCCAATAGACTTAGAGTCTGACACTTGTCATTGGAAGCACGTATAAAATGGTGGAACTAAATGCTCATAAAATGCCATAAAACACCCATCCTCCAAAAGGATGCACATATAAAAAGAAAACCTGGCCTAGTAGATGTCCTTATATGAACAGAAGGAGGCTTAAGTACAGCATTTCTAAAGTATGGAAGAAGCTCACTGGAATGGTTTTCAAAAACACCGTTGAAGGTTGTAGAGCCAACCAGGTATAAATGGACACGGGAGCCAGATACACACTAAGAAGCAGAAATTATCATCTGGGCCAAGTGTGAGCAGCTGGTATCTGGGAAGCGGCAGGCACCCATTCTGGGAAAGACAAACAACAGAAGACAGTGAGGGAAGGTGGCATTGAGAGAGAAATGACCTTGGAGAGGAATAACCACTTCTAAGCTGAGAATAACTAGGATAAGGCACTTGGCACTCTTGTGTGTGTTCATGTTGATGAACATGGTCAAGGGAGGAGAGAAAGAAAATAACAATGAAAATAGTAGGCAGTGCAACGAGTGATGACAGATAAAGTCTGAAATAGATTTAGTATTTCTGAAACGTGATTGACAAAACAGTGATTGGGAGCATTTAAAAAATTTTGTAAAGGAAAATTTCATGCATATACAAGATTACAGAGAATAGTTCATCCCGTATATTCACCACCAGCTTCCGAAATGATCAACTCATATCCACTGTCAGCAATCACCCATTATTTGGTCTTTTGTGTCTGGCTTCTTTTACCTAGAATACTGTTTTTGAGATTCATCCAAGTTGTAGCATGCACCATGATTGTATCTTTTTTATCGGTTAATAGTATTCTGATGTATGAATATGCCACTTGTGTTTATCCATTCACTAGTGGATGGACCTTTGGAATGAGGTCCAGTTTGGGGCTATCGTGAATAATGCTGCCCTGCACATTTATGTACAAGTCTTTGCATGGGCATATCTTTTCATTTCTCTTGGGTAGATTTCTTGGGTAAATTTGCTACGTATATGTATGCTTGACTTTTTAACAAGTCAAGATGGTTTCCCAAAATGACTGTACCATTTTTTATTTTCACCAGCAACGAATGAGGATTCCAGCTTCTCTATGTACTTGGTATTGTCTCTTTCTATTATAGCCAATCTAGTGGCTATGCGGTGGCCTCTCAAAGTGGTTCCAACTCCCCTGTTCCTAATGATTAATTATGTCGAGCATCTTTTCATTTGCTTATTAGATATTTGTATGTCTTCTTTGGTGAAATATCTATTTAAGTATGTCGCCCATTTTTAAATTGGGTTGTTTATCTTCCTAATGAATTGTAAGAGTTCTTCATATATTCTGGATACAAGTCTATTGTCAGATATACGATTTGCAGATATTTTCTTTTGGGCTTGTCTTCATTTTCTTCACAGTATCTTTTGAAGCATAAACTTTTTAAGTTTATTTATTTATTTTTGAGAGAGGGAGACAGTGCAAGCAGGGAAGGGGCAGAGAGAGAGGGAGAAAGAGAATCCCAAGCAGGTTCTGTGCTGTCAGCACAGACCCCAATGTGGGGCTTGAAGTCACAAAACCGTGAGATCATAACCTGAGCCTAAACCAAGAGTCAGATGCTTAACCTACTGAGCAACCCATGTGCCCAGAAACATAATTTTTAAAAATTTAATAAACTTCAAGATACCAATTTCTTTCTTTCATGGCTCATGAATGCTATATCTAAGCATATCTAAGAACCCTTTACTGCTCTAAGAACCCTTTGCCTAAACCCAAGTCACAAAAACTTTCTCCTATGTTTTCTTCTAGAAGATTTGTGCTTTTCACTTTTCCATTTGGTCTAAAATCCTTTGTATATGGTGGAGGTAAGTGTCTAAATTTCCTTTTCTTTTTCTTTTTTTTTTGCATACAGATATGCAATTGTCCTGGTGCCATTTGCTGAAAAGAAGTATTGAAATGTTTTGGCACTTTTCTATTCCACTGATTTTTAAAAATATTTATTTATTTATTTTGGGGGTGGGGTGTGACTGGGGGAGGGGCAGAGAGAGAGGGAGACACAGAATCCAAAGCAGGCTCCGGGCTCTGAGCTGTCAGCACAGAGCCTGATGTGGGGCTCGAACTCACGACCCATCAGATCATGACCTGAGCCAACCAACTGAGCCACCCAGGTGCCCCTATTCCATAGATTTTTCTATCTTTACATAAATATTATACAGTCTTAATTAATTATAACTTCATTATAGTAACTTTTGAAATTGGATAGTGTAAATCCTCTAACATTGTTTTTCCTTTTCAAAATCATTGTTTTGTCATAAAGTGATCATTACTACCAGGATACTCCCACTTTAACTTTAAAAAAAAAACTCAAAAAAAGTTGGGATCAAACCACACTGTAATCAAGCTTCCACATGGGTTAATTTCTCTAGCACAGAGACATTTACTTCTTCATCCACCAAATCTCTAATGGGTACCTTCTCTGGGGCAAGCACTATAATCATCATGATTGAGATTCAGTGTCTGACCTGGAAGGGTTCATGGTCTCAGAAAGAGGCTTGCATGGTCACAAAAAATACAAAGTCTTTAAAGTTCAAGTGCATACAAATCATGCATACAAATGGTTTGATTTTACATAGATGGGCTGAAGAAGCTCATCCAGGGATGGGAAGGCATGGGAAGGAGCAGCATGGCTTGAGGGCAGATCATAGAGGAGTCATTCTGGAGAAGGGGGCGAGGGACAGAGCACAAGTCTGGACAAGGAGAGCATGCTCTTTAGGCTCAGGGACCTCACGCAATGTTTGGCATGATTGAGGGAAATAAGGGCTTAAAGGGATTACGAAGGAGGCAGACCGCTTACCTTCTCTGTGCAAAGACAGTCTGCTCTAACCCTGTTCAATCCTCTCAAAGAACAGTCTCTTCTAGTAGGGGGGGTACAGGGAGAGATTGAACAGCCCACACAAATCTCCTGCTTCTACAGGAAAAATAAGTAGAAGGCACCCTACCGATGTGAGTCACCAATATCATCTTCAGAAATATATGATAAATATTTTTGTCATTATTTTTTACCCTGGACAGTTGAAACCTAAAAGGTCTGAGGTCACTCAGGCCATTATCTTGCCTGACCCCAGGAGGACCTTTGTGCCATCCTGGAAATACCTATTAACACCTCCTCAAGCTTTATGTTCTTCTCTTCCTCCTTTTCAAAACCTGCCGGACGTTTTATAGGATAAGCCTTTGCCTCTAGAGCCTTCCTTCCAAGCACTGTGTGGGGCCAAAATGGTCATGATCAATGTGATCTCTCTTTACTGGTAAGTGTTCAATTGGTTCTAGTCTAACACTGCATCGATTGAGTGTATTATGTGAACCCTTGAGACCATTTCTGCTTGGACTAGACACTGAGTCTGTATTTCAGGAAGGGCAGACTCACAGATCACGGCCAAGGTCCTCATCATAGATTCACAGAGCTCAGTGGGGTTCTGCCTGATAAATAAGGGCCCAGGCATAGGAGATCATGGATCCCCCTTGCAGCCATCCAGGCTCCTCTGAGCATATGCACAGCCTTTTTCTCTAAGCACAAATCACCCACATCCAGGTAGCTATGGACACAAAATGTTGAGGTGGGACTTGGACAAATATGTAAGGAGAGGAATTGGGCAATGCCAGAGACCTCTTTCCTCCAATTGTATGACGTCTTCTACTTTTTGATGCCTTAAGGACTTTGAATAGAGGTGAAGTTCAGAATGTTGGTGATTTAAGAGCTTTTGAGTGTCAAGAGTTATGGTTAGGGCATATGGTCAGGGTGCCTGGCTGACTCAGTCGGTAGAGCATGCGATTCTTGATCTTGAGGGCGTGAGTTTGAGCCCCACGTTGGGGTTAGAGATTACTTAAAAATAAATAAATAAACTTAAAAAAATAATATGTGTTGTTAGTTGGTCAGTTATAACACGTATGTCTGACACATAGCCATCCCAACCTCTTTCTTCCTTGAGTTCCTTCCTCCGGAGAAGCTGAAAAGTGAGATCTCCACTTACCTACCTGACCATCCTTGCAGCTAGAGGCAGTCATGTGACCCGGTTCGGGTCAAGGAGCTATAAGGAGATGTATGACAGAATCTTTTGCAAAACTTTTTCCCTTACAGGGAGACAGCTGAGGAAAAGTTCTTTTATTGTCAGTTGCTGCCCCTCTTCCACTGCTTCCTGTTTTGGAGTTCTTTTGCAGTGTTGGAAGCTGCAGCAACCATTTCGTAGTCATGAGGCCTCAAGCACAAAGATGCAAAACCAACACGTGGAAGATGGTGGACAAGGAAAGACAGAAAGAGCCTGGCTTCTTGGGGAGCCTGGGTGGGTTCACTCAGTTGGCGACTGACTCTTGGTTTCCATTCAGGTCATGATCTCCCAGTCCTGGAATCGAGCCTCTAGTAGGGCTCAGTGCAGAGCCTGCTTGGGATTCTCTCTCTTTCCCTCTCTCTCTCTCTCTCTCTCTCTCTGCCCCTCCCCTGCTCATGCTCTCTCTCTCTCTCTCTCTCTCTCTCAAAATAAATAAATAAACTTTAAAGAGAGAGAGGGAGAGAGAGAGAGAGAGAGAGGGAAGGAGGGAGAAAAGGAGGAAGGATGGACGAGTCTGGCTTCTTGATCACTGACCTGCCCGTCCGGCTCCAGTGTGCATTCCCCCAGACTTCTCATTCAGTGAGATAACGAGATGCCTTCACTGTTGAGTCCACGGTTAATAGTGTTTTCTGTCACCTGTAGCTACATATATCATAGATGCTATGAGCCTACTTCTTTTTGTTTCCAACCTTTCTTGCCTTTACTTACACCAAAATGTGCAGAACTCTTCTAGTCCCTGCCTGGAAAATCAATCAGGAAAAAAATAGCCAAATTCCCTGGAAAACACCATCCTGATGACGATTAGATGATGAAGAGTCCACAGTAGCATCGAGAAAGGACCGCAAGTGGCTAGGGACCCGCTGTGACAGTAGCCCTTGTCCCTGTAACTTCATGAGAAACAGAAGGACCATGTTTTGTTGTACCACCCTGGTCAATGGGGGGGTTTAATAGTGACTGACCAGAAATATCCATCTTGCACAAAGCAGGCCAACGTTTACAGAAGGGAGGGAAGAAGGAAAGTAATAAGGGAGAAAGGATAGAGAGAGGCAGGAAGGAAGGATGATGGGTGCAAAATTGAGAATATGATGCTGAAGGGTGGCAAAATGTGCCATCCTAAAATATGCCACTTTGACATAAAGATTATTCTGAGCTAAAGACACTTGAAAAATAGGACGGGCAGGAAGGGCATTCTTACCTCCCCCTTTCTCCCTGAAAGCAGGAGAGAAAACTCCCAGGGGAAAGATTTCCTCAGGAGGAAAGAAACATTCTTATCACCAGAGATGGGAGTCAAGGTCAAAAGAAATCTGTACAAATAGACCTTGTTAAAAGAACTCTTATCTTCCTATATGGAAGATATAAGGAGTTTTCTCCTTCACTACCATCACTACTCTTTAATAGTATGTAAGCTCTTGGAACTATTTCTCTGGGGTCTTTGTTTTCCTCTGGGGGCTCCCATGTCCATGTAAGAACCTATTATTCTGTCTTGTATCCCGCAGCGGGGAGAGGCATAGGGTTGCCTCACCTACAGGGAAAAGCAGGACCATGGAGAGTTATGGGGCAACCGGCTATAGCAGGATTAAAATCAGAGGCTATACGGCAAAGTTTGGCCCGTGGGGTAGTTGTGGGGATTGAAATCAGCCACATGAAGGGACAGGCAGGTTGCATAAAATGGCATTTGTCCCACAGGAGGCAGCAGATAAAAGAGAGAATGTCTTGAAAACTAGTTCACAAAATCTTGTTTCTTCAGGATTTAAGGGCTTTGGAGAGAAAAAGCGTTAGCTTGTTTGGAGAGGAGGCAGCAGAACCCGGAAAAACAAACACCCAGTGAGAAACCAGGCAAAAGCAACCCGTCATCCCGGGAACGGGTGGTGTTAGTAAGCAGACAGCGTCTGCCGGGTGGGTGACCATGCAAACGTCCCCGGACTCTGCCATCATACCTCTCCCTCCTGGGTTTGGAAAGAATGGGTGAACAACACTGTGACACCATGTATGTTAACACGCAAGGTGAGCTGGGAACAATGTGGCCCGTGACTCTGGGCGAAGGAGAGGAAATGGGCAAGAACAAAATGGCAAGGACTGCCATTGGCAGGGCAAGGGGTGGCTCAGGGGAGGGGACTTAGCACCTTTAAAATCTTCATCAGCCACTTCACTCCCCACCCCCCACAGACAATGGACTGATGTTCCAGTTCATGTAAAATGCTATCCACATTCAGCCTACTACCTACTGACACAGCCAGTTTTTTTTAGAGAAAACTGTATTCGTTTGCTAAGGCTGCCGTAACGAAATACCACGCACTGGGCGGCTTTAACAACGGAAATTAATTTCCTCACCGTTCTGGAGGCCGGAAGTTCAAGATCAAGGTGTTGGAGGGCTGGTATCTCCTGGAACCTCTCTCCCCTTGGCTTGTAGATGGCCACTTCTCCCTGTGCATTCACAGGGTCTCCCCTCCACACCAGCGCATGTGGAATAATCCAGGATAACCCCCATCTCAAGATTTCCAACTTAATTACACCTGCAAAGTCGTTTTTGCCGTATAAGGTAACACAGTCACTAATTCTGGAGATTAGGACATGGGCATTTTCTGGGGTGGGGGTGAGGGCGGGTCATTAGCCTACTACTAAATCTGCTTCGACCCCTGACCCCCACAGCCAATCAGATTGCTTCCTCCGAGCTCTGCTGCGTGGTCATCCCAAAGCTGCACCGTTTGAGGACTCATCTTAAAGAAGAGCCTTGGAAAGACCCAGCCAAAGAAATCATGTTTACATCAGGAAGGCTTAGGTGTGAATGACTCCGGTGTTTCATTAAATCCCGCCGGGCATAATGCCCTGTTTGTTTTCTCGTTTTGTATTCTGTGTACTTAGCACTAATCAACTCCAAGCATATTTCCAATTGCACAGATCACCTCTCAAGGCATTCAATTAACAAGAGGTATTTTAGAAATTCCTGGTGCTTCTCTTCTGTGCTGGATGGTTTCTTTCTTACACGCTCACATCTTTCTCTCTTGGCTTACTCACTCATTTTGGGGGAGCGCGTCCTCTAACATAGCAGTGTCCGACAGAAATTCTGTAGCGACGGGGCTGTTCTTTATCTGCACAGTACAATACGGCAGTCGCCAGCCACAGCTGGCAACGGAGCCTATAAAATGTGAGTAGTGTGACTAAGAAATGAAAGTTTAAATCACATTTAATGGTAATGAATGTAAATTTTTTTGAATGTTTATTTACAATTTTTGAGAGAGAAAAAGACAGAGCATGAGTGGGGAAGGGTGAGAGAGAGAGGGAGACACAGAATCTGAAGCAGGCTCCAGGCTCCGAGCCATCAGCACAGAGCCCGATGCGGGGCTTAAACCCATGAACCGTGAGATCATGACCTGAGCCGAGGTCGGAGGCTCAACTGACGGAGCCACCCAGGCGTCCCTGTAATGAATGTAAATTTAAACAGCCACATGTGGCAAGTAGCTACCATATTAGGTAGCATACCACCAGTAGTTTCCAGTGAAAATATTCTTGGGAGGTAATTTTTTGAGACCTTATACTCCTAAAATTTCTTTATTGTATCCTCACAATTTATGGTTTTTCTGAGAACATAATTCTAGTTTAAAAAATAACTTCACCTTAGGGGTGCCTGGGTGGCTCAGTCGGTTAAGCGTCCGGCTTCTGCACAGGTCATGATCTCGCGGTTCGTGGGTTCGAGCCCTGCGTCAGGCTCTGTGCTGACAGCTCGGAGCCTGGAGCCTGTTTCAGATTCTGTGTCTCCCTCTTTCTCTGACCCTCCCCCATTCATGTTCTGTCTCTATCTCAAAAATAAATAAACGTTAAAAAAATTAAAAAAAATAATTTCACCTTAAAATTGTGAAAGGATTGCCCCACATCTTTCTAGCTTCCAGCATGGCTTTTATTGTGATCTGCTTTTGCCCTTGGAAAGTCTCAGGGTTTCATCTTTGTCCTAAGTGTCCTTTTGCACTTCCTGATACAGTGCCTAGGTTGTAGGTCTATTTGCAAACATTGTTCTGGGCATTAGATTGGTCCTTTCAATCTGGAAATCCATGCCCTCCAGCTCTGAGAAATTGTCTTGAATTATTTCATTGATGATATCTTTCCTTTGTTATCTCTGTTCTCTTTTCCTAGACGTTCTATTATTCAGATGATAGACATCTTGCAATAATTCTCTAATGTGGTTCTATTTTTTCCCTCCCCTTCCCAACTCTTTCCTTTTGCTCTGCTACCTGAGAAATGCTTTCACCTCTATTTTCTAACCCTTCCATTGAGCTTTAAACTTATGCCCTCATATTTCTATCAAATTTCTATCAAATATTTTTGTTCTCTGAATGTTCTCTTTTGATAACATTCTGTTCTTGTTGCATGATTACAATATCTTCCCTAATTCTCTAAGAATACTGATAGAGTTTTAAGTGTGTATTTTTTATTTATTGTGAGAGAGGTGGGAAAGGGCAAAGAGAGAGGGAGAGAGAATCCCAAGCAGGCACTGCATTGCAGGGCTCGATCTCACAAACACCATGAGATCATGACCTGAGCCAACATCAAGAATCAGACACTTAACCAACGGAACCACCCAGGTACCCCAGAATACAGAGAGATTTTTTGAAATAAGTTTTCTTCTACCTGTACAGTTTCTGTTCCCTCCAAGTTGCTTTTTTGTTCATTTGCTTGCTTCGGTCTTTGTCATGTTTGAGGCTTTCTTAACCGTCAATAATCCTTGGTTGTTGATTAAAATGTAAGAGCAGGGACTAAAATGTTCTGAGAAAACTCTGGGGTTTATCAACGATTAACCTCACTGTGGAATGATCTGGCTGGACCACTTAATTGAGAAACCTGATATCATCTGTGTCTTTAAGTGTTTCTTCCTCATATGGTGAGATTCTTCACAACAGACTCTGGTCTTTGCTGCTGACTCTCCCAGTCTCCTGTCAGGAGGGTGCTGGCCTGGCCGCTATCTTTCTGGTATCACCGAGGAGGAGAGAGGAGGGTTCAGCACGCTTGGGTTAGACAAACCCTGAGTCTTCTGCACAATGAGCAAAGAGTAGGGCAGATCTCTGCATCTGACTGCTTTTCAACAGACTTTCAGACCAACCTCCTTACTTCACCTCTTTTTTTCCTTCAGTTTCAAATGTCCCTGCTGCTGCCAGTTTGGGGATTTTCGCAGCAGTCATTCTATATTATAAACCAGAGTAGGTCTTTATTTTCCCCACTGTCAGCTTAGAATTCACCTTTTTTGGCTTTGTGAAGCTTCCTTACCAGTCATTTCCCCAACTTCCAAAGTATGGCTGCTGCTGTCTCCTGTCCCATGCTCCCTGTTCCTGTGGGTTGATGTCTTTTTAAAAAAATCCCTCCACTGTCATTTTAATGAGATTTCAAGAGGCAGCCAAAGTAGATGCACTCCCCATCCTCTCATACGCCAGATGGAAAACGAGTTTCCTTTCATCCTCCTCCTCCTCCCACAGCTAGCTGGTTCCAAAGCATGGTGTCTTTCTTTAACTGCACAAACACTTAGCAGCTATTACGGGTCAGCCAGGGTTTGTCTCTAACCAGGGCCACCCAAATGAAGAGACGTTGAGTCAAGGTGTGCTGAATGGTGCTGCAGCAACATGGGAGCTCTAAAATTTTTTTTAATGTTTATTTATTTTTGAGCGAGAGAGAGAGAGAGACAGAGTGCGAGTTGGGGAGGGGCAGAGAGCGAGGGAGACACAATCCAAAGCAGGGTCCAGGCTCTGAGCTGTCTGCACGGAGCCCTGCGCAGGGCTCAAACTCACGAACCTCGAGATCATAACCTGAGCTAAAGTCTGATGCTGGATCAACTGAGCCACCCAGGCGCCCCAGCAGGAGAGTTCTAAAGAGAAAGAAAGGCTTAGGCTGGCTGCTGGGTGATCTAGCCTTTGAGTCGACCCTGACTCTCCCCCATTCCCCTCTGTGACCACGTTTGGCACTTCTTAGCAGCCCGTCTGGATTCTGGGCTGCATCCTACAATGCCCAGGGCAGCCCCACGGCAAAGAAGTTTCCAGGCCAAATGTCACTAGTGCCCGGGATGAGAGGCCAGCTGGGGTATGTCAGTGTGCTTGTCACTGACTTGCTTAGGTAACGTAATCTCACTGGAAGCAATGCGTGTCGCTTCTAGGCAAAAACTTTTAAAGCCAGTGCGCAATACCGCGTTTACTGTTTTCTGCTTTGACCGTCGTGGAAGTCTTGGGAACACAAAGATGGGGCTCCCCTCAGCCTGTGTGTTTATGAGGGCAAAGCAGAACAGACCCCTTCGGATGACCCATGGCAGATAAGCAGGCTGAGCCACCAACATTTTCTGTAGTTTTAAGCCCCTACGATTTGGAGCTGGTCCTGCAGCGTGACTCAGTTTACTCTGACTGGTTAGTTGCCATCTGAATGTAAGGACGTACCTCCCTGTCTCATGTAACCTGCCGGGCCCTTCCACTCCGATCCCATGTTCCTCCTCGGGTGAATCGTTTCTGCTGCCCCAGCTGTGTGGCCTGATCACTCTTCCTACTTTAGGAGTTTTGCTTTGCCACCGAGCTGAACATCTAGATTCCATGACGATGGACTTGTTTCCTTTTTTATATCATGGCAAACCTCTGACATAAGTTGTGTAGTACTTGTTTCCATAACAACCATGCAACTCAGGTTTTTCCAAGTGAACACACACACACACACACACTTGCTATTCTTACTATGCCACAACCGGCTTTGGCGAGGTCAGAATGATTAACACTATAATACCTAGGATTACTGAACTTTAAGTCCCAAGAGGTGTGGGCAGGCTTTGGTCGTGGTATCCTACTTTATTCGTAGCCCTCAGTGCTCAGGAAATGGAAGTTTTCTGGTTTTGCAATTTGTCGACCTTGCTTCATATGCCAAATTAATCTGCATGGTAATGAATTGGAGCTTCACCCGGGGTGGAGTGATACAGAATGGATGTACGTATAGATTAATGAATATTCCACCAATTTGTTGTCTCTGCTAACGAAAGCTCTGGATACTCAGTGTGATATAGACTACGGAGTTGGAACCACGCAAATAAACGAGCGCTGGTGAAATCCAGTAGCCGTGAAACGTCAGTAGAAGCAACAGGCTAAGACTACTACTTCTCCCCAGAAGAGAGCTTCTGACAGGAGCGTGTCTATATGGTCCTTAAAATGCCAGTCTGCTCATCCTCCTCACCCCTACATAATTTTCTCATTGTTCTCCTGGTTTGAAATGCCCTCCTGTCTCCTTTCCTCTCACCCAAATCCCCTGAGCCTCTTCCTGATGTCAAGTTCAAGATTTTCCTCTTCTCTGCAGCCTTGCAAGCCAATACTACTCTCTTTCCTTGCATTTATAACTTGGGCAATGTATTTTCCCACGGGACGGGCAGTTCTTCATGGGCGAAGATCTTACCATACGGATGTTGAATTTCTACACCGCAAAATAACTTAGATCTTTTCATTCATACATTCATTCAGCAGATTGAGCATGCATAGCCTGAGTTAGATCCAGAATGACAAAAGCTCTGATCTGGAGGACCTCATGGTCTGATGGGCCTAATAGATACGGAAATAGGAGAACACATTATAATAAATACGAAGAAGAGTTAAGACTGAGTGTTGTGGGCTGTCAGAATCTTACCTGTGCTCTAAGAACGATTCTGTTGGATCGAAGTGGGACTAGCATACAAGGGATAGGACACACAGGGAAGACCGCCAGACTGGTGACCAAGGTCCAGAAGTCAGAAAGCAAGATCTGATGGGTCTCCAACACCAAGAGGTGAAAAGCCATTGGCAAAAAATATATAGAAAGTCAAGGAAATGCACCAGCAGGTAAATTTAAGTGGGGAGCCGATCTAGAAAATCACCCATATCTGTTCCAGTTACTGTGGCTGCATAACAAGTGACCCCCAAATTTAGTGGCTTTAAACGACAACAATTTTACTTTTGCTCATGAATCTACAAGTTGGGCGTGGCTCAGTGGGGATAGCTGGTCTCTGCTCTACTCAGCATCATTTGAGGGGGCTCAAGCTCTGGGAACTGGAATCATCCGAAGGCTCATTTACAAGTCTGGTGGCTGATGTTGGGGAGAGGCAAATGGCTGGGGGCTGTCTGTTTATCTCTGTGTGGCCTTTCCATACGGTCTCTCCAGTGTGGTAACTTCAGCATGACCGGGTGTACCGGTTTCCCGCAGAGCAAATGACCTCAAACCTAGTGACTTAAACAACCGACATTTGCCTTACGTCCCTGTGGGTCTGCATGGCTTGACTGGGTCCTCTGCTTAGGGTCCCCTAAGGCTGCAATTAAAACGCTGGTGGGGCTGCACTCAAGTTGGAGACTCAACTGGGAGAAATATGCCAATTCAGGTATTTGGCAGAACTCATTTCCTCGTGCTACAAAAGTCCTGGCTCCATTGCATTTCGTGTCCTCTATATTCCTTGAGTAGCGCTAGTCCCCAGAGAGGGACTCTGCTCATTGTCCCTAAATACCCAAATTCCTGAGGCCCCTGTGTGCAAATCATTGCCAGGCCTTGGAAAAGTCTAACCTGAAAGGGTGTCTGTCGATACTGCTCTCAAGACACAATGTGTGATTTTTGAGAGGGCGGCTGGATGTCTGACGAAGTTTCTTCCTTTCAGGAATCTGTCTCCACGAGGAGTAGGAGGAAGAAATCAAGAGACGCGGGCTGAGGCTCCTGGCCACGCTCACAGATGCATGGACAGTTCTGTGGAAGGTTTGGTCTTAGAAAATGTCTTCAAGGGCCTCCCTCCTCCTCCCTCACCCCCCGTGGAAGAAGTTTAAAGAGCTGATCTGGTTAGGTGAATCAAAGACTGATTCCATTTCCTCGTTGTTTGGAAACATCTTTAAAGGGGTGTTTTGATTCTGAGCTCTTTTTTCAAGTACTTGTACGTCAAAGCTAACAGTGAAAGGCTTGGGTAGAAAGGTTTTTCCCCATGCACGTTGCCTTGCCTTCCCGGTTGTGCTGCTTTCTCCCCCCCCAAATTTACCTCCCTCCAGCGCATTCCCAAACCCCCTCTTGTATTTAACTATAGTATCTTCTCCTTCATCTTAACTAAACACAATGGACCGTACGGAAAGAAATTGAAATCTATCCGCATGAATGCATGAATGACTGGTAGTCGCTCAAAGCCACGTCCTCAAACTTGACGGTATCTGAGAATCGCCTGGGCAGCTGCTAAAAATGTACATCCCTGGCCCTACCCAAGGCCCCTAATCGAGAGTAAATGCACAAAGGGCATTCGCTGCCCTTCTCACGCTCCTGTGGTGAATTTTCTTGTCCTTTCTCCACCCTCCAAGGTTGCCTTTGAGAAGAATAGCAAACAAAGGGTAGGACTAATTTGCGAGGATCTTTCCTGCGCTAACATTTATGATTCTATTAATTATATCTGCCCACAATTCCCAAACGTTCATAGCCTCCCTGCAAGATTGGATTTTTCTCCTGAAACCAGCGAGGCAGCCCCATATGTGTTCTAATCTCACAGGTTCTTTCCCCTGTGGAATCGCTTATGATGAAACCCAAATCCCCAACTCAAATTAAAATGTAGCGTTAGGGATTGAAATAAAAACTACAGAGGATCCCGAATCTGCTAATTTTGCTTCCCTCCTGGGGTCCTTAGCACCATTGTAGCTTTGCTAATAGCACCCTTCCCTGACTCATCTCCAAGTGCCGTTCGATGCCCTCTGGGCAACAGCTTCTGTGCTGGAGACAGGAGGCAGCCTGGCGTCAGGGAGTCTGATGGTTCCCTATTGTCCTGTGGTAGCAATCGCCCATTCATTCATTCATTCGTTCATTGCACCAACTCTTCAAAGGACGGAGGGCAGGGTGGAAAATAAAATCTGTCTTTGTCTTTAGGAGTTTATACTTGCTCCGTGCATAAGGCCAGAGGGTGTGGTCGGGGAGCTATCTACTCCATCACAGCTAGATGTGGATGACTAAGGAGAAAGGAAAACTGGGTTCAAGAATTTTGTAACTGTTTCCATTTATCGTATGGATCAGTCGACCCAAACGGATGTGAGTGTGATCCCATCATTCTTCCGGTTGAGGAACCAGACTCCGAGAGGTGAGGTAACTTGCCCAATGTCACACAGCCTGTCTATCTTCTAATCTGTAACTGCTATAGCAACAAGCAAGCTGACGAAGCCAGAACTTGGCTTATACTTACCAGTCCTTTTCAGCAAAGTCTTCCTGGTTATCCAACTGGATAAATGGCTTTCTGTTTCTTTGGCAAACCCTTCTTCTTCTTCTTCTTCTTCTTCTTCTTCTTCTTCTTCTTTAACATTACATTTATGTATTGCATCTCAATAAAAATATTTATTTAACTGAAAAAGAGGAAAATGCAAAGACATGAGCAGAGGACAATGTTAGTCTTGCCATTTGTACTCTTCCATTTTGAGCCAGGCACTTCATGTGAAACAACTTTGATCAGACAAAACCTTTCTTTGATAAACATTTCCATCACATCTTTTGATAGGCAGTCTAGGCAGGAACGTGGTAATCATCACCAACCATACAACTTTGGAATTTAAGAGGCCTTCCAGATTATCTCTTTCAACCTATCCCTTTACAGATCCAGGACACGAGGTCGAGGGGGCTGGAGCCCAGGCTCACACGACTACGTGGGAAGGGCAGAGGGACAAAGACAGAGGGACACTGGAGTCCAGGAACCGAGAGTAAGTTCACAACACTTCCTCTCTACTGTATCTCTGAAAAATACATCTCAGCATCGACCCAAAATATATTCACAAGACCTGGTCTCTTTTTCCCATAAACCGGGACAGTGTTTTGCCTTCAGCTGTCAGATTTTGGTCCTTAGTCCCAGTCCACGGTGACATGTCTCAACAGTAAGCAGGAATGATGTTAAAGAAAAAAATGGCCTAAAGACACTTTCAAAATCTCCCCAAGAGATAATAAAGGAATCTTTCCAGCATTATTTCAGAAGGCAAGAGCCTGCAGCAGATTCAATACTTGGTATAAGACCACAACAAGTTCAAAATCCACACACAGTGAGATGGAAAAGGGCACCACGGATGACGACAATAACGAGCTGGGGCAGAGCGGCATAGAGCACATAACATCTACAGCCCTTTTGCTCCGTATGGTCGCAGGCCAAATGGGATCGACACCCCCAGGAGCTGGTCGGAAATGCAAAATTTCGGGTCCATTGCAGACCTCCTGCATCAAATGTTCATTTCCCAAGTTCCCGAGGGGGCTTGCATGCAGGTAACATTTGAATAGCATTGGTCTACACTATGTTCCCATTAACGATGGAGCCATGGGCGGCACAAAGGGTTACCGAGTAGATGGAGGACAGACAGCCCAGAGTCCTACAAAGTTGACCTAAACTTTCCGAGGACCGGCTTCCTCGAGCATCAACGGAGGCTTTGGTTAACAAGCTGTTGTAATGAACTGAGTATTAGTAGTAAAAACGTGAGTCACCCGTTTTATTACCATTTACTTCCTATTTCAGGAAAGCAACTGTACGTATCGCACAACTCATTGAATTGGGCACCCGGTGTCTAATTTTCCTTCTGGAAAAAAAAAAAAAGAAAGAAAAGAAAACCCTGAGAGTCAGGCCGGTGTTGGCTTCACCAGGAATCCGGGCTCAAGTTTCCAAAGCAGAGTTGTTGCCATTAAAAGTCAATGTGTGATTTTTCGGTTTTCTCCTTACATTTGCTTCAGTTCCTCTCTGTCGAGCGTTTCTTTAATCTGGAGGCTTTCAGCTCCACCTTTAAAGTTTTGACTCGAGCTATTGATTCCAAAGTAAATACTAAGGTGGTGGCAAAGTCAACATGTTCTTTGAAAAGCAATTAATCTGGGTGTTGAATGAAATCAGATGTCAGCAACACGCATTGTTGTTACAGTTCTATTATACAACGGGGTTTAGAAGAATTCCTTTCTCCAGGTGGTAACTACCCCATACCAGTTAATCTGGGTGAGGAATGGAATCTATGACTGGCAAGGACCCAGGAATACCTGACTTCATAAATCAATAACTATTCTCAAAGCTACTATTGACCTCTGATCAGCAAATCTGACAGCGAGGAGAGGTTGTGGCAACTCTTTTCCTGGTAAAATGCAAACCTTGTGGTTAAACATTTGCCGAAAGCCCTGCTAGGGATCTCTGATAAAAGTGAACCTCGGGCGCCTGGGTGGCTCAGTCAGTTAAGCGTCCGACTTCGGCTCAGGTCACGATCTCATGATTTCGGGAGTTGGAGCCCCACGAGTTCTAGCCCTGTGCGATCGAGCCCCGCGTCAGGCTCTCTGCGGTGCCCACTCTGGATCCCCAGTCTCCCTCTCTCTCTCTCTCAAAAAATAAACTTAAAAAAAAGGAATCTAATTTGGCCATGTGTCTTTGCAGTATTCTGGAACATCAGGAGACATTAACTGCCTGACCCAACACATCCTAGCTCCTGGAGTAAGAGACTTCTTCGGGCCATAAGTGCCGGCAGACAGGCTTCTTTCCTCCATTTCTCTTCTCTCCCAGGGGGCCCAAAGTAGAAGGATCTGTTAGGAGATTATAAAAGATTTTTTTTCTTCTCAGGCTGGCTTCACACGAAGACAGGGTACAAGAATTTGTGTTAGTCCTTCATCTTTCTCAATGTCTAACGTAGTGCTTTGTACACAGCGGGTACTTAGTAAATGCTTTAAACGTTAATTGTTTTCTAAAAGCAATTTCAGGTTCACAGCAAAATTGAGAGGAAGGTGCAGAGATTTTCCATATGCAGACTCCCACAAACACACACGTGAATGCACAGCCTCTGCCGTCACCAACGTCTCCCGCCAGACTGGTGCATTTGGTACAATCTGTGAACCTACACTGACTCATCATTATCACCCAAAGACCATAGTTTTCATTAAGTTCACTCTTGGCATTGTGTGTTTCATGGGTTCGGATAAACGTACAATGAATGACATGTATCCATTATAGTTCCATATAGAGTGGTTTGACTGCCCTAAAAATCCTCAGTGCCCTACTTTTGTTCTTCCCTCCCTGCAACAACCCCTGATTCTACTGTCTCCCTGGTTTTGCCTTTTCCAGAATGTCACATAGTCGGAAGCATACAGTACATAAATTTTTCAGATTGGCTTCTTTCTCTTGGTAATAGGCATTTAAGTTTCCTTCATGTCTTTTCATGGCATCCTTTCACCCGATAAAGAACACCTTGGTCGCTTTCAAGTTTTGGTAAATATGAATCAAGTTGCTATAAATATCTGTGTACAAATATCTGTGTATCTGTGTAAATACTTTAAAAACGAATCAATTACGCTTTCCACTGTGCTTCAAATATATTCAATAATCTATTTGAACACTCACCACAATGAATTATATTATTTATTTACATGTCTATTTCCCTTTCAGTGCTATATATTTTTATTTTATTTTATTTTATTTTATTTTATTTTATTTTATTTTATTTCTTTTTTTGATGGGGGAGGGGCAGAGGGACAAAGAGAGAACCTCCCATCCAAGTACTAACCAGGCCCGACCCTGCTTAGCTTCCGAGATCAGACGAGATCGGGCGCGTTCGGGGTGGTATGGCCTTAGACCAAAGAGAGAACCTCAGGCAGACTCCACGCTCAGCGCGGAGCTGACGCAGGGCAGGATCCCATGACCTGAGCTGTAATCAAGAGACAGACACTTAACCAACTGAGCCACCCAGGTGTCCCAAATTTTTATTTATTTATTTTTTTAGTTATCTGTACATCCAACACGCGGCTCAAACTCACAACCCCAAGATCAAGAGTCGCACGCTGTACAGACTAAGCCAGCCAGGTGCCCTTTTTATTTTTTTATTTTATTTTATTTTATTTTATTTTATTTTTAAAAAAATTTTTTTTCAACATTTTTTATTTATTTTTGGGACAGAGAGAGACAGAGCATGAACGGGGGAGGGGCAGAGAGAGAGGGAGACACAGAATCGGAAACAGGCTCCAGGCTCCGAGCCGTCAGCCCAGAGCCTGACGCGGGGCTCGAACTCACGGACCGCGAGATCGTGACCTGGCTGAAGTCGGACGCTCAACCGACTGCGCCACCCAGGCGCCCCTGGTGCCCTTTTTAAAGGAAGAGTTTGTGTCTTATTCACCATCACTTCTCTTGGTGCAGAACACAACGGTCATCGGTTCAGCGTATCCTTTTGTTGTTTCTGGGGAAGAGGGATGGCAGAGTAGAGCAGGACAACCCTGCCGATAAATATCTTAGTGATGGATTTAACAAGCTGTTTTTTATAAATATAAATACAGTAAGACCTCAACTGTAAGCAAGATTCAGGATTTCCCCATAAAAAAGAAAACTAGGAGGGTAAGCACCTTCAGCTTTATGGTAAAAGGAGAATTGGATTCCAAAGTTTAAAGTGATTCTATGAAAGCCTTTATTAATATTTTCCGTGTTCACAGGGAGAAAATGGGCAGCTGAGAGCATCCTAAATAAGAAAATACCAACCATGCACTACCTTTATTCAGTGCTAATGCGTGCCATGTAATTAATTCAAGTTACCATCCCTTCTTCAGTGGAAACTTCTCCCTCCCCTGCAGCCCGCGTGAGATGCTGTACATTTGTTCTGATTTGCTGCAAATAAGATGCTTTGGTTTCCTGATGCTGGCTCTCGACAAGCAAGGGCTTGCTGCCTTTCTGATCTCATGCGTAGGGGCTGGGCCCTGGGTCTTTCACAAGAGTGATCCGGAAGATTTGGTGTCCTCTAATTAGCCTAGTTCAGTAGACATTTCTCAAATCCCTCCACCAAGACCCAGAACCATGCAGATTTAACCCTGTTCCCACTAACTTCAACTACAGAGGGACCCACTCCTTACCCAGATCCCAGCTTCTCTGTCCTAACAGACGCCACAGGGACGTCCAACTTCCTGCTTTACTTTCCTTCCATATAATTAGTACCACATTAATGTCTTTATTTTCTACCACTAATTCCTATTCTGAGGGTTGTAAACTATCTCGACCCGACCCTAAGAGTCCCTCTCTTGTAATTTGAAGCTGAGCCATTAACAGCCATCACTAAAACATATGTAAAATAATGCATTAGCTGATGAAATATCAAATTTCTCTTTTGATCAGAGACTTCAAATAATGCACGAGGACGTGAACACAGACCATCTCTTGGAGGTGATAGTTAAAGAAAATAACTTACATGCTCCAGAACATAAAGTCATGCCCATATCGCATTAAATACTCCGCAAAGATGGAAAAGAAAATAAATTCTCATTTCCACCCACAATGTATTCGGGAGGGATGAGAAGAGAGGGAAAGCTGCTATGGAGGAAGACAGTAACAGATCTCAGCATAAGGCAGAGTCCAGATCAAGGACGAAAATGGCTTAAATCCATCCCTATGAAATAAATAAACATGGATGCGTTATTGTTTCTTACCAGTGTGACCCTTTGGCTGCATACGGAGAAGAAAAGTCTGGCAATCTGACCTTTGCAGAAATGATGGAAAAACTGATCTGTTACCGCTCCTCTTCGGGAAAACCCATTTTCTATACTACCTCCAAAGAGGAAAAACTTGAAACCCATTACGCCAGGTCCAAGGCTGTGGACAGACATGCTGTCTGCGGAAATTAGAAAAATGCTCACCTATCTTCAGGAAGATGCAACCCCTCATCAGTGTCCTGGTAAATGAAACACAGGCCACATTTCAGCCCCTTTGCCCCCTCAGCCGGACACCTCTGAGCTGTGAATCAACATCTTCTTTTACAACAACCCTTCTCAGTGCTCTACCTAAAAATCGTTCAATGGTTGTTGCTCTCAAATTAAATTCAGGCTCCATATTATAGCCCCAATCTTGCTCTCCTCTACTTCTCGAACTCTGATTAGACAAACGTGAGACCTTTTCACCCTGTCTTCTGTATCATTTAATTTCCCATCTATATTTTCCATCTCTCTGCGCTATGTTCTGCATAATGTCTTCAGACCAATCTTGCAGTACATTAATTCTTTCTTCAGCCACGCCTAATACATTGCTTAATATGTCCACTGAGTTTTTAATTTCGATCATCGATTTTATTTCTCTGAGTTCTCATTTTAAAATCTGCTATGCTTGGGGCGCCTGGGTGGCTTGGTCGGTTAAGTGTCCGACTTCAGCTCAGGTCACGATCTCGCGGTCTGTGAGTTCAAGCCCCGAGTTGGGCTCTGGGCTGATGGCTCAGAGCCTGGAGCCTGCTTCCGATTCTGTGTCCCTCTCTCTCTGCCCTTCCCCCATTCATAGTCTGTCTCTCTCTGTCTCAAAAATAAATAAACGTTAAAAAAAATAAATATATAAAATAAAATCTGCTATGCTAATTGCTCCCACTAGTAGAAGAAATGATGTATGTATTTTTGAAATTATGTATTTTTTTAAAGTTTATTTCTTTGGAGAGAGACAGGGGGAGGAGTAGAGAGAATCCCAAGCAGGCTCTGCACTGTCAGCATGAGCCCAATATGGGGCTCGAACTCATGAACCGTGAGATCAGGACTTATGCTGAAATCAAGAGTTGGACGTTTAACTGAGTGAGCCACCCGGGCACCCCACAGAAATTACATTTACGTGACATAATGTTAACTAACACAACAATGGCAATTATATCATATTAGTGTATCCGATGAATAGGTTGTACACCTTAAACGCACACAATGTTATATGCCAGTTATATCTCAATAAAAAAAGAAAACAAAAATATCTGTCATTGTTTTACTATTGTTTCCTATTCCTTAAGGATACATTCAAACTTGTCAGTGTCTCACCTAGTAGAGTGGGCTTAGTATGTTTAAAAATAATTTCCTTTAAGAACAATTTCTTTGGGGTAATTTCAACATTTGAAATCTTACAGGTCTGTTCTGCCTGGTGTTTTCTATTGGTTCTCCCTCTTGGCATCTAGTTTACTTGAATATGTGTTCATTCATTCGTTTATTACTGTGAACTACGCATTTTCCTTAAGAAATTATTCGAGGAAATTGCTTGAGGCCAAGGACAAAAGCATGGTCCTCTGAAATTTACATTTGCTTCTGCCAGGCTCATGGAAGATACTAACCATCTAGGACAACTTTAAAATGGAAGTCGTAGCTTGACATTTTCTGGAATACCCAGGGGATGTGAATTTGGCCCACGGACCCACAGAAAAACTTGTTTTCTACCACAGCTTTTCTGGGCCGGGGGTTTAATTCCTCCTGATATACTCAGGTCCAAGAAAACTTTCCTTAGGAGTAAGAATGGAAGGGTTGTGTTATTTCTGGCTCATCATTAGACATCAGGGATATAGCTTATGAGGATCTCAACTTAATGTGCAGAAGATGTCCTACTAGACGTCTAGGCTTTGTCTTTTGTGAATTTTATCCAAGAGGCCTCGACAACTGCAGTTCAAGTTCGAAAACACACTGTCGGTGAAAAAGCATCCTCAGTGTTCTGCTTATTTATCTGGATTTCTGCCTTTACTTAGATTTTAGCTTAATGCTGCTTTTTCGTCATGTCAGTTGTTATATGCTTTCAAGCATTTAAAAAAAAATTTTTTTTAACGTTTATTTATTTTTGAGACAGAACGTGAACAGGAGAGGGGCAGAGAGAGAGGGAGACACAGAATCTGAAACAGGCTCCAGGCTCTGAGCTGTCAGCACAGAGCCCGACGCGGGGCTCGAACTCACAGACTGTGAGATCATGACCTGAGCTGAAGTCGGATGCTTAACCGACTGAGCCACACAGGCGCCCCTCAAGCATTTTTTTAAATATATATTTCATCCGGGCTATTTTTAGTTGTTGTCTGCAGGAGGGCCAGCCGGAACTTCTGGTCAGCCTTGCTACTGGCAACGAAGGTCTGATCTCAGTGTGTGACCTTGGACAGGTTACTTAACCTATCTGGGCTCAGTTTACTCCTCTGTAAAATGGAGACAATAATAGTTGTGAAACATACATAAAATAACAAAAGTGTGGTGCTTACCACAATGCGGGCACAGAGTGTGAGCTGGCTCCTGCTTTCCTGCAACTGCCCGCTGGAATTATTTCCACGGTCCTTCCTTGTCTGGTCACCCAAGAAAACGGTCCACTTTAAGAAAGCATGCGCTAAAAACATAAGGACCAGGGATCATCCAGAAAGGTGGAGTACGTCGATGTCTTAGCTTTTCTCGTTTCTGAAAATGTGTGGGACACAGTGTTTAGACGAAAAGCAGAAACGTGTTTCGCGCTGAGCCTGTGGTGTTATTCTTTTCATTCTCCAGGGTGTTACTTTAACGCCTAACTAGAGAAAATGTACACACATTTATAGAAAGAGCTTGGGGCTCCTCTGCAGATGCCATCAAGTTTCACCATTTGATTCACATTTAGTGAAATGGATCATAAACTTTTATAAAAATCACCAGGGCAAAATAATGGAGCATCCTGAGGAAGAGGAGGAAGGGAATCAATTTCTCAGGCTGGGACTACATGCCTCCCGGGCCTTTGGGGAGTAAAATCCTAGCCACCGTAAGTACAAGCTGTAAATACTATGGTTTTTCTGTGTGTCAGCCTTCAGACAGGTCTTATAAACCCACAGCTCTAAGGTTTAGTGGACTTTCACTTGTGTGGACTTTATTCATTATCATTTCAGATGTCACCATCAGGGCGATGTTGCCAGCTTCCACTCGGATTTCTGTATCCTACCCGCCTGATTTGGGGATGTTACGAGAGTGAGTTTGGCCGTCAGGTGGATTTCAGGCCGGGTGGATGGCAGACCTCGTGGTCTGAAGGAAAAGGGAGAAATAATATAAAACGGTAACGCTCTCCTGTATCAAGACTGGATGATGGTGGTTATTTGAGTTGCAACACGCCGCAACAAAGCCAAAAGAAAAAAAAACAACCCACGAATGACGACCTGTCCTCTTCCTGCTGGAGGCACGCCCCTCTGTCCTGAGCCAGCCAGCTGGAGGCCAGTCGCAGCCCAAGGGCTGAAGGAGCACACTTGTGGGTATTTGCATAGCTTTTAAAAAATGCTGCTTTAGGGGCGCCTGGGTGGCTCGGTCGGGTCGGTCGGTTAAGCTTCCGACTTCGGCTCAGCTCATGATTTCACGGTTCGTGAGTTTGAGCCCCGAGTCGGGCTCTGTGCTGACAGCTCGGAGCCTGGAGCCTGCTTCGGATTCTGTGTCTCCCTCTCTCTCTGCCCCTCCCCTGCTCATGCTCTGTCTCTCTCTGTCTCAAAAATAAATAAACGTTAAAAAAAATTTTTTTAAAAATGCTGCTTTAAATTGAGGAATCCTCATATTCAAACCCAATGAGGACTAACTGTCCTTAAAATGAATGGAGAGCAGCCCTTCTCACCTAAACTGCACATCAGAATCACGCAGGGGATTTTCAAATGCGCTGATGCCCAGGTCCCACCCCTGATTGGCTTAAATCTGCATCATGGAGGTAGGGCTCCCGTTGTTGGTATTTTCTTTTTTAATTTTTTTTTAATGTTTATTTATTTCTGAGGCAGAGAGAGACAGAGCACAAGTGGGGCAGGGTCAGAGAGAGAGGGAGACGCAGTATCAGAAGCAGGCTCCAGGCTCCGAGTGGTCAGCACAGAGCCCGACGCGGGGCTCGAACTCACAAACCGTGAGATCATGACCTGAGCCGAAGCCGGACGCTCAGCCGACTGAGCCACCCAGGCGCCCCAATCAAGTTTTAGATTCATCACCGCTCAGTCTCAGAATGTGATAAATACCTTTGAGGAGAACACTTCTTAACTTTTCCTTGATCCTCAGTGAAGGACATTTGAATCACAAATTTTTGGGGCTACAGAAGGACCTCATTTGAAATGAGTCAACAAGGAATCAGAGAATCAGTCATCTTTATGTTTCCTGTGCTCCCTCGGACCGTGCGCTAAACAAACATCGGGTAAAGTAAGTGGGGTGAGGTGACCAAGGTCACACAGCACCCACACCTGACCTCTGGTCACTGACTGCACTATAGCTGCTCCCTCATTTGGAGGCTGCGTGTCCCTGTGTGTATATGGGGACCACACCTCCTGTATCGTAAGGGTGAGTCAAGGTTTTTAAATGGTTTGTCTCATTCTTCCCAAGAATGCTTGTTTTAGTCCTCAGGCATGTCATGATTTTTTTTTTTTAAGTTTCAAAAATATAGTAGCTATTTACGGAACCAAAATATCTGTTACTAGGTTGGGGTCCAGCGTCCCCTCGCCCCGGTTCTCTCTCAGCTTCCGTTATATTACTCTTTAAGCGTGTCAGACGTGCAAGTTCACGAACGACCTTGTCTTTGTGCAGGAACCGTCTGCACCTTCACACGTGGAGACTGTGTCTCTGCCCCAGTACAAAGCACCATGATGGACGCCTTGGGGGTTTGCTCAGGCACCGTCAGCTTCCTGTTTTCCACTGTTTGCTTCTCCTCGACTTTCCACATTTCATTCATTTCTCCCTGCCCTGTCGGTGGGCAACGCTTTCTCCCCAGCTCTGATACATACAGTCTTGGGCGCTGCTCCACCTCTCCGTCTGCCTGGCTCATCTCTGAGGAGGGTTGAACTTGAGGACGGCGTGATGAGTCTCTGCGCCTGAGATCTGTGACTGTGGCAAACTGGGGGTGCCTGGTACCCGGGCAAGAGAGGGGCTGTGTCGAGGTCAAGACTGCGAGCAGCTGACTGGTTGTGCATGTGTGTCTTAAACTAGGATTCAGGCAATACTGATGAAATAACTTGAAAATGAGCTTGTCGCCACTGAAATAAAAAAATTTAGATAAGAGTTAGAATCCATAAATTACAGACCCAACGGGAGCAAAGGACATTAGATTTTGATGTTGATTTTTTACAAAGCCGTGACAATGACACTATAAAATCTTGCAGTACTTTTCATTTTACTCCCTCAAAACACACTTTACATTCATGAGCTAATAAATCTTAAAACTACCCCTGTATGACATTGCTATCAGGCCCTCTTATTTCTAGCTAGGAGGATGGGATATAGAGTGACATATTTAATTAGGGGCCAGGGGCCTTGGATATTAATCTTCAGTTTTAACTAATCATTGAAACATTGTGTGGGTCAAAGAAAAACAACTCTTGAATACCTTTATTGATCAATTCTTTATTTCAGAACAGTCTGGTCATCAGAAAGAATTCTGGCATTTTCTGCCCTTCATAAAAATCGTTGCCATGGAAATATCTCAGTTCCCCCTGTCCTTCAATTGCCAGCATCTAAGCAGGTCATAAACAAGCAGATTAACTGAAGTCCAGCAAAGTCTTTTATGATAGAAGTGAGGTTCGTAATGGGCTACATTACAAAGCTTTCCCAAGTGCATTTTCTCAGGAGAGAATAAAAGAACTCTTCCAGAAGCTCGGCTATGTGCTCCAACCACGGTTTTTTCTGCTAACTGGCTTAGATCTCTGCCTCCTTCCAAACCAAATACACTAAATCCATGATTGTTTTCCATGCAGAAGTCTTGTTTTATTTTGATCAGCTAATAAATATGAAGATTCTGTTTACTGGAAATGCCATGGTATCTCTTAGAGACTACTTTCCCCAAACATTGGGAATTGATGATGTTTTGCAGGCAGTTCAGGCCATTGCTTGCTTTTTAATCAAATGATTTTGTTAACTGATAATAGTCATTCACTTGATTCCTGGGGGAACTGACCGCTGTATGATTTTATAGCCACTGCAAAAACACTCTTCTTCCTTGCCCAGTGCTGTTGAAACGCAGTGTGTACGAGGAATCACAAAATTCAGTTATGAGCAGGAATGTTTTATATCCTGAAGGAATAAAAAGGGGGAGACTGAAGTGCTGTCTTAATTCATGCCTGGATCTGTGATTCCTACACTGTTTTATTTCATTCTTTTCTTTTTAATTTTTTTTTAACGTTTATTCATTCTTGAGACAGAGAGAGACAGAGCATGAGCAGGGGAGAGTCAGAGAGAGAGGGAGACACAGAATCCGAAACAGGCTCCAGGCTCTGAGCTGTCAGCACAGAGCCTGACTAGGGGCTCGAACCCAGGAACTGCGAGATCATGACCTGAGCCAAAGTCGGTTATGACAAAGTCGGCCGCTTAACCGACTGAGCCACCCAGGCGCCCCCGTTTTATTTCATTCTGAGACGGTATCCCTCCCAGCTCCTGAGCTCTATTTGGTGTGCATCTTTTTGCAAAACTAGATTAAACAAGAAATGAATTTTGTTTTGAGATTTTTCACAACCCCTCCAGAACTGGGTGCTGTCTAGGAGGGGTCAGTGTGCATAGTTGGCTTTTGAGACTGTGAATCTAGAAAATATGTGTCAGGCTGCTGCCTATATCTTCATGCTTATTTGTGTCGGAAAATGAGATGTGAAAAGGTGCACGTATCTGTAGCATACAGGTATATGTGTGTTCACAGAGTTGGGCTTAGAACAAAATAGGAAAAGGATCGTATTTATTCTTGAAGAGAAAGACAGGAATGGTTTGTCTAAACTCGGAGCATTCATAGCATGATAAATCACTCATACGATGTCCTTTATAATGCTGGAGTTGAAGGGCAAGAACAAAGAGGTCATCATACTAGGTCAGACTGCTGGGTCCCAAGCCAGTGCTCTAAGAACGGTACAAGGAGGCCATGCCGTGGGACGCTGTAATTGCCCTCGTGGTGTGAACTTCAAAATGTTGAAGGGCCCTGATGAGGACCCCAACAGGTTGTGTTACTCAGTAGGTGTTTGCTGTGACGATAAATGATACAAGCCCCCTCTAAGTCTGTTGTCCACTCACTTAACTAAACATTTTCTTGAGTTTATCTTCATTCTAGGCTGCGTCACTTCTGGGGCTAAGTTTCAGAAGCTCGCTGTCCAGGGTGTCTGATATAAAACGACCTATTTTAAGCTTCAACGGGTGTCCTCTGGGAATGTGCTCTTGGGTGTTCTGGAATTTAACGAACAGACTCATCTTGTCTCTCACGCGTTCGTGATTTTATAGGTTTCCTTCATTTTAATCTGACCCTTCGTTTTTCCGGGCTGGAGATTTACCATTTTCAAGGGTAGTCTTACATAAAAACACATCTATATCAAGCATTTACACAGTGTAGTTATCACGTAGGGGAATTTGGTTGGAGGTGTATTATAATAAAAACACCCTGAAGTCCACCGAGTATTTGGAATTTATAAATACAGTTTGGCCTTCAGAAATACCGTCTAATTTATTGGCACAGCCTCTCTGTGAGGCAGGAAAAGGGTAGGCTTATGTTTAAGTAGTTGTTTAAAATCTTTTCTTCACTTTCTTCTATCATTTCCCAGCATGTATACCCTCGCAGAATCACCAACAGCTCCTAGATGCAGATATCACACTCAGACTTCCGGGTCTCTGAGCCTACCACCTGTTCCGTCTGGAGTTTATTTGGGGGATGGTTGGTGGTGGGGAGAAAGTAGGCTCAGTGGGGACATCCTAAAATTCGAGACATCCTTTAGTAGCTATGTAGTCAGTTGGATTATATACACACATTCAGGGTTTTGGTTTTCTGTAAGATTTTATTTTTTTAAGTAATCTCTACACCCAATGTGGGGCTTGAACTCAGAACCCTGAGATCATGGGTCGCCCACTCTACTGACTGAGCCAGCCCAGCACCCAATATTTGCAGTTTTGTTTTTTTTTTTAAAGCAAACACCCAGGTTTGGAAATCAGAACGCCTGGGACAGAGATGTATATTTCGGAGTCTTTGGTGAAAATATAGTAATTGAAAGCAGAGGAAAAAACAGGATCACAGGGGACTTCATAAAGGGTAGGAAGAGAAGAGGACCCAGCAAGGAGCACCTTGGGAGCTCACTGGCTAGAAGAGAAAGAGCACGTGATGGAAACAGACTAGGAGAAGCTGGAAAAGTGGAAGGGAAACGAGGTGAGTGTGCGTCAATGAGCCCAGAAGTTTCCAGAGAAAAGAAGAGAACTTTGTGTGGATGCCATGGAGAGAACAAATAAAAAAGATGGAAGAGTATCCACTGGCATGCCGCTGTTGAAATTAACGAGAATCAGGCTGGCGGAGTCAGGAAATAAATGGTTGGGAGGGAGTGTTGTCAGCAGGTGTAGACTTTTGATTGTGAAGGGAAAAATCGAGACAAGCTGGTAATTGGAAAGGGATGTGAAGTCCAGGGAGAGCTTTGTCTTTTTGTTGGTTGGTTGGTTGGGTTCTTTTAGGTTGGAAGAAAATTTAAATGCTGATGGAAAGGATCCAGTGGGCGAGAGAGGAGATTACTGGGAGCCAGGGGTTCCCTTGCAGTGTTGGGATGACTGATCCAGAACAGAAGGAAGGAAGTGACAGTGGGACCCGGCTGTGGATGAGGAGATGTTTGCAGGTGCGATAGTGAGGAGCCCGTTTGATGGTTTCTGTTTTCTCCTAGAATCCTTTCTAGAGCCAGGAAGCAAAGCCATCCCCTGAGGGGGAGGGGGTAGAAGGGAGGTCCCGAACAGGGGAGCACAGTTAAAGTTGGCCCCTGGGAATTCACAGGGCGGGGAAACTCGGGAGCTTCTTTACTTTCTCCAGCGATTCTCAGCTACCCAGGTTCAGGCTGGGATAAAGCAGAAACAGCAGGGAAAAGAGGGGGACACAGTTCGGGAGCAACTGAGAGAAAGAGAGGTTAGAAATTCAGCCAGACCAGGAAGGTGGCGCACGAAGCCCGAGAGTTTCAGAGGTGGCCCGCAGTGGAGGGGACAATGATCTTGATGATGCGAAAGGACACGTGGGAGCCTAAAGTGGGGTGGGAGGAGTCTCTGATGAGAGGGTGTTTGAATCACTGTGTTTTGGAGGCAGAGCAGTGTGGAGTGTTGACAAAATCTAGGAGATGTGGAGGAGAAGGCAATTCGAAACAGGGAGTTCAAGGACTGGAGAAGCCAGGAGCCTGGACGGGCCATCTCCCCATCCGATCATCATATCCTTGGCACGTTATAGCCCCGGTGTTGAGGTGGACAGAATAATGGTGAATCGGTCACCAACGTCTTCACTCAGCATGGGTGCATGGACGGAGGGATCTGTAGAGCACAACAAAAAAGAAGAAAGAGACGCACAATGACACAGGCCTCAGAGAAGTGACTTACAGTATGAAATTTGGATGGTAAGCTAAAAAATGGAACGGAATGTGTTTTTAATGTGCTGTAACTTTAACAAAGAGCAATCGATGTTTAAAAAAAAATGGCAGATCTCTGTCTTTTGAAAAAGAACCTGAATTTCTGTAATTATGAGAAAGTTCTGTCCTGGGAGAATAGGGGTGTTGTTTGTTTCATATAGATTGGAGTAGAGGCTCCACTGAGCAAATCCTGGGGACCGTGTGGAGTGAGTGGGCATTAGCTAGCAGGGCTTACTGGAATTATTTCTCAAAAGGTAACAAGGCAATTTCCCCAGGTTCACTTTCAACCATGGGAAGCAGAAGATTTCTCTACACATGAGGCCAAGATGTCTGGTTTTAGGAGAAAGGGTAAGAAAGGAAGAGAAACTGTTTTTGGACAATTCTACAAGAATGCCCTTCCTACTGAAACGGGGGGGTGGGGGGGAAGACTCCAGATAATCTGAGCTTCTTAGCCATCACAATTTCTTTGCATGCCCAGAAATTTTGCTTTCTTCTGGAAGCTTTGCCAGTCTCTGTAAATGCTAAGACTGAGCCAGCAGCCTGTGTTACAAGGCTCTCGCTGGAAGCTCTCTGCTTGTCCTAAAGAGCTTCTGAGGTCATTAGCCTTCTTCCAATAAGCAGTGCCTGCCCCTTCTTTACAGCTCTCCATTACAGCCGGCCCCAGAGAATTCCAGTGGCATCCACACAAGGAAGCAAAGGGAGAGCTCCCTGGGGGTGAAACATAACACCAAAAGCTGTTTTGTCCTTGTACAGGCTCCAGTCCTGGTGTTTTCACTCTACCTTCCCCGTTCAGAATTCACTTTCTCAATTCCTGCTTTGTTTCCAGGCAATAGGCTTCGGATTCCCAGAAAAATCTAGTAGATCAAGTGGAGAAACCAGAAGCAAACTGTGATGCAGCCCCAAAATGAATTCCATAAACTGCTATGAGTTCTTGGATATGAAGTTTTAAGAAATGTTTACATCTGCTTCCATCTGATACCCCCCCCAGGGAAGGAGGCTCAGCTGTTTCACAGAATTTTGAAACGCGGACTAACTTTGAGACGGTCTCTTCCCGTTGTCTTAGAGCTCTGAGCCTGGAGTGGGCCTCTCTTGTCCTTGTGTGTTCAGTGGCCCCATTTCATTCAGGGACCTTCCCCGCCCTCATGCCATACGGTCCTGGCGGGGCTGTCACCACTCTGTCCCCTTCTCCTCCTTGTACAGGGGCGGGCCTGTGACCCAGGCTGGGCCTTCCTCCGTTGATTGATTAGCCTGGGCTGCAAGCAATCTGGTCATTGGAAAGAACCAGACTGCAGAGCCAAGACAAGCACAGGCAAGCAGAACCGAGCGTCAGAGCCCTTGGTGACATTATCTGTGCTCCTGGACTCAGGCATGTCTTCCTACTTGCATACGAATGGTAGCCCAGGAGAAACAGGGTTCTGCACTTGGCTTTTTTCTCCCTTTTAGTTGAACAACATATCCTTGAGATTACCCCCCATCGGCGGATGGAGAGCATCCCAATTTATTCGTACAATTACATAGAATTCCATTCTTACAATTATCGTGTGGACGTATCCATAATTGATTCAACCACTTGTCTCTTGAGGGGCATCAATAGAGATGGGGGTCATTTTCCAATCTTTCAATGTTTCAAATGCACAACACTTCGTGTTCTCCCAAGGGTGTTAGTCTTACACGTGGGATCACTGGATTACTGTACCGGTGTAATTTTTGCCAGATGCGGACCAATTCTCCTTCACAGGGATTATTTCATACACCCACCAGGAATGTGTGAAAATGTTGTGTCTCCACAGTCTTGCCGACGGAGTCTGTTGTCAAACCTTCGGCTTTTTTTTTTCTCTCTGGTATTCCAATCCTGTGCTCTCAAGTCTTGCTCTCCTTGGAAAGGCAGAGAAGTTTCTTACCGGTATCCATGGCATCAACTTGATAAGATGGTGAGACGTTCCCGGAGGCTGGGTTCTGGAGACGCGGGTGAGCCAACCCTAGAGCGGGTGGAGGAGTCCTCCCTGTTTAGGATCAGATTACGACCGGACCAGAGATACTGAACGAACAGCACACAACACTGGAAAGAGATAGGAGGAGAAGTGGGGGGAAGTGATGGCAGGGAGCACCGTGGGGATTGCATTTGGAGGTGAGAGGCGGAAAACAAATTGTGGAGAAAAACCTAAGATGTTTGCTCCCCGCTAATAGCTGTGTGAGCTGGTTGGATTTATCTCAAGCCCTAACTCATAAAGTATGAAAACACAGGTAATTCAAGATTTCTAGTCTGTGAAATTGTCTTTCTCTTTTCCAGTCCTTTGGGAACTAGATCCTTCTAGAAATAATCCCAATGCCACTCCTCCAATTCGTCCTTTTTCCAGCACACAGCAGAAAGCTATTTCAACATTGTTAGGGAAATCTTTGGCACCCTTGGTTGAGGTGTCCAATGAGTTTCTCTCAATCTACCTGTTTTTAATAAAATAATAAATGTAAAGAATGTCATTTCAAAGACACTCTTTTAAAAGGTTACCAGCAGGGTAAAGGAGTTCTAAAATGAAAAGACATTTCACCTTTTAAAGTAAGTAGAGATTTTTCAGGCCACTCAGATACATTTTTAAAAAACACAATCAGTGAACTTGTTAAAATTGTGAATTAAAGGAGCCGTTTCAGATGGTCTACCACAGAGTTGAAGGACATAATTTATTTTGCTTCTGGCAAATGAAAATGCAACGTAAGGAGGAAAAAAATATTCCTCGTTCTACAAAAAAATCGGATCAAATAATTGAGCATTTGTGTCATCTGGAAAAGTTTAGACTGAAATTTATCACCGTACTTTTTGTGGTTGGCTGAATAACTGCCTCCAAAAATATCTAGGTCCAGGGTGCCTTGGTGGCTCAGTGGGTCGATTGTCCAACTCTTGATTTCAGCCTAGGTCATGATCTCACGGTTTGGGGTTCAAGCCCAACATGGGGTTCTGCATTGACAGTGTGGAGCCTGCTTGGGATTTTCTCTCTTTCCCTCTCTCTCTGCCGATCATCACTTCTTCCTCTCTGTCAAAAATAAATAAATAAACTAAAAAAAAAAAAAAAAAAAAAGGCAAAAAGTCTAGGTCCTAGCCTCCAGAATCTGTGAATGTTAACCTTATTCAGAAGATCCTCCCCTCGAACCTCGGGAGCCTTGGTTTCAGCCCACTGATACTGATTTCAGCCTTCTGGCTCCCAGAACTGTAAGAGAACAGACATCTGTTGTTTTAAAACACCAAGCGTATAAGAACGTGTTACAGTGGCCATTGGAAACTAATACAGTCTCCAGTTTCTAGGAAATCAGAGCTTGGTCTCTGATTTTAAAATTGACTAAGTTACCAGGCACGAATGAGATCGTAAAGGCATTATTTAAAACAACAAAACTTGCCTCTTTTAGGCAGAAAAACTATATTAAATTTCAAGTGCTTCGTCTGTAAATAAGATGAACAGCTTTCTCAGCTGGGTGTGATGCTGGTCTAGCTGCTCAGAAGGGTCTCCCTACTATACACTGTCTTGATTTTTTTTTTTCAAGTTTATTTATTTATTTTGAGAGAGAGAGAAAGCACACGTCTGGGAGGGGCAGAGAGAGAGAGAGACAGAGAGGGAGAGAGAGATAATCTCAAGTAGGCTCTGCACTGGCAACATGGAGCCCGGCACGGGGCTTGAACCCACAACCCAGGAGATCATGACCAGAGCCAAAGTCAGAAGTTTGACTAAGCCACCAGGGGCCCCACTATCTTGATTTTTAAAACGGGTTGTTAGGCTTGCAGTTATTTAGTCCCCAGAGGTTCCGCATTTTAGCTTAGGCTGCAATAACGGTGCATAGCAAAAACTCAAAAACCACAGCGGCTATGATAACCTATATCTCTAATACACGCAGCATACGGGCAGCTAAGTTGGGTGACGCTGCTCTAGGCTGAGGTTAAGGTTCGGGTCTGTTTCTTTGTGCCATTCTGAGACCCAGGCTTGGGAGCAACCCTCAGCTGGGATGTCACGTTCTCAGTGGTGGACGGTGGGAGCGCAGAAGAAGTGGCAAAACTTGCAAAGCCTCTTTGTTTTGAACTGGCTGCCTGTGCCTTCTACCCCTAGGCTAGCGAACAGAGTAAGTCACATGGTCAAGTGTGATATCCCCGGGGTAGGAACATGTATTCCTCCCAGAGGTGAGGAAGTGAGTATTTGCTGAACCGTAGTGAATGGGTCATACTCCTCCAGCCTGAAAAAGTTAGCTGAAACCAAAGAATGCAGCAGTAAGCAGCGAATAAATGCTGCATCAGCACCACAGTCAAGGGGAGAGTAGTTTTCGGGCAAGTGGCTGAACCCGAGCCTTCTGAGAGCATGACTCTGAAACAAGTCAGAAAAGTGGTTCTTGGCAGAAGCAAACACGGATCCATCTTGGATTCCCCCAGACTAGGATTAAATAAGCCCACAGCCGTGTTAGTTTATGACAAACACACGGAATGAAGTCACTCACTCCCTGCGAGTGAGAGTCCGCGGAAAGAAGAGACACATTCCAAACTTTCAGATCTTAGAATTAGTAAGGCATAAAACTTAGTCATGACTTATTTAATGAAGTTGGGAAACAAAATCAAAATGATGAGGCTGATAAGAAAAGCAGTTTTAGATTTGAAAAACATAGTTATTGAATAAAAACTCAATCGATGGGCTAAAACCAAAACACAAGAAAACCAAACGGTGGTTTAGGAAAGTGGAAGAGAGCTCTGAATAAAGCACTCAGAATAGAGCACAGAGAAGAATGTGAAGTACATGTTCAAGGGGGGAAGAGACAGTGACAACACAATGAGAAGGCCTACATGTGATTAATTGGGATCCCAGAGGGACAGATAGGGAGAATCTGAGTTGAAAGTGGGGCATTTTCCAAATTAGAAAAACTTTCAATCCACAGAGAAGGTGCGAGGTATACCAGGCAGGATAAATAAAAAGAAAGCCACATATAGACACATCATAGAATGTTCAGAACACCAAGAATGAAAAGGAGCTAAAGATAAGACAAATGACCTACCAAGGAAGCAAGAGCTGCCCATTCATCACCAGCAATGGAAGCCAGAAATCAGAGGAACGGCATCTTCGAAGTGCAGAGAATGAGACCATCATTTTCACTTGGGTAAGACTAGAGTTTTTCTTAAGGGTTGTTTTGTCCCCCCATTACCGTCAGAATAATTTATGAACTTCAGACTTTAGAGTGGTGGGGTTGGGTAAGATCAGTGAGAATAGTCACATTAAGAACATTCCACATTCCATAACCACATTCAGTCTGCTTGTAATAGGTAAGTTTTACCATCTTCTGTGTATGTAGACATTTTCAGATAAACAGAAACTGAGAGTTTATCACCAGTGGGCCTTTACTAAAAGAATTTAAAAGTATGTTCCTCAAGAAGAAGGAAAGCGATGTCAGAAGAATGTCTAAGAAGCAACAAGGAGATGCACTGATGAACATCCCAATAAATAGAATAATTAAAAAAAACAACATTAGCACAATTCAATGAAAAGACTCCTTTAAAAGTAAGGAAAAATACAGTAAAAATGTGGAAGCAAATTTAGGTATCTTAGAAATATTGTTTTAAAAGGAAAATAGGTAACATAGCCAGTTAAGAGGCAAGTATTGAGTCAGACTGGGAAAAATTAGGAATCCGATATCTATGTCCCAGATATTTTTAGAGTGCACGCAGGTGTTTTAGAACAGCACACAGGTGTTCAAGATGTGATTCTTAAGAAGCTTAGCTATTTTTGTACAAAAAGATTAGCTATTTACAAGTCCCTCTTTGCTGCTCACCTCTATACTTGTCCAAAGTTTGAAAGATGGTTTATTTCCTTGTATAATCGGAAACACCTTAAATTTGTGAGTTTTCTCTATGTGTCCATGAATGCTGCTAAGTTCCAAGATGACATCAGTTTTTTTTTTTTTTTTACAGGTACGTGGTCATTTTCAAAAGGACTATTTCACATGCTTTCTTTTTAAAGAACCCAAGTCACCCAAAACTGAGTAGAAAACTGTTGTGCTATTTTTATGAAACTTATGCAAATATATGACACTATGGATTATTCAGCTTTGGGTACCTCCTAGGCTTGATTAAGACATACATAGTTAGGGTCTCCTGGGTGGCTCAGTCGGTTAAGTGTCCAACTTTGGCTCAGGTCATGATCTCACGATTCCTGAGTTCAAGCCCTGCGACAGACTCTGTGCTGACAGCTTGGAGCCTGGAGCCTGCTTTGGATTCGGTGTCTCCCTCTCTCTCTTACCCTCCCCCACTCATGCGTTTTTCTCTCCCTCTCTCTCAAAAAAAAAAAAAAAAAAAATTAAAAAATTAAAAAAAGGCACAGTAAGCTAAAATTTGTAAAGAGGTGTCACAGGAAAATGTTCCCTATCTGTGATCACCCGTTGTACTTTAAAATTGTTCTTGCTAATTTTTCATTTCTGATGATCTGATGAAGAGCGTTTACCAAACACCCACAGCATCAAATCTTCAATGTTTTACAGGCAGCCTCCAAAGGGAACAAAATGGAACCAATTCTAGAGAACGACATAAAGTCAGGATCTATGTTGGGTAGATGGGAACCTGACCAGAGGATGCCAGAGTGATTTTGCTTTGGATGAGAATGCCAGAGAGTTTCTCTCAGGGGTTGTTCTCCCCACACTACTCCTTTCCAAAACACTGGATTGCTATTCTGAGACTTCAGAGCCCTAGCAGGTAGGACTCATCAGCAACTGTAGTCACATTAAGTACATTCGTTTACATCCTACCTCATTCCACAGAGGATTTGAGTATGTTTATAATCTGCTATGGTCTCTACGTTAAAAAATCAAGATCATAGAAAATATGTGAAGAATAGGAATAGTAGTCTGGGCCAGAGGTCCCCACATTTTGCTGTACTTGACAAACCCTGGGGGGAGCCTCTAAAACTCCTGATGCCCACGTGGCACCCCACACCAGTTAGATCAGTGGCTGGGAGAAGAAGGTAGAGAATAATAGTTTTAAATCTCCCCCGGTGTTCCTATGTGCAGTAAAATTTGGGAACCACTGGCAGAGGCTATCATTCTCAACTTAACATGCACATTAGCCTCACCAGGGAAGCTGTTGTAACTACTGATGCCTGTGTGCCTACTCTGAACCAATGCAATCATGGTCTCCTATACTAACAACTGAGCCCTTGTTACTGGGCACTGGGTAATTTTAAACCTCCCCAGATGGTAACAATGTGCATCCAGCATACAGAACCATTGCACTGGGGGAAAGCTGGTACGTAATTACGAAGGGGACTGATTTCATTTTTTATGGGTTCTTTTATGGCTTAAGGCCAGAAGATTGGTTCTGTTTCCTGGTGGCCAGGGTAAATAGAAAAATAATCATCTGAAATAGTTCTTGTCATCCATATGTAAAAGCTTCCCAGTCCCTTGGAAGAAAGAAAGCTTTTCTTTAAAAAAAAAAAAATTTTTTTTTAATGTTTATTTTAGAGAGAGGGAAGGAGAGCATGCGTGCAAGTGAGCAGGTGCAGGCAGAGGAGGGGCAGAGAGAGAGGGAGACAGAATCTGAAGCAGGCTCCAGGCTCTGAGCTGTCAGCACAGATCCTGGTGTGGGGCTCAAACTCGTGAGCCTCCAACTCACAGGCTGTGAGAACATGACCTGAGCTGAAGTCGGACGCTTAACCGACTGAGCCACCCAGGTGCCCCAAGGAAACTTTTCTTCACAGATCTGAAACGTTACGAGTGTTCTTACAGGAGTCATCGAATGATGTTATGAATCACAGTTTTATAAACACCCCTACAATAAATGACATATGGCAAGTTTCCTCTTGTAGTTTCTAATAGCCTTTCCTTAGGGAAAGCCAAGGACATGACCCAAGAGTGCCGGGGGGTGGGTGTAGGCCGTTGGGGTGGGGGTGTGGGAGCAGGAACCAGGGAGGAAATATGACCCACCTCTATAGTTCCCATACATTATGGTCTCCCCCAGGGATAACGCTTGGAACTATGCACCTCCGGGATGTAGGAATATTGTTAGAAATTTCAATTCTCTATTAGAAAACTTGAAAATCGAGTACTCGCCCCCTGCCCCCTATAAAGGTAACAAAGTTTGACAAAGGCCTGGCTAGTGAGGTAAAGAAGCAGTGAATCCTATAGGAGTCTCAGGCTCCGTGAAGAGCATGTTAGAATTGGGGCTGTGTACAAAGAATGAAGAGATCTGTCTTAAGTGCTCCTCGGTAAAGATGATTTTTTTCCCCCCTCAATTGGGTTTTTGTGGTATCTAAGTACTGTTGATTTAATGGCCCATGATTCCTGGACAAGAAGTCTTCTGAGAGGTATTAACTCCATGGGGCTAAGCCTTGAGACCCATTATACCTAGAGCACATTGTTTTAAGCCAGTGTAATATCATTGGGAGGCAAAGAGTTTAGGTGAGGTTGGATATGTCCATTTTCTTCCTGCTAGATCAGAAAATGATCTAGCAGGGCATACGGCAGATATTTTAGTAAAGTAGCTGGGAACAGGCATAACGATTCTCTAGGATCACGTGAGTTCCTTCTTGAAAAATTCTAAAAGCACCCAGTTAATACCCAAGTAGGCATTCCGAGGTTTCTTTTCAAAGGAAAATGGCCTGTTCTTTTTTTTTTTTTTTTTTTTTTTTTAACTCCCAACTGCACTTACCATCTAAATTTAAGGAAAGGCTTCCTGGAAAAAAAGTCGAGTGATGAATTTCTTTCATTTATTTAAAGTAGTCTCTGGCGTTCTTGTAAATCTGCAGGATTAAAATGAACTGCTTGCTGTAGAAGAAACAGTAGCTTGGAAGCGAGGAAGAAATCTTACGGTGGCTAATAAGACATCGTAATAGTTTGCATATGCAGAGGATAACCTTAAACTTGAGTTTGATATTTCACGTTGCAGCTCACAAATGAGCTGCCTTTTATTCAAAGAACCAAGCTGTCTGTTTTCGAGTGGGTGGGTGTGTACCCAGAGTTGGCGCTGTGTTGGTTTTGTGCTCTGTAAGGTTGACACAGGCAGTGGCGACTCGCGGCCACACCGGGGCGGCCTCTCCCCTGCAGGCGGCCAGGCCCGGCGGATCGGCTCCAGGGAACTGACACCGTAGTCAAGTCCGGCTTGCTGGGGTGGCCAAGATTATTTAAAGGGGTCTAGAAACACCCATATTTCCTCCTTTAACATTTACTGCGAGCTCAGGGCTCTGGGTAAAAAGCCCGTGGGGAAGAAGAATGAACTGAGTGGAGTTCCCCCCCCGCCCCCCCGGGGAAAATGCCTTCAGCCTCCCCACCCCCTGCCGCCCTCCAAATGCCCAGGTCGCCCCTTCCCCAAAGCAGAGGGCAAGCGAGAGAGGAGGGTGGGTCGGCTCGGAAGGCCAAACCCACGCCCCAGGCTGACCCGCTCTGCGGCCGGGTGAGCCCGGGAGAGCCACGCTGGAGGCCTGGGGGGTGGGATGGGCGTGGGGGCAGAGCCCCGCCACCCCGCAGCCCGCGGCCCGCCCCCAAGTCCGGCCTGTGATTGGCTTGGGGGGCGCGTGTGCCCGCCCCGGCGAGGCGGGGAGGGTCCCCTCTGGGCGCCGGGTGGGAGGAGGCGGAGGACTGGGCGGAGAGAGCGGGGGCCGCAGGGAGCGAGCGAGGGGGCGGGCGAGCCGGGTTCCGGAGATCGGAGAGCAGGCTCCGAGAGGGGCGGAGTGCTGCGGGCGGACGAGCGGGGAGGGAAAGCCCGGCGGGCTCCGCGCCGCCGCCCGCTGCACGGCGCGCTCTCCGGACCGCCAGCCCGTACGGCCCCGCAGCCTTCCGGGAAGAAGCGGCGCAGGCGGCGGCCGCAGCGCGCGCTCGGGCTCCCTCACCTGCCGGCGTCCGGCGGCTCCCCCGGCGGGACGCGCGCAGGCCGGGCGCGGACGCGGAGGAGGAGAGAAGACCGGCCGCCCGCGCCGCAGCCCAGCCGCCCGGGAGCGCCTCCGAGCCCTCGCGGGGCGCCGGCTCCATGGCGACCGGGCTCGGGGAGGAGATCTACGGACTTTCGGAAGATGAGGTGAGCGGTGTCCCTTCCCTCCTGGGACTCCCCGGGGAGTTCCTGTCCCGCGCCGGCAGGGGGTGGGGAATCAGGCCGACCCCCGGGTGCGCGTCTCCAGCGCCTGCGGCGGAACCTCAAAGGCGGGTGTGCTCTGCGGTTGGGGCCCGGCTTGGGGGGGGGGTGGTCTTCGGGCCCTTCCGCCCGGCGCTTGCGCCCCCAAACCCTAGCCGTGCGCATTGTTTGTAAATAAAGCGGCGCTACGCCCTTCGAGCAGGGGTTCGCCCCGCTGCTCCCTGCTTTGGGAGTGGGAGGAAGGCGCGTGCGCCTCTCTGGCCGCCTGTTCCCCTTCCTCTCCCAGCAGCGTCTCCCGGGCTGTTGGGCAACTTTCCGCCTCTCGCCCCTCCAGCCCGGGAGTCCATGATGTATGTCACGTCTGGGTCTCGGCTGGGGGCCCGCGCCGCGCGGGGGAGCCCGGGGCCGCGGAGGAGCCTGAATTGTCTCCCCTTTGGAACTTTCCAGCGATCGAGTCAGCAAGTGCTCTTGATGAATGTGTGCTTATCACGGTGGGAGTAGGCGACACGCTCGAGCTGGGTGTGTCTGTCCCTTCGGCTTGCAGAGTCGAAACCAGGAGAGTGGATCTCGGGGTCTTTTCGGTGGGGGAGGACGGCTGGCATGGTGGCAGGTGCTACTGGAAACTTGGGGGAAGCTTGCAGCCCTGCCATTTTTTTTTTTTTTTCCTTTTTCTTTCCTCCCAAGGATTTAAAGCCCGGCACCTCCGGGGTAGAGACAAAAGCTCAATTGATCTCTTTTATTAATAAAGCAAACCAGATAAGCCACGCCTCCAAGGCTGCCGGTTCGACTGGAAAGAGCTTTGTTTTTACCCTCACTCCTCGCAGTTTCCCACTCCTCCTTTTCGAAGCGATCCTGGTAAATCGCTGCTGAGCCCTCTCTCGACCAGCCACGCTCGGCTCTTATTGGTGTGTTGCGCGGCCAAAAAGGGGGGGGGGGGGGGGGGGGGGGGGTGGGAGGCCTGTCGCTGGCGCGGCGTGACCGGCAGGCTGGATGGAGCAGGTAGGAGGGGTTTGCCATCTGGCGGGGTGCGCGCTCAGGTCTGGCTCCCCTTTCGAGAGGTGAATTTACAACCCATGAAGCATTACTCAGCAGGGAGGTATTTCCTATCCTGGTTGTTCATTTCATGAAAAGTTGATGCCTGGAAACCCGAGGATTTCTGGCTTTCTCTTTCTTCCTCTCCTTTCTTTTCTGAGGTCCCCTCTTTCTCCGGGGTTGGGGGTGGGGTTCACGGAAGGCTATTATCTAGACCTGCCCACGTTATGGCTTCTCTCTCACCAGCTTTCTGGTATGGGGTGTGTGTGTGCGCGCGCGCGTGCTTTGTAAGTGTGTAATAGAATAGTTATCTTGGGGTGGGGAGGGTGTTTGGGGGTATGGCTTTTTTTTTTTTTTCCTTAACAGCTAGGTAAAGCTTGCTGTGGTGTGTATTTTACCAAAGAATGATCGCAATGCAAATCATGTGTGATTTACGTTTTCGATTATTTTGCCATGCTGTGCTCGGGTAAAATAATTTCCTTTTTTGGAGCAGTCACCTGGGGATGGGTGAAAGGACCATTGTTTTCTTTTACCCAGGGGGTGCTCCTCTCCCCGGCAGTCTCCTCTGCCGCAGCTTCCCCTTTCACTCTCCACTTCTCCATTTAATGAGCAGCAGTAGATGGCAGGCAGCGAGCTTTTAGGAAGGTGCTGAGATACAGACATTCCTAAACAAAGGGCTTTTGAGGTATTGTGGGGGAAGACCGCTGCATTTCATCTTTGGTCTCTCTCTCTTTTTTACATGATTTTCAAAGCTCCCTGAAAAAAATATATTACTATTAAGAGTGTTTTGGGAAATTTAACGGGATCAAGGAATGCTGTGTACATCCCTGTTTAATCTTTCTTTACATGTACATCCAGTGTCCCCTTCTGCCTAGAGTGCATCTTGCCGCTTGAGTTAACACATCTTCTTAACTGGTGTCCAGTGTGAGAGTGAAGGATGAAATACAAACAGCATTGGGGTTTGTGTGTATATGTATGACTGGGTTCATTCCTGCATGTTGCTAGAGGGATGTTTGGGGCTGTATGGGGAGCAGCACGAGGTGACGAAGACATTTTATTGAGTGATGGCTGTGTCGCTAGAACTATTGAGATTCCACGCCCCCCACCCCCACCCCCTGCACGTTGTATTACAAAAGGCAACTCACATCTGTGTTTTTTCAGCTTCCCCCGCCAGTGAGAAAATAAGGCAGGGCTGTTTTGATGACTTCCCATTTCTACGGTATTTGCTTTTTATGGGAGATTTTGCACTGTCAGGTTACCCTTTGGAAAATCAGGGAATGCCTTCGTAGAATATTAACAAATTGTGGCATTTGCACAGTTTGTTTGGTCTCTCTGAGTTAGCCTGGGTAAGGAAACAAATGACAGATCTTCACAGGCTCCGAAAGCAGACTGGCTGAGGCTGTTTTTTCCAGGCGTATTAAATATGGGTGTACCTCAGTTCGGGCACTCGATGTGCTGCCCGACATCACACAGGAGGAGGTTTTGATTGCCACACAGTTGTCTTGCGCACCTCTTAGCAAAATAGGTGTCCCTACCTGGCACATTTCTTAGAAGTTAAAGTTTGTGTTTTTCGTTGGAAGTTGATGGGAGAGCACTGTGTGTTTGGAGGGCACCCGGGTTTTGTGTCCCCTCTCAGAAAGCTTCTTTAGCTGTAGGTGCTGCTGCTGAAGCAGTGGATGCCATGACGGAGGACCTTGCTCCTAGGTCTCTCCAGCTTGTAGAACGGAAGGGATTAAATGTGGACTTTGCTTGTGTGAATGCACGTGCTGTTTATTTTTTGTGTCTTTCCGGCTGAGGTTCCTCAGTGAGTTATTACTCCTATTTACTGGTTTAAATCGGGTCACCTTCAGGAAGCCAAATTTGACATTGCCGTCAGGTGAAGGACTTTGGGTGTTAGATGAGCAGATTGGCCAAATTTTGTGATTCCGGGCCCAGCCTCAGGTTGGGTTGGGAATCCGAACGGTTGGACCAGTTGCGTCTGGCGCGCTTCCTTGGCAGTTTTTTGTTTTGCTTTGTGTATTTGTTTATTTAATGGCAATCCCGTAGCACATTTTGGCAGTTTACTTGGGAGTGTTACTGTTGATCTTCTGAAATCTTCTGTTACAACATCCTTTCTAAGATTTTGGAAATCCTTTATGGAAGAGATTTTTGCTGGGTGAAATACTAAAGTCTCAATGACAGCTTTCTTATTAGATGTGGCATTTTGGGGGTGGTTACGGGGAGGTAAATGGCATAGAAATGAAGGCCAGGCTGACGTGGGATAGTCCTTTGACACCTTCGGTCTGTAATTTATGCAAACCAGCGTAATTGGCGACGGTTTCATATGCTTTCTCTATACCTAGCACCATGTTAGGCCTTGATGTACTTGTCTCATTCAATCCTCATGAACCCACTGTGAGGCGTGCTAAGATTTACAGGTGAGGAATGGAAGCTCAGAGATGTTAAGTGACCTGTATAAGGCCACACAGCGAGGAAGTTACGGAATTGGGCCCTGAACCCCGTTCTGTTGATCACACAGCCCTAGCTTTGAACATGCTTCCTCCCTTCCAAGTTATCTTGAAAGGTCTTCATAGCTGGGTTGTTGAGGTTAATTTGCAATGGTGATAAACATCAGGAGTTGTAAACTGAATGACCTCTAGGTCTGCATTGACCGGGAGGCTTTCTTAGCATGGTCTCCATTGTGTTTTAAAACTTGGGAGTTTTTACAGAAAATGGGAAAAATCTGACCTCACTGGGGCTCCATTCTCACCTGGCAACAATTAGTGGATCCTAGGCGTCGCCCTGGAGATGTCCCCTACACCCTATTCTAGGCTTCTCCTTATTCACTTGCATATAATTACCTCCTTCATAACAAGCACTGAAGGCTGGCGCAGGTCTGTTTTCTTTAAGAGGCTGCCAACTTGAAGATGCACCATTATTTTACGTACCACTAAGAAAGAATGAAAAAAAACTGCTGTCACAACGTGTTATACCATTAATTTCATGAAGCATCCTTATTTCAGGGTGTTTTAGAATTCGTGACTCTGATTAGAAACCTGAGATAACCCTGGGCCGTCAGTTTCAAATAATACGCCAGTCATTCAACACTTTCAAGTCAGTTGCTAGTCAGATTTTTGCCTTTCCGTTACTGCGAAAAGGGGTAGCACGTGGGAAATGGTCTTGACTGGACATTGGCAGAGAAGAAGCAGGGAGCCCACAAGAGAGGCCACCTGAATAGCCATCTGTAAGTAATTCAGAGGAGTCGTTAATTTTTTAAAAAGTGGTCCGTGTGTGTTTTCAAGAGATCACTTGGGAAACCCTGCATGCTGTCTCTGAGGCTGTGCAAAAGCGATCACAAGATTGCTTTTGGAAATTAGTTTAGATACTGTATGGATCCCAGGGTGGATGCTGAAAAGCAGTTTTGTAGAGGGAGATAAGACTTGCCCATTTGTTCCAAGTCCAAATGCCTGAATCAGGCCTAGCAGTGCTGGCTGGTGTGCTCCGTGCCCAGGACACGGGCTTACCCCGGTGACAGCCTGCATCATGATTGGTAACATTTAAGAAAAACTCTAAAAGGGCCTAGGTTTTGTTGTGATATTTAAAAGCAGCTATTTTTCATTTACATATTTTTTTATGTTTATTTATTTTTGAGGGAGAGAGACAGAGTATGAGCAGGGGAGGGACAGAGAGAGAGAGGGAGACACAGAATCGCAAGCAGGCTCCGGGCTCCGAGCTGTCAGCACAGAGTCCGACGTGGGGCTCGAACTCACGAACTGTGAGATCATGACCTGAGCCAAAGTCTGATCGTAACCAGCTGAGCCACCCAGGCATTCCTAAAAGCAGTTTTATAAATGGGCAAATATAACACATTGTCTTAAATTCTACTCTCGTTAGATTTTTTATTTTTTTTCAGGAGTTCAATGGAATTTGTAGAAATCGACACTTTATATCCTCTTCAGTTTTATTTATTCAGAATGTTCTGAATTCTCCTGTTACTGAAAAGCAGTTTCCTTAAGGAATAAAAATAATTTTGCCCAAAGGGGTAAGGACAGCATTAAAACAGGAATCGTCAGACAATCCTGGTTTCTTCACCATGGCAGAATTTGTTAAAAAAAAAAAAAAAATTTTTTTTTCATGTTTGTTTATTTTTGAGACAGAGAGAGCATGAACGGGGGAGGGTCGAGAGAGGGAGACATAGAATCTGAAGCAGGCTCCGAGCTGTCAGCACAGAGCCTGACGCGGTGCTTGAACTCACGGACTGTGAGATCATGACCTGAGCCGAAGTCGGATGCTTAACCGACTGAGCCACCCGGGTGCCCCTACCATGGCAGAATTTAAAGGGAAGAGGTTGAATGGTAGCCGGGCATCTTCTCAGTGCGGTGAGGACCCACATCATCAGGAAACTTCCTTGCAGGGTGGTTCTGTGATTTTGGGAGCATCAGTATGCTTGACGTGTAGTCAGGAGGAATCTCCAGGGAGAAATCCCGGGCATTAGAGAATGATGTCACACGCCATTGAGGGGAGAAACCTTATGCTCACTGCCTGTTTAATAGCCTTCCCTCATGGTGCAGTTCTTAAACATAGCAGCATGGTAGTAGAGAAACCAATCAGTTTCGAGACATCGAGATCGTCTTACAATTCTTATTTTGAGTTAGAAGATCTGTTTTAACAGACTTTATTGGTGCCTCTGAATTTGGGGTCCTGGATGAATAGGAGGGTTTTCAAGTGTTCTTGATGCGGTGGGTCTTTGACGTGTTTTTGCCTTAGTGATCTATTTAATCGATAATAAAGCCAACTACATGATCTTTTGACAATCCATATTAAAGAGGATCAACATGATATATGCATACTGTAATGATGAAAATAAGTATGCGGATGTTAGGCTTGGTGGAGGCTGGGAGAAGGGTGACCAAATGTTACTTTCTGTTTTTGTATTGTTTCTCTTCCAGGTCACCGTATAAACAAATAGATCTCACTTTCTGACTATAGGTGGCAATGTTTGTACTGTTTAATGATGTTACCCTTGGTTGGGAGTTGCTTGTTGGGGGAATGTAGAAATGGGAGCCGAGTTTAGAGATGAAGATCACGTAGATTTAAGAAACCAGTATCTTCCTACAAACTGAAAAAAGAAAAAATTAGTTGGGTAACAATACCTAAAGTGATGTGTGTCAACGTGATCAGTTTCAAGCATCATCCTTTCTCTAAGGTTCGCCCTTCTCCAGAGCCTATTAAATTTAGAAGAGGGAAGGCACTTGGTTGTGCTGGTTGTTGAGGGGGGGGGTACCCACAAACACACACGGAAATGGTCCTTCCGAGAAACACTGCCGTGTCCTTTCTTGGGTGCCTAGGGACTTCTAAATAATGCTGGTTCTGTATGGACTGTTACAGAACGGCCATCATGGGCTTTGAGAAGGAACTAATAATTCTCGCCACTCCTGGGTGCTTGATTGCTGGAGATCTTCTTGATTCCTGAGGTAAGACTGTAGCTCAGGTTCTAGCAGAGAGAAAATCGGTGGTATAAAGATCCGGGACACTTCTTTTATGAATATATAGGACCTCGTTATAGCTGTAATGTTTTGTTCTGATCCTGAGTGGCCCTGAATGCTGGCTGTTACCGTAATACCTTTAGGTGAGGAAAGCCACATTACATAAGTGTATCTGGGGTAACTAGCTTAGACATGACACTCAGGTCGACTTTTTGTCCCTGACTCCAAGGTCCTGTATTGATTCAGAACTTGCCGAGTTTGCTGGTGAGACTATCCGATTCCCTCGCTGTCCCCACATTCAGTGTTGGGTGACTTCTTGGCAGTCACTGAGATCCACTGAGAGATCTTGTATTTTTATGCCGCCTCTTCAAGAAAAAGGGGCCATTGAAAAGTGACTTTGTTCTTAGTGTAAAATGCTGCGATGTGAAAGCCGCCCTGTAAAGGAGGCACTTAGAGTGGCTTGTGGGGATAGCGGTCCATGACGGGGATGCACTGGCCATCACAGGTCAGGGTGGTGTCCCATCACCTGTGATGTCAGCTGTGACGGACCATGGCTTCCCAGGTGCACTGGAGTGACTCAGGTATGTGTCCACCCCCCTCCCGTCCACCGGGGGGAGGCCGTGTGCTTTTTCTGCCTCTGCGCGGGACTGGCTGCCTCCAGACTGAGGGGGGACCTTGTGCAGTCACAAGGGCTCACTTGTGTTTGTGAGCCTCAGTCTTGGCCTTTGTTAGCACGATTTGCACATTTTACTTCCCAGTTTCAGCGGCATTCAAGGCCTGGCCTTCCCGGTCTCCTTGGATGAAGCTCCGGGTCCTGTTTTGTAGCGTGTCTTTGAGGGCACTTTGCGAAGCTGGCCTTGCGCTGCGGGTGAGGCGTTGAGGTGGCCTTCGTGGCTGGAAAGATGCACGTTCCTACCTGGCGGGCCTCCGTGGAACATCTGTTAGGAATTGACGTCTTGAAATGCAAACTTAGTTTTGTTCCATAATCCGTAAGATTTCAAGCGTTAATGTACATTTTGGCACCTGTTGGAAGTCACCAGTGTGAGGGCTCTAGTGAAGACGGGCTTGGGTCAGAGGTGACGTAGAAGGTGAAGATCTTCTCTATTAGTTTTTCCTGCGTAAATGAAGATGTTTTCTGAATGGGTTAGTTTTACTCAACGCGCATCAGTCTTGTTTTAAACGCTGGAAGTTATTTCGGTCTGGTGGTCCTCCCTCCACCCCTTCCAGAAAACAAAAGCAAGCCTAAGCTATTTAGAGAATTTGCTTAGTAAGCGCTCAGTGTGTACCTCGCGGAATTTGGAGAGCCACCTACTTACTCTCCAATCTCCCGACTACCTTTAGAACCGGTGTATGTTGACTTCCTTTTCTAAGGCTCCATTTTTCTCTCTCTCTCTCAATAAGTGATTCATCTCCAGGTGCCATCACTGCGCCAACTTGATCTTCGGCGGTTTGGGTTGGAAAGGGGAAGGAGTGTGAGGTTTCAAGAAAAAGCAAAACTGGGACTCCATTTGCTTCCTTTTATCATTCTCCAGTTCCTTTTGTGCTTCGTGAATTGTGTGTGATAATTGGATGCAAACGCAACTACAGTCGGGTTGTTTTTACACGTCTGTACTTCCTCCCCATTTGTTAGTTACTCCAGAGGATAAACGGATGTGGCTCTTGAATGAAGCACTCTCTGAAGGGAGCTGAACCCTGGGTTGATTCTGTGTTGTAGAGTATGTTTATCCCCATAATCGAGAAATTGGTATGTGCCGTGCTGTCTGCCTTTGGAAATGATGTCTTAATTCCGCCGACTGTTAATAGTGGAAGAGAACACTCTGAACTCAGAGTAAGAGCTTCTCCTTTCCTTTGAGAAGTGAGGTAGAGAAGAGCGTGCACCACCCATGGGGGTGGCTGGTGGGTTGGGGAGATATTGGAGAGGATTTAATAATGTGGAGATGTCACTCATATAGTTGGAAAAAGTGGGTTACAAAACGGGGGGTGCCATACAGTCCTATTGTGGTTAAAAGTACGTATGCATAGAGGGGCATCTGGTGGCTCAGCCAGTTAAGCATCTGACTCTGAATCTCAGCTCAGGTCTTGATCTCAGGGTTGTGGATCTAAGCCCCGCGTTGGGCTTTGTGCTGGATGTGAAGACTACTGTGAAAAAAACAAACTATATATATGTGTGTGTGTGTGTGTGTGTATGTATGTATATATATATATATATACATATATACACATATACATGTGTATATATACATATATATGCATATGTATATGTATATACACATGTATATATATACACACACACGTGCATGTGTGTATGTGTTTATGCATAGAAAAAATGTAACTGGGTACATATCAAGATAATAACAGTTATTTTTGAGTAAAGGGATTATGGGTAATTTTCATCATCTTTTTGTATTTTACTTATATTTTTCTATATTTCTACGGTGAACTTTTTCTTAATATAAAAGCAAATTCAAGAGGCTTTGGGTAAAAAATGAGAGCACTTGTTCAGAACAGATACTGATAGGGTGATGAACATATGTTCATCAAGGGCCCTGCTGTGTGCTTTGTATTTAAGGATATCAAGGTCGGTGCGTTGCCACTCTTGCCTTTTAGGAGCTCCCTACCAACGTGGGAAGTTGCGGGATAGGTGAAAAAAGGAGTGGACTTTTTTCCAAAACAAAGGCGTGGGGTGGGGAATGAGTAAATTAGACTTACTTTCACTCGCAGTACAGAGGTTTCATTTTGTCCGTCATGGACACTTAAAATTTGGATTTTCATCTTTCTGTGCATCACAGCTGCATAAAAGTAATTTAGATCATTAGTTGTGTTTTACGTTCTCTGAAATTTTTGTGTGCACAATGAAATTGGGGCCTGTGTGTGTGCCATAAAAACCAAACTGAAATCTATTTCTCCTTTTGCGTCTTTGGGTTTTGACTCTGTCTTGTTGCAGTACTGATTAGTTTTAGATCTCGAAAAGGTACTTGGACATGGCTGTGATCATCTGTGCGACTATCTAAGTATCTGGAAGCAGCTCTTTATTTTGCCTTCGAGCTGACTTGTAACGTACATCCAGGATCGGTACGTCTGAGTACATTTCATGGTGGTCCCTTCCCGAACAAAAGGGTGCAGTTGACAAATACTATGTTATGTCTGATCTGACACTTGTCTTTGTGTGTCCCTCTCCCTGCTGCCGCTTTTAATATTTCTGACCCGAGGATGCATCTTACAGTTGACGTGTGTGTATAATGTGGTGGTGGGTTCCCTGCACTCATACCACCCCCCCTCCTCCCCCCAAAGTTACAGTTTGCGGGTATCTCAGAATTGTAGTGCTTGAGTTGGCCAATCTCAATTTGTGTATCGTGGTGGCCTGTGCGTTATGGTAGATTATTGATAGTTGCCATGGAGATTGGCGTTATCTTTCTTATTCAGTTATGCTGTGTCTGTTAAGCAGCCACCTGGACAGTAAGGAGGAGTGCCAGCTCGGTGACGTCATCAAGGAATCAGGTTCCATTCTTTACTCCACGGTCTAAGGCCTGACCCTTTTCAGAGACCTTCTTGGTCTGAGAGTTGCAACCAGAGCTATGTTCTTTTTTCCTACTTGCAGAGGAAAGAGAATGGCTTCCTGGGTCTTTCTGTTAAGATTAAAGACATTTCATTCCCAGAAATACCTAGGCAATGTCTTGTGTCCCATTGGCCACGGAGGCTTTGATCTGCTCATCTTTTAACCAGCTGCTGGCAAGGAGGGGATGGGGTTACCTTTATTGCTCTAAGGGTCTACCCCTTGAGCTGAGGTGAAGCCCATGAAGGCCCCACAGTCCACCCACTGGATAATTCATCCACCTTCAGATATATTCACCTTCAGAAATACCCATGGCTTCCTGAAATCACATGCTCCCTTTCCCTAGAGAGGCAGCCCATATTTTCACCTGAGTATTGCAAGGATCTCTGGGTGATACACTGTCCCTTCTCTTACCCCTGAAAGGAGTTGGTTTTAATGGTCCAGTGATGGTATGGCTAAATAGGTTGGGTCCCCCAAAACATCAGCCTGCAATGGTGAAGAAAGAGTAGGATGCTACCATAAACCTCCCATTTGGAGAGGGTGAAAATAAGAAAACTCCCAGTGTGCTGGTCTCCGGATCAGGAATAGCAAGGCATCCTTGGCTTGGTCTGCTAGCCTGGCAGCTCATGGCTTTGCTGGATTATGCCCATTGTGAGACTCTCCCAGGGTCCCTGCCCTCTACAGCTGCACCTGGATGCGGCCGGTCCTGGCAAACTGCCTCTTCTTGGCTCCTGCTTGGGTGTGAGTTTGGGGCTTCAGGGTTGGGTGTCTAGGGATCGAACAGCCACAGGCTAGTGTTGGCTGATCTGGGTATTTGGCAATATTGCTCCTGTGAAAACTTGGTACTGAGTTTGTTTGCATCTGGTCAATACCTTGACCAGGTAACAACAGCCCGTGACCTTTTCTAGATGAAGTCTCTGGTTCTGGGAGTTTCTGTGTCCTAGCGAATGGTCTCCGTGCCCTGTTCATCCCCTTCGCTTCTGCCTCAGAGCCGTTTGAAGTTAGCCTCACATGAAGAGGCACACCGTTTGGATCCAACGGACGGCTGGGCGCTTGAACCCACTCTGCCTTTGCTCTGCCTAGTCAGAATGCCCAACTTCCCCAGGCTGGGATGGTGGGGCTCACAGGACCCTCCGCCTGCCCCCGACTCCGCCATTTCAATCTTATTTATAACACTTCTTTTTATACACAATCTGTTATGGTTAGGGCTCTTGATTGCAAGCAACAGTGACCGATTCTGATTAATTTAAGCAGAAAGGGATTTATTGAAGGCATTTTGGATGGCACAGGAGTACCTGTCAAGCTGGAGAGCCGGGCATAGGCTGCGGCAGGGGCCAAGGGAGGCTGGGCACCCCAAATCACAGTGAAGGACCCGGGGCCCCCTGACACTGAATGCCACCTCTGACACCGTTCCATACCCGTCTCTGGGTGCCGCGTGGGGGCAACCCCCTTGCCGTGGCTGCGTCCCTCTCCTCTTGCTTACCTGTGTCGGGGGTCCTCACCACCACTCTCGGGCTCAGTGATTCCTTCACAGGGACCCAGAAACTGTCGTACTCACAGTTACGGTTTATTATAGTAAAAGGGCACAGAGCAAAGTCAAAAGGAAGAGATGTGTGGAGTGAGGTTTGGGGGAGACCAGGTCGCCGGCTTCCACGAGTCCTCTCCCAGTGGTGGCCTGCAGCGTGTGCAGAGTTCCTCCAGCAGCAGCCGTGACAGCGTGTGTCACAGCGTGTGTGGGACGTTGTCCACCAGGGAATCTCACGAGGGACTCCGAGCCCCGGGTTTTGTCGGGGGCTGGCTGTGGGATGCCCTCCGCCTAGCACGCGCACTTCCAGACTCCCGGAATTGGGCGTGAAGCACGTGGCCGGCACAGTCTGGGCACAGTGAGGCACACGTCTCGTTCGGGGAATGTTGCACCGTCTGCGGAAGGAACTGTTTACCGTTCAAGTTTCCAGACACCGGCGGGAGGCCAGCCTCGAAAGCGGGCCTTTCTAAGGAGACTGGTCTGGGCCTGCTGCACCAATTCCGACCTGCTCGCTGCCTCTTGGAGTCCCCGATGGCCAGTCTCAGGCCCGTGCCGGCGACCCTTGCTGCCGCGGGAGGGGGATGCAGGGTTTGTTCCTCCTTTTTTAAACTTTCGGTTTCAGTGGTGGGAGGTGGGCCTGGCCTCCCGCCAGATCTCACACTGAGCGCACCTCCCCCCCCCCCCCCCCCCACATGGGAATTGGTTTCTGATGCTGTCAGCTGGAGAGCCAGGCCTCGGCCGAGGCAGGGGCCAAGGGAGCATCAGCATCCCCCTCCCTAAAAGAAGACCCAGCTAAGCGTGGATCAGGCCCGTTATAAATGTAGATTGAGTGGTTGCGATAGTGAGGCGAGGCAGTGTGTGTTTTGAGCATTTGCCATCCCTGCATCATGGAGAGGCCGTGACATATTTTTGGAAATTTTGTTTGTCCTTGTTGGGGGGGTTGCTGAGTGTACCCCAGGTGCCGTAGGTTTACAGGTGCTCCCCAGGGACCTACGGTGTCCTTGGAGATATGGGAGAGGGATTCAGTTGAGATTGAGGTGCTGTCAGCTGCTTGAGGTTTGGGGACAGAATATTCCAGACCGGGAGGGGGGGGTGGGGAGTAGCAAACATGAAGGCCCCAAGATGAAAATGAGCTGGAGGAGCTGGGGGAATGGCAGAAAACCAGAGTGGCTGGAGCCGGGGGGGGGGGGGGGGCGGGGGGGGGGGGGGGGACGGGCGGGGGGCAGGGGCAGAGAGGGGGGACGGGACAGATCAGGAGGGCCTGGACAGCCACTGTGGAGGGCTGGGCTTTCCTCGGCACAGTGGGAAGCCGTTGGACCGTTTTTCTGGCAGAGGAGTAGAGGGATCTGATTTGTGGCCTGAAGTAACTGGAGGAGAAAGGATTGTTGGAAGGACAGGAATGAATGAAGGCAGGGAGGCCAGTCGGGGAACTCTGGGACTGGTTGGGTAGGAGGTGTGGCAAGCTGGGATTCGAGCGGGGGCACAGCAGGGGGAGGCGGAATGGAGGGACCGGCCATAGGTTTTGGAGGAATTGGCTGGGACTGGACCTTTAGAGAGACTTGGGATGTTGGTGTAGCAGTGGGCGGGGAAATTGGGAGAGCAAAAAGGTCTGTGCTGATGAGGCTAAAAGTACCGTGTCCATTAAGAATCCGGGTGACGCCAGCAGGCAGGTGGATATGAGCATCTAGAACCCAGCCGTGCTGTCAGGGCGGGGATGGGCTAGTTGACACTTGAGGCCGTGAACTTGGGGAAGGTGAGGATTGGGGTGGAGGAGAGGCCAGGCCCTGGGCGAGGAGGGCGGCTGGCGCTCTGGGGGACAAGTGACGGGAGGATGAGGCGGATGCCTTGGTGGCCCTGGTAGGAGCTGTGTCAGGAGGAGTGGGAACGGAGGCCCTGGGGAGGCCACCCTTTGGAGGAATTTTGCTGTGAACGAGCGTGGAGGCCTGTGGCTGCCGCAGAGCGAGGGCTGGGTCCTGGAGGATGTTTTCTGAGGTTGGGAGACACCAGGGTGTATTTGTGTGCGGAGAGGGAGAGATTGACGCAGAAAGGGAGCCTGCCTTCGCAGTGGGTTTGGTGTGGTCACTGCTTTGGGGTTTCTGGGCCTGTCGGAAACCACCTTTGGTTGTGTTGGCATCGGTGACCCTTCGGCTGCCTCAGGCCGAGGAGGTGCGGTGTAAGAGGTCAGTGGTTTCCTCCTCCTGCCCAGCGAAGCCAAACAATGGTGGACGTGGGGTGGGAAGGTGGGTAATGAGTGTACATTTCCCTAGGGCTGAAAAGGCACAGAAACAATGAGTCAGCACCAAACATGGAGGTAGTATAGCTGTCCTAGGGCCCAGGAGCCAGCCTCGGGGCAGCCAGCACCACGGGATGCAGACCTACTAAATGAAATCACAACCAAAAAATGTAAGTCAGCAGAGAGGCGAATTGAGAGACTTTTTTCACCTTTTCAGTGGAATGCCGAGCTTCAGAAGTACTGTTCTAATTTGTGGTTGAGCCCCAGTTGACCTCCTGGTGTCCTCTGACCTTCTCCGTCCCATTGCCCTGATGCTTTGAAACACTTTTATTGTCTTAAATTGTATATCTTCTTAAAAGCGACTTCAGGCTTGTTGGAATGAGGTTGGTGTCAATACACAAAAAGGTTGATAATTGCAGGAAGGGACCGGAAGGCCCGCTAATGGACAGTCGTAAGGATAGGACGGGGTGGTTTGGCCCGTCCGAGTTCCATAACGGCCCTGTCGCTCCAGGAAGGAGCAGCTTCTCAGCTTACCGGGCTTATTATTGTGGCGATTTTACCTCCCGGGCCACAAAGGCTGTGTGTGCCCTTCTTTGCCAGGCGCTTTGGATTGTGGAGTCTGCAACATGACGTTTCAGGCTGGTGCCCTGGTACGGACGAGGATAGTTTCTGCGGTTTCTCTGCCCTTTTAAGAATCTGAGGAAAATCGGGGCGCCTGAGTGGCTCAGTTGGTTAAGCGTCCGACTTCGGCTCAGGTCATGATCTCACAGTTGGTGAGTTCGAGCCCTGCGTCGGGCTCTGTGCTGACAGCTCAGAGCCTGGAGCTTGCTTCACATTCTGTGTCTCCCTCTCTCTCTGCCCCTCCCCTGTTCATACTCTGTCTCTCTCTGTCTCAAAAATAAATAAACGTTAAAAAAAATTAAAAAAAAAAAAAAAAGAATCTGAGGAAAATAAAGCCCAGGGGTGTTGAAGGCTCAAAGGCGAGTCTGCGCCCTTCTGTGGAGTGTATTTGCCTCTTTGGGACTTGGAGAGGCAGGAGATCTTTTCACTTAGAGTTTCACTCTTCCCCATTTTCCCCAATTTTAAGTTAATCCTATGGACTAGAAAAAAGGGGTAATACCTCTGTGGCATGAACAAATTAGGGTTCAGAAAGATCTCAAAAATGATTTTTTGGGGGGGGCGGGGGATACCTGATCTGCTGAGATTGGCTGATCTGCAGGTGTCTTGGATGGAGGGCACACTCGTGGGGCCTGATGTTGTGCTGGGGATGGTGAGAGGCTCTGACCGATTTGAGACAGCTGCATAAACGACCATCACACGTGGTGGTCCATGAAGGAGCAGAAACAGCTCTCCAGGGCAGTGCTTTTGGGTCTGGGGTGTAAAGATAGGTGGAAAAGATGGGGTATCCAGCCTCGAACAGCGAGCTCTGAGCTGACTTTTAGATAAAGATAAGCGAGCAGCCAAAATTCGAGCACTTTCTACATGCTCGGTGCTGACAGAAAGGTCTTAACAAAAACGAACTCTCCTCGTCTTCACCTCAGCGATTTGAGGTGGGTACGTCTTTCTCCATTTTATAGGGTCGGGAGAGAAACTGAGGCACAAAGATGTTAATTGATTTGCCCAGAGGGTCACAGAGCTAGTAAGAGGCAGAGCCAGGACTTGAATCGAGGCAGTCTGGCTCCCAAGACCGTGGGTGGAACCAGCACCCTGGTGTCTCAGGGCAGTTCTTCAGGGAGGAACCTTGTCCAGGAACTGGGTCCCCCATCCTTGGAGGCACTCTGGGAAACCTGTGTGATTTGTGCTTTTCTGGTGCTTGCTGTGCATCAAGGGGAGAGTGGATTTGAGGTGAATAACCATAGGAGGTCCTGCAGCTGGCCGGGTGGAGATGGTGATCATGACAGTGGAAGCCAGCAAGGGGGATAAATAAATGCAGGAGGCATTTTAGGGGGCAGGCCGCATTGGATTGGTTACTGGTTGATGAGGTGAGAAAAAGGAAGGAGTCTAGAATAGTCACCCAGGTTTCTTGTTTCAGAGGGCTACATGGATGGGAGGAAGGGAGAAACCCACATTTAGTAAATACCTTGTATAAAGGTTCTAAACTGGGGGGTATCCCCCCTCCAACATTTGGCTATGCCTGGTGATATTTTTGGTTGTGACAACGTGGGAGGTGCTCCCGGCATCCAGTGGGGAGAGGCCGGGGTCACTGTTAAATATCCTACAAGGCACACAGCGTCCCCCACAACGAAGAAATACCCGGCCCCAAATGCCACTATTGCCAGGGTTGAGCAATCCCACTCCGAGGCCTACCAGCTGTACATAGAGCTATATAATTTAACCCATGGACCAGTCATGAGCTGTTGTACGTCCTATCTTTCACATTTTTCCAATGACAAAATGAAGGCTTAGAGGGGAACAGGACCCAAGCCGCGGAGCTAGTAAGTTCCCGAGTCCGAATTTGAACCCCCGTCTTCTGGATGTAGGATTCAGACATGCCGTCTCAGTTCTCCCCCTGCTGCTTTTATTCCGAACGGTGCTGCAAAGGAAGAGGCGCGTCGGGCTGGGGGGTTCTTTTTCTGTAGTGCTGGCTCCAGACTGGAGGAGGCAGGAAGGAAGGTGGTTGTTTATACTCCGCTCCGCATAGGATCGAATAGCTCTGCGTTTTCCGATCCTGAAGGTCTTACAGTGAAGATTTCACAGAAATATGATCATTTAGATGTTGGCTTCCCCCTGCAGATCTAAATATGGGAACACGTACTATCCTCTCCTTTAAAAAAAAAAATACTGTTAATTTACGGTAAGATAAAATGCAAAAATTGTCATTCCAAGCCCTATTTATTCCCTGTGCATATGAACTATTGCTGGCTGTCTTTTACTAATTTAATTACTAAGTATCCCTGTGGGAAGGGATAAACACGAAGAGGGGGAATTTGGAGGGTCATCTAGGACTGCTCTGGATTTAAAGACAAATGTAAAAAAAATACACTGATTTGCCAGAGGTAAGGAGCCCTTTAGAGAGCCCGTTTGTTTCAGTGTGTGGTCTAGAATGACCAGACAGCTTTTGGTAGCTCAGGGTACAGTTGCTGATTTTCTAACGGGGTTTCTAATTTTGTCGGCTGCTGCCCACTTTGGTTCTTATCCAGCTCCCGGCCAGATTTTGGATGTATGTAGCAGCCTTCCTGGGTAGCTCATGACGTTAGAGATTTGGGACCGAGTTCTCCTAGCTGAACTCTTCATAATATCGTACTATTGATATTTTCAAGGTTATGTATTTGAAGATACAGTCTTGGATGGTGATGTGAAAGGGGACTGCGTCACTGAAATTGGGATAGGAACTTTTATGGACATGATTTGTCTGTTTAAAACAGCTTTGTGCTGTGTCATCTTATTATTTTGAAGCCACACGGTGCCCTGGTGCTTGGGCTGTTGGGACCATTCGGTGAGCGCGAAGTTTGTCCTTCACCCGTTGGATCTGTTATCCTGAAACAGATGAGACTCTTGAGTCCAGCCAATGCTCTGGGGGGTTGTCACCTTCGAATCTGTTGCCAGTCTTGCTAGAAAGCAGGTGCTTAAGAGGGCCCTGAAGGGTGTTCCCGTCACGGAGTTGGGCAAGCCAGTGGCAGAGTCGCAAGCTTTATGTTGGAGAGTTCATGTTTTCATTATGGTACAGATTGATAGAAAATCAGAGGGCAAATGGGCACAGGAGGGCTTCATACTTGGTTGTTGGCCGCCATCTCGGTGCAAGCAGTTGCTAGCCTGGATTATACCACTTTCAACATTGAACTTGCTTGTATAGTTGCTGCCTTTCACATCCCTTGTTGAGGTTCACGTGCATAACTCAAAAGTAGTCCTAGGAAGTTTTGACAAATAAACCGAAGGCACAATCAGTGAAAGGAACCCTTCTAAATTTAGCTCAATATCGAGGCATAACTATCAAAATAACAAATGTCTGTTCATTATATTATTAACATTAGTCGGTGCCTAACTGACTGGGCTTAGCTTTTTTTGGCCCAAGATGCCCCAGTGAGGAAGACCTTATTCTATATTGCTTGCCTTGGGAAGAACAATCAATTGTGTTTCCTTTTCTGGGATGGGAAGACCGCAGGCAACATGATCTAATATTTTTAAAAAAATTTTTAATTTAAATTAAATGTTTATTAAATTAAATAAATGTTTATTTATTTTTGAGAGAGAGACAGTGCGAGCCAGGGAGGGGCAGAAAGAGAGAGAGAGAGAGGGAGACACAGAATCTGAAACAAGCTCCAGGCTCTGAGCTGTCAGCACAGAGCCCGGCACAGGGCTCGAACTCACCAACTGTGAGGTCATGACCTGAGCTGAAGTGGGACGCCCAACCGACTGAGCCCCCGACACGTCCCTGATCTAGTATTTTTTTAAAGCATTTGTGAAGTAGACTTCCTTTAGAGAGAAAACATTGGTGAGGGCTCCACGTGTTGCCTTAAATTATTTTTTATTATAACGTTTCTTAAAATGTGTCCAAACATAAAAAGGAATAAACACGTTTATAGTACGTGCATCACCATAGTGATCATGAGAACCAATACACAGATTCATTACAAATCTAATTCCCACCCTAATTCAGTTGAACTATGATTTTAATGTGATAGGTGATGCTGTTTGGCTAAAACCACAGCCATCCTCTGTGCTCAGGAAGTCTGGCTGCTAAGACAAGTTTTTTTCCTGACCTGCTACAGGCAGTGGAGTTGGGGGCGGGGTCATCATTTATCCTGTTTTCCTTTACTTCCGTTATTCAGACTTTTATTGTACTTTGTGCTAGAGCACAAAGGCATCGTTGACTTAAAGTCGAGTTAGCTGGAGACACCATGGGAACTACTGTTGCCATCTAGACCACGCATACAAGTGCCGATGGAAGCTCCAGAAATCAGCGAGAGTACGCAGCTACATGAAGTGGCCGTGTAGATGATCTAGAATGTGCTTGTATTAAGGTATGAAGGTCATCGTTGCTGGAGGCTTTCTGTGCAAGGTGTGGTCCTTGCTCTCAAGCTGGGAGGGAATTCCTGTGATGGGTGGGGGAGCCTCTTTGGAAAGCTGCTGTATTCTGTTGGCTCTGCTGTGACGTGTCAGAATGTGGGTGACTCTCACCTGGCTCCAGTCATGTGGCTGCATTGAGCTTGTCAATTACATCAACCACATCCTAAGCATTTCTTGCTGTTTGATCTTGCACAGATCTTGTCTTTTAAAGATAGTTCGGGACTGAAAAATTCCCTGATAAGATAACACCATTCAGTCTCCTCTAGCCATTCCTTAGCAACTCTTTGTCCACTCTCACCATCAGATGACCTTGCTGATTTTCCAAGTAGTAAATGCTTTTGTTATATTTCTTCTCTCTCTCTCTCTCTCTCTCTTTTTTTTTTTTTTTGTTATATTTTTTTCAAGGCAACCAGAAATCCATAACTGGTACCTCAGCTATACATGGAGTTGTACAAGTTTCCAGAATAGCTTTGGTATTCTTGAATGAAAATAATTCCTTTCTCCCTTTGCTTTTAACTGGAGATGACAATAAAATAAGGAACAATTTACTTTCTTAACAGAATGAGTATTGCCATTCAAGGTGGTTTCTTGAGAGCCCTTTGCCTTGACTCTTCACAGGGTAACTGTAGGTCAGTGAATTTTTTGGTAATCCTTACTCTGTCAACACTGCCTTCTCAGCCAGGTTACTGTTCACATCAGCCTCATTACCTTACAGTAACACCTCATCAAAATGGCCTTAACTGCATCCAACACTCCTCTTACTCACTGTGGTTGGCTTTGAGGCCGTTTCTAGAAATATAATTTATCCCCTGGGAAAGCATGCTTGCCCACCACTCAGGGTGTTGGGTGTAACGGGATATGGGCTCTGATGGCAACTCCTCCAGTAGGGAAGGTCTGAGAAGGTGTTGAATGATGACTTTCTGTTGAAGTAAGTGTTTAGAGTCCCAGGGTGGCTGGAATGCCATGCCAAAAGTTCTTGGTGCTGAATTCGGAAAGAACCAGGCACATTCTCTAAGATGCAGATCTTGTAGAGTTAGTATCAGGAAAGAAACTTAGCATAAATCTTTAACAAAAGTGGAGGCAGAAATTACTGAATTTTTGTACGATAGAAATATATACAAATCCACCCCCCCCCCCGCCCCGCCTCATTACTTCAGTTGTTTGTTTCCTGTTACATCTCATGATATTTTTGGAAGGCTTTTGTAAATCCCATTTTTAAGCCTCCGTTTTCATAGAAGTTAGGTGGTTTGGGGTTTTTCTTGGGATGTTGATTTCTAGGCACTAAGAAATTCAGTAACTGGCTGAGAGAGCGTTTTTCTCTTTGAATGCCGCAAGCTTGTTTGGGGATTGGGTTGATTTTTGTGAGGTTTCTAAACTTAGATCCCTCATCCACACCCACAGTGGATTCAGAATGTGCTGTCTTTAAATGATCCTTGATGTGCTCACCAGTGTAAGCATTTTCAGGCCCTTTCTTTTAAAGTGAACTTAAATGCATTTCAGTTTCTGCCAAGAGAGAACAACTGGTTGGATGAAAGTCCAAATTCACATATCACGCTTGCACATGTTTAAGCCCAGTTTTGAGCACACATATGTGCATCTAATATCACAGAGATCTCAGGCCGTGAAGAGTGACAATAAAGGGAGATGATAGGGTATCATCCTAGTATCCCTGCTTGGATACCCGTTTGCTGTGCCTATTTGAGGGGTTATCGGGAAGTGATCTAAGTTGACATTTTCTGGTTAAAGCAATGGCTGGGGGTCAGGTGGGGTGAGTCACCGTGAGGGCTGGTGAGGGCACGCCTGGCTTTCCTGCTGCCCCTAGCACACCGGGCAGGGGCCCTGGGGGCTGTTGGGGTACACCTGGACCTCCTGGTAAACTTACAGTTCCCAGGGAATAGGGTCTTTTAGCCAAGAAGTGAGTCTAAGCTAGGGAGTAAAGAGAGTAGCTCTGTGGGAATTCTGCAGCACTTTCAGGGCTTTTGTGACGGCCCACATAGATTGTCCTTTCAAATATCTAATTCGTGTCCCAGCGGAGCTGTGGCCTAGTGGAAGCTGGAGGAAGAAAGGTCTTACGGTGTTTCGCAGATCGGAGGTGAACTGAGGGGACCGGGGAAGTCGGCACTTTGGAGCCAGTCTGGGAGTGCAGGGATGCTAAATGACAGCTGGGGGAGGCAGCGGGGAGTGGGGAGCGCAGGCGGTCCGTGTCCAGGTGGGGCATTGGGCTGGGGGGGGGTGAGTTTATTTATTTTGAGAGCAAGAGAGCAGGGGAAGGGCAGGGAGAGAGAGAATCCTATGCAGCCTCCGTGCTGCCAGCATGGAGCCCAACGTGGGGCTCGAACTCAGGAACCGTGAGATCATGACGTGAGCTTGAAACCAAGCGTTGGATGCTTCACTGAGCCAGCCAGGCACCCCTGATTACCGTCTTGTGTTCGGTGCGACGCATCGCCTTAGAATTCTACGACAGACTGAAAGGAAATCTACAAGGGAAGATGTCCGTTCCCAACTTCCTATTTCTTTTTTCTTTCTCTCTCTCTCTCTCTCTCTCTTTTTTTTTTTTTCCATTACTCATCAAGGAAAGGTAGACACTTAAGAGAGGTCAGTGAGGCGGATGGCCCCGAACCAGGTTTGGCACTGAAGTGATGGTTATGTCCTAGTTGTAGGAGACAGTGGGGTGGGCCTCTGAGAGCACTGGATCTTTATTTCTCCTTTTGGAAAGGATGTGTTTCTCTGAAACTCTTTGTTACTCTTCCCTAGAATGGTTTATCAGGAATTGGGATGACCTCCCTCTGCCCTTCCTCAGCAAGTGTTAACAGCATACGGTGAGCACGACTGTTAAGGCTTTATTTCCACAACTTTCCAAGTCGCTGAGCACCAGCAGTGACAGACTTGCACTCCGGACCACCACGCCGGGAACGGGCTCTTGGAAGCTGAAGTCCGTGTAAATCTAGCAGGGTGGGGAAAATGATGATGGGGACTCCATCTTCTCATCATTTTTCTCTTTCCTAAGCTCAGTGTGGGGACATGGTCGTAGGGATTCCCCTGGAAGGAAGTTTGACCAGATAGAAAGCAGTGATGATAAATTTTCCCCATCTTTCTTGTGCATTGTGTTCAAGAAGTAGCAAATTGCTCAGAACACGAACAGGAAGTGTTAATGTTGTAATGCTGGGTCATGCGGTAATAGTGAGTTTTAAATGATGGTGAACATTCCACTAAGATTTCATGCACAAATAAAGAGAAGGGCCCTAGAATTCCAGAGTGAAAGAGTAAGGGCCTCTGAAAACTTTTGCCATAAATGCGTTGAGAACAACGGCAAAAGCTATCAATACCAACTTTTTCAGAACTTAAAGACTTGGCAACATTTGAGGAATACTTGTTCAAGAAAAACAATGAGCTCTCTCAGCAGGAACCAGTGAGCGGTGATGTTTTAACTTGCGCTAATCCCATCCCTCCCTTACCCCAACTGCATAGTGGCCTTGAAAGCTAGCAGCCTTATAAGTTTGGTAGTTGTGAAAAACGGTAGTCTAGCAGCCACTGGATGGGGCCGAACAGAACTTTGGAACTCCCTAAAAGGCCCACTCCCAAAGAGGTCACTCTTGGACTTGCCTGCAGCTTGCTTGAAAGCTTCATTCTTAGAGCCTGTCTTCACTTGACCTGACTCTGAGCTCACTTTGCATAAGGGGCTCTACTCACTGAACATTTGTTGGAAAGAATCAGATGCAGTTGTTTAATCACAGCCCCCTGACATGATCTTGGTGGTCAGGGCCAACAAGTAACTGACCAAAATATACTAAAAAAAACCCTTGGAATGAAATGTCCATCAAGGACTTTGAAAAGCTCCAGCATATTTCTGGGAACTTACAAGGCTTTGCATGTGCCCAGGAAAGACCCGAGAAGACCCTAACTTCTCACCTCTGGCTGACCTTGACGGTCTGTGCAAGCAGAAGTGAAGACTGAGAATTATAAACTGTCTGGCAGAGCGTTGAGGGCACATCCCAGCACATACATAGAAGCTCTTGGTAAAGGCTGGAAGGTTATTTGTTCAGAGCAGTTAAGGAATCTCTGTCCAGTCATTAGCAAACCACTAAGTGAACTAAGCAGAGACTTCAGTGGCTGCGTGGGACAAAAATACAGACTTGACAGAATTAGTGCAGGAAAATCACTAAACAGTACCAACAACAAACTCTGGGATCCACAACAATTCTGGAATCTGACTTCCAGAATTAAAACATCATATTCTTTAAAATGTTCAGTTTTCAACCGAAAATTACAAGATATCTTGGAAGGTAAGGAAGATGTGGCCCATACAAACAGGAAAAAAATAGCAGTTAATGGAAACTGTCCTGGAGAAAGCCCGGATTTTGGATCAGCTATGATCAGATATGTTAGATATGTTTAAATCAGCTGTGATAGATATGTTTAAAGAATTAAAGGGGAAAAATGGAGTGATTTGTCACCAAATAGTGGATGTAAGTAAGGTAGGGATTATTAAAAATTTTGGAGTTGAAATGTATAGTAACTGAAAAGAAAAATTCACTAGAGGGACTCAACAACAGATTTGAGCTGACCCAAGAATGAATCCGTGAATTTGAAGGCAGGTTCATTGCGATTTTCCAGTGTGAGGAAAAAAAAAAGAATAGAAACACAGACAGAACCTTAGAGACGTGTGGAACGTTGTCAAGTTCACGGATTGGAAGACTTACATTGTTAACGTGGCGGTACTTCCCAAATGGATCTACGGATTCCGCGACATCCCTATAAAACCCCATTTGGCTTTTTTGTAGAAATTGACAAACTTGATCCTGAGATGCACAGGGAAATGCAAGGGACTCAGAATAGCTAACAATCTCCAAAAGAAGAACATAGTTGGAATCAGAATTCTCAATTTAAAAAACTTAACTACAAAGCTACAGTGGTAAGCCACATTGATCAACAGAGTAATTGAAAGTCCAGAAGTAAGTCCTTACATTTATGGTCTATTGTTTTCTTTCTTTCTTTTTTTTTTTTCCAATATATGAAGTTTATTGTCAAATTGGTTTCCATACAACACCCAGTGCTCATCCCAAAAGGTGCCCTCCTCAATACCCATCACCCACCCTCCCACCCCCCATCAACCCTCAGTTTGTTCTCTATGGTCTATTGTTTTCTAACAAAGGGTGCTAGGATGTGAATGAATAAACAAAATGTGTTCCGTCTGTGCAGTGGAATATTATTCTGCCATTAAGGAATAGAGGTCAGATACATGGTACAACGTGGATGAACTCTGAAAACATTATAGTAGGTGAAAGAAACCAGGCACAGAAGGCCACACATTTACTGGAAGTGTTCAGAATAGTCAAATCCATAGAGACGGCAGGTAGCTTAGTGTTTGCGGGAGGCTGGTGGCAGGAGGGAGGGAATAGGGTGTAACTGTAAATTGTATAGAGTTTCTTTTGGTGTGGTGCTAATTGTTTGGATTCCCTAAAGGTGATAGATGCCTGGCTTTGTGACTCAATTAAAAATCACTGAATTGCATATGCCAGTAGTCATGTGAAGAAAAAAATTTGAGTAGCACAATGAGGGGGAAGAAAGCTATAGAGATGTTCTTAGGTAATTTGAGGCTACCAAAAAACTTCTGTCTGATGGAGGCTGTGAGACCCCAGCGGTGATTACAGAGTAATCAGGTGATTACAGAGTAAACAAGGATAATTTGTTTTAAAGACTAACACAAATTCTTGTCCTTTATGCTAGTTCTCTTCAGGGAGGAAACGGTGCTGTGTATTAAGACCAGGAGACCAAGCCCTAATATCAGACAAGGACACAGAAGATGCAAAGACATCCCAGCCAGTGTTGGCTATAAACGTTTCAGTGTGTGACACGTGGTTGGCTTAGAGTAAGAGGATGCTGGGAAATACGAAAGCAGGAAGGGCAGGAAAAGGGAGACTTCTCTATTGGTGAAGAGTTGGATGGGCAGACAGTTGTTAGGACATAATAAATCTGCATACCCTTCACATGCTTTCTTTGTGCGCTTGAGAAGGTATGCTCTTGCTTTGGATGGCGTGTTCAGTATGTCCATCTGGTCTAATAACGTCATTTAAAGCTGATGCTTCCTTAATGATTTTCTATCTGGGTGATCTATTTATAGATGTAAGTGGAGTATCCCAAGTCCCCCAGTATTACTGTATTGCTGTCCATTCCTCTCTTTTAGGTCTGTTAGTATTTGCCCTCTGTATTTAGATGCTTCTATGTTAGGTGCATAAATATTTACAAATGTTATATCCTCTTGTTGGATTGACCTCTTCCTCGTTCGGTAACGATCTTCCTTGTTTCACATGCTTTCTATTATGGACTCATCTTCCCCATCACTCTGTTGGGAGGGTGTATGTTTTGTACAGGTCCCATTTGTCAAACAGTCTCAGGACCACAGATCTGAGTAGCAGGGATTTCCTGTAGAAGAGAACGAAAGGCGATAAAAGGAATGAGGTTATTCTAAGGACTGTTTTCTCCGGTAGTTGATCATGTCTTTCATTACTGCTTTTCCTCTTGTCGAGCTGCACGAAGTAATCATTAGGTTGGCACAAAGTACTGTGGAAAATAACCATTGCTGAGACCAAGAGAGATGATTATGCCATTTGATAAACACAGTGTGCGCTGAATTAGTCAAGAGCGTTTCCCGTGATTGCTTGAATTGTGGTTCAGTGGAAATGTCACCTGTCCACTTTTTGTGGTCAGGATTTCTTGGTAAGCTGAGAAGCCCACAAATAATGTGAGCCGAGGGTGGTGTATTTTGGGATGAAGCCAGACTGACACGGTCACGGTAATTTGAGTTGTATAAACTGCAGTGTAGGGAGGCAGAGTTAGTGGCTAGTGTCTTATGAAAAGCAAACCCTTTTATCCTTAATCTACAATAGGACATCCTCCTTTCTAAAACTGGGCACGGTGAAGGATTGAGAAACCAGTGAAGAGCTGTGCCTCCGGCTTGGGGCTGTTAACAAGAAAAACTCAACAAACTAGGCAAGATGGTAAATTTTGTTTTGCTTTGTATTCTCATGCTCCATGAAAATGTTTCAGGGCACAGAGAGAAAAGGGCCAGCAGACTTCTGAAAATTTTGTTTGAGGTTTGGGTCCATTTTTGTGAATTTCTTTAGGTACCTTGGCTTACTACGGAATGGGTAAAGTGAGCGGTTAGATCAGGCCTGTGTCTCTCAACCGAGAGAGAAGTTGGACTCCCTTTCTATCAGTGGTTTTTCAAATCCCACTGATCCACCAGACGTGCTTTGGCCTACCCCCCAACATCATAATATGAAAACCTTTCAAGTCTACAGACAAGTGGGAAGAATGTCCACCCATGTGCCCACTTTCTGGATTCTACAGTTAACATTTTACTCTACTGGCTCTATTACCTATTTATGCCCTCTGTCCATTTCCTGTATGGATCGGTTTTAAAGGCCACGATCCACATCAGTACACTTTAGTCCTGGGTGTTGAATGCGCCTGTCATTAAGTGTGGTTCAGTATTTGCTTATGGCTCTCTTCCAGGAATCTTTTCAAAATTAAATTCCTAGGCACCATGAAAGCTGCTGAGTTAGAAGGGTGGGGACGGGCCCAGGCATCTGTACTCTGAAAAGCTCCCAGGTGCCTCTGATGGTGACCCAGGCTTGGAGTCTTCTCCAGGAAGCTCTTCCTGGTCACTTTAACCTTCACCTAAAATGTGGTCCTGGATTGCTGCCTGTTTCCTCTCCATGGAGCTCCATTTTTGGCTTCCTGGGGATCTTTTGCTTGCAACCCTAGTTCTCAACTGGGGATGTTTTTGGTTGTCCTGCCTGGGGAGGAGGGGCTGCTAGCGGGCAGAGGCCAGGGATGCTGTGAAATGCTTTACCACACATGGCGGCCCGCACAGTGAGGACTTATCCGGACTGAAATGGTAGTGTTGCTGAGACTGAGAAACTTTTTTTTTTTTTTTTCTCCCTAAGAGAAAATTAAACCACAAGATGGATTGAAGTGTTGGATGGGACCATTAGAGGTAGTATTGTAGTCAGGATCTGCCTGTTCTCCACCAAATACAGATTTATGCTCCAGAAAGCTCCTAATTTAAAATCTGATTTCCAAAAGCTTGTTAAAAAGGTCAGTTATCTCAAACTTCGAGCGAATTTGCCTGAAAAAAGTAGTGTTTTTCGGTGACCTTTAAGTTTCTTTTAATCTAAAAAATATAAGCAGGGGAAACAGTGTTTCGGGATTGCGGTAATTAGCATGAAACAGAACAGTCTCACGGGGCACCTGTATTCTGGGGCCTGTCGTGGGGTGGGCAGGCAACGGTGGCGATGGATGAAGGAACACTGGGGGGAGGGGGGCGTCTCAGTAGTTGTTCCAGGGCTTCAGAAGCCGGTGGGGCTGTTCTTCACAAAGTCTGATTTGACTTCACAGTGTCTCTTGATAAAGAGGCATTTCTAGAATTGCTCTGCTTATCTTCTACCAGTCTTCAAACAAAATATAAAAATGAGGGCTTAACAAAGTGGGGGGGGGGGTCTCTTTTTGAGGTGAGAACGGTTGGTCCGGTGGGGGACAGGGCTGACGCTGGCCCCGCGAAAGAGCAGGAGGATGAGCGTGAACGAGCAAGGTCGGGTCAGACATTCCTTCTTGCTCCGTTGGTTTTCGGGACCTGCGACAACACGGTGGGAATGAAAAGCTGGCTGGATTGGGGGAAGCTGGACTTCGTCTCTGGATGGGTCCGTTCATCTCACCGCTTCCCATCTACGTTGAGGAAAAAGAACGATGCCCTATGGCTGTGGCAAGGTTGAGCGAGCGACGATTGTGAGAGTGGATGGAACGTACTGTGCACTTACCGCGCCGGTAGTGCTCTTGAAACCGGAAGGTGTTCTTGTGCCTGGTCTGGGGGAGGTGTTCTTGTGCCTGGTCTGGGGAAGGTGTTCTTGTGCCTGGTCTGGGGGAGCGGCTGGGGCTGCGAGTGGCAATGCACGAAGACGCCTGCACCTGCAGGGTGTGTGCAGGTTATACCTGGGTCACCGCGGACGAACGCTACCCTGCTGAGTGTGCCGAGGGGGGTGCCGATGCAGTAATCTCCCTGCGGGTCTTGGCTCCCCTCTGGGGTTTGATTAGGATGGGTCCTGGGGCAAGCGACTTAGTGTCTCTTGCCTGGCTTCATTTCTTCATATCTGACATGGAGGTGCTTGGATCATCTGAAAGATCATTCTGTCTTTAGGAGGCAGTGGTGTTGAGCTTTCTGGAAGAAAAGCTTCTGGGAATGGAAAGGGAGTAATGATCCGAGTGGTAGTAAATGGCCCTGTGCATACACGTTCTCATCTCCTTAACAGACACCGTGCTTACGGTGTTCCAGGCCCTCCGCTCAGGACTTTAAAAATAATCCTTTTTAACACCCTGTAATGTGGGTACTATTATGCCCATTATACAGAGTAGGAAGCCGAGGCCCAGAAGCTTGTGACTTGCCCCTGGTCACAGCTAGGAAGGCACGTAGTCTGCTGCTGGGATCTTACATACTTGGCCACCTCCAGTGCCTGAGGTCCCTGGGGAAGTCTGTGGAGTTGGGGGCCTGGTGAGGTTCAGGGATGAGGGTTGGTGTGTGTGTGTGTGTGTGTGTGTGTGTGTGTGTGTGTGTGTGTGTGTAGAATTTGAGGAGCCCTTTGGCTGTGGGTGGGGTTATAGAAGTTATGCTTGTTTTAAGCTAGTCGAGGTGAGAGTATCTAAATACTGAGAGATTGTGTCTGTGGAGAGGGGGATGGGAATAAGGCAGAGAGGTGGCCCCTGGGGAGTGAGAAGGCGTGGGGTCCAGTGCTCCCTTTAAATGGTGGAGGAGATCCACCTGGACAGCTGGCTCCCGCACATTCTCAGTGGTTTCAGGTGAGCAGTGTTTCACTCAGATTTCTTCTGAGTTCTGGTAAAAGCTTTAAGTTTGACCTGTCGCCTTGGAGGTTTTTGATTCTTGCTGATGTTGGATAAACTGAAGCCTGTGGGTTCGATGTGGAGAAGAAAGTGGGATTCCTTCTGTGAGCTACCCCAGTTGCCCTACAGACACTTTTGGTCTAGAAAGGTGTGAGAAGCTACGTATTCGTTAGCATGAGCCACGTCATGGAGGGGTTGTGGGAGAAGAGGGAGACTTGTGTCACTCCAGAGAGCAGAGCCCGGATGAGAGGGGCGCAGCAAGGGGTGCTTCATGCCTGTACCTGCTGCTCGTTTGGAGAGAGCCACCCATGTGATAGGAGGAGCCATATCGAGCTGCTGTAAATCGGAGTTTTTGGTTTGTTTTTAGCCCTCAAGTATAAGGAAGCAAGAAAGAAAAAGGAAAAAGAAAACAGTCCTTCAGTAAGTGATAGAGTGGGCATTGGAGCTTGGGGGGCTGTCCCGGCCAGCTGACTTGTGTGAGGTGTGATGGAAAGTTCTGGTGGCTGGCTCGCCCCGTTGGTGGCGACCAGAGGCAACTGTTTTTTTCCCCAGACTCCCCTCACAACCTGTTCCAGGAGGAGAGAGCAGTGATCCTACAGGGCAGTTTAAAAAGCAAAACTTGGCTGGAGGTGGGGAGAGTAGGTAGGGTTGGGGTGGGGGAGTGGTGGCGGAGGGAGCCCCTGTCTGAGACATGTGAGCAGGCCGACTCCTGAGCGTCACAGCTCCGGGAATAGCAGATCGTCTGGGCTTTTACGGCTGCTGTACGTATCAATTATTACCATAACATTGTTCTCTGCTGCTCTCGGAGACTGAGAGCCGCTGATGTTTTCAGCTATACTGTGAGTTGAAAAGGCAGGTGTGGACCAGCTTTGGCAACTCATTTGCGTTTGAGGAAATGGAGTCCAAGCTTCAGATAACTAAAAAGGGCTCACCAGTGAAATTTTGGGGTGTTTTGAAGCAGGGGATTTATTGTTATTCGTACAGAGGGACTTTCGAACGCATGTGGAAAGCTGAATGCTGGAATGAACAGTCAAGACAAAATAAAACACAGACATAAAGCGTCGTGTCTTCCTCCGCCCTGATGTGAACTACAAGCTTTGTTTATTTTCATTTTCTCCACTCCTCCTCTGAACCTGCTTGGTACACGTGAACCCTTGTACCTGTCTCTTGAGTATTTACCTTAATTACTAAACGATTAAGAGTTGGCTGACTCTGCTTTACTTGCTGTTTTTTCCAGGCCATTCTCCCTAGCAAATGTGTTAGGCATTGAATCCAGATTCCCTATTTCCCCAGTGACACCTTACTTAGAGTTGGTGGTTAACCTCCTAATCTAATGATCTCCCCTTGTATTTGACAGGCTATTTATATTTTAAGAGTGAAAAAAACATCTCTTTCATTTTAATGTTTTTGTTTTATTTTTGAGAGAGCGCAAGCAGAGGAGAGGCAGAGAGAGAGGGGGACACAGAATCGGAAGCAGGCTCCAGGCTCTGAGCTGTCAGCACAGAGCCTGCTGTGGGGCTCGAACTCGTGAACTGCGAGATGATGACCTGAGCTGAAATCGGACACTCAGCCGACACAGCCACCCAGGCGCCCCACCTCTTTCATTTTAGAAAGGCATGGTACAGAAAATGATTGGAACCTAGGACTGGAAATGCAGTTCGAAATCTCAGCTCTTTGTTTATCTGGACTTTGAGAAGTGGTTTTAGCTTTAGTGTGGGGAAATGTATTCATAATTTATTGATTTCCTTCCTTAGCATTGTACATTCCATTCTTCGTTCTTGTTCCTGTACATTCTGCTTTTCTTACATTTTGTCATATTTGCTGTGTTACTTGGTGACCTGTGATTTGGGACACAGGACTTTTCCAGGAGTTGGTAGTGCAGATTGATCTCTGAATTACAGAGGTAAGAGGCACACTGTAAAAACACCAGGTGGTGGTCTCATGGAGGGGGGGAGCTCGTAACATGGAATTTTTTGCTCAAAAAAAAAAAAAAAAATCACAGCAGAAACAGCAAGTTATGTGTCACAGGAGACTAAGTGGGACAGTTTTTCCAGTGTCAGAATTGGTTGATAATGCATTTATTAAATGCATATAGTGTCTCTTAGGTGTAGAGTAGTGGTAGTAATATGTGCAAAGGAGGTGGGAAACGTGATGACTTAAGTTGTGATGATTTCTGCCTTTAAGGAGCATACCTTAAACATCTTTGGACCTTTTTACTGTAAGATACAATACACGGAGAAGCGTACAAAACAAAACTTCTCAGCCTAGATGTGCCTCCAGGACCCCGTGTGTTCTTCACCGCCCCATCCCCTTGACTCCTTCGCTCCAGAGCTTTCAGATTTAGATAGAAACTCCAGTTCCAAACAGTCCGATGTTTCTTTTTAAAAAAAGTTTTTTACACTTGTTTATTTTTGAGAGACAGAGACCAAGTGCGAGTGGGGGAGGGGCAGAGAGCGAGGAGAGACAGAATCCGAAGCAGGCTCCAGGCTCTGAGCTGTCAGCAGAGCCCCACGCACCATGAGATCATGACCTGAGTCGAAGTCAGATGCTCAACCGCCTGAGCCACCCCGGGCGCCTCTAAACAGCCTGATGTTTTTAAGAGATACGTTCTCATAGCTGGAGAAATGGGAGAGGAAAAAGAAGAAAAAAGAAAATCAAACAACCAGAGCCGATGGATATTACAATTCTTTAACGCTTCTATTAGTTTTCTAATGAATATTTTACACATTGAAATGGTGCTGTGGATGCAGTTTTTACATTACCTTTTTATAAAATCAGCATTTCTTTTAAAAGAAGACTTTAGTAAACATCATAAATGATAAAATATTGGGGCGCCTGGCTGGCTCAGAAGAGCATGTGACTTGTGATCTCGGGGTTGTGAGTTTGAGCCCCATGTTGGGTGTAGAGATTACTTAAATATTTAGAAAATGGTAAAATACTGCATTATATGGATGTTCTTGTATTTATTTGTCTATTATGTATTTTTGGACTTGGGTCATTTCTGGTATTTCCCGTATTACAAAAGAGGCTGTGGGAAGCATTTTTATTCATCACATTCTTTTCCTTTCAGATATCGTTTACTATCAGTTTCTCTTGATGAGCCAAAGACTATACTCATTTTTAGGAGGAACTTAATTCTGAAGTATAGTTGACTCGCTGACAGCCCCCTACCCCGCCCACTCAAGTTGAAAATCTCTGCAAAACTGCCCCCCGCCCCCCCCTCATGTAACTTGACTTCCCAAAAACTTAATCGACTTCTGGTCAGTAGTAGGCTATTAGTAGTTAACACATTTTTTTTGGATGTTACATGTATTATATACTGTATTCTTACAATAAAGTAAGCTAGAGAAAAGAAGTTACTAAGAAAATCATAAGGAAAATAAATTTACAGTACTGTGTTGAAAAACATCCTCATATAAGTGGACCCACGTAGTTCAAACCTGGGTCCAAGGGTCAACTATAGAAAGTAGCACACAATAGATTAAGATTTATAAGATTAGATAAGGCATCAGTTTTATTTGTTTTTTATCGTTTTATTAACTTTTTTAAATGTTTTATTTTTTTTTTTGAGAGAGAGAGTGTAAGCAGGGGAGGAGGGGCAGAGTGAGAGGGGGACAGAGGATCCAAAGCGGGCTCTGTGCTGGCAGGCTGACAGCAGCGAGCCCCATGTGGGGCTCGAACTCACGGACCACGAGATCATGACCTGAGCTAAAGTCAGATGCTCAGCTGACTGAGCCACTGGGGTGCTCCAAGGCATCTGTTCTATTAACTGGACATGTACATGTAGGTGCCTTAATGTAGTAGGTGCTTAACAAAGGTTTATTGACTGAACGAAGACAATTGACCGGTTGTAGGTACAGGAAGTGCAGCAGTGGTTCATGATAGGGTAATAGCTAATGCTTATTGTGTAACAGTGTGACACTGGATAGTGACCTAAGTGATTTATATGTTGTCTCGTGGGATTTTGGGAGTGACGAGAGTCCGCTTGTAATGTTCACATGCTGGGGAGGAAGTAAGACTTAAAAATTAGTTGGGCTTCCGTATTGGAGACTACCCAAAATGTCCGTCAACTGATGAATAGATGAACAGAATGCGGTATATCCATCCAATAAAGTATTATTTGGCAATGAAAGTACTGATACTTAGTACAGCCTGGGTAGACCTTGCAACTATTGTGCTAAGGGAAAGGAGCCAGTCACTAAAGGCCCAATATTGTATGCTTTTATCTACATGAAATGTCTGGAGTAGGTGAATCCATAGAGACAGAAAATAGATTCATGGTTGTTTAGGGGTAGTTGTAGAGGGAAATGGGTGTAGTTTTTATTTCAGGTGGTGAAGTGGTCTGAAATTAGTTTTGATGTTTATGTAACTCTGTAAATACACCAAAAACCATTAATACACGTTAAACGGGCGAATTATACGGTACGTGTGGTTTGCCATATGGTTGGTATGCTTAAATTGTGGCATATTTTCAAATGAAGAAAAAAATCAGGTGAGGTTTAGCATGATATAGAAGGAGGGTATGAATGGTTGGCTAGATCGGCCATAACAAAACACCATGGACTGGTTGGCTTAAGTGACAGAAATTTATTGTCTCGCAGTTCTGTAGGCTAGGAGTCCAAGGTCAAGGGGCTGGCAGGTTTGGTTTCTCCTGAAGCCTTCTTCCCCTTGGCTTGCAAATGGCCTCGTTTTTCCCTGTGTCCTCACATGGCCTTTGCTTTGTGTGTGTGCATCCCTAACGTCTCATTGTGTGGCCAAAATTTTTTTTTTCCTTTTCTTTCTTTCTTTCTTTCTTTCTTTCTTTCTTTCTTTCTTTCTTTCTTTCTCTTTCTTTCTTTCTTTCTTTCTCTTTCTTTCTTTCTTTCTTTCTTTCTTCCTTTCTCTCTCTCTCTCTTTCTTTCTTTCTTTTTAAAATAAGAATGCCAGTCAGATTGGATCGGGGCCACCCTAATGGCCTCATTTTAATTTAATCACCTCCTTAAAGGCTCCCTCTCCAAATACAGTCAAATTCTGAGGGTGCTGGGCATCAGAATTCCATCATATGAACTTGGGGGGGGGCGGGGCACAGTTCAGCCCATTACAGTGGTTACCTGGTTGAGGTGAGGAACCCATGTGAGTGGAAGTGTAGGGGTAAGGGTGTATGGGCCAGTGACCCTGCAGATCTTTCTGGGGCCACAGGACTGACAGCAGTGCCAACGGTGCTTGGATGTGTGAGGTTGGGCCAGTTTGTGGGGGGCTGGTGCCACCGTCAGCAGCGTGGACTTGGGTCTCCAGGCAGTGGGGGGGTCGCCGGGGGGTTGGATGAACTGGGAGTGAGTGACCTGTGAAAGCAAACTTCAGGAAAATTAATTTGCGCTGCTCAGCAGCAGAAGGAAGAGGCTGGAAGGAGGGAGGTGATGAGGCAAGATGATGAGGCAAGCCTAGAAAGGCACGAGGATCGAAGGCCTTGCAGAGGTGGCAGGGTTCAGAGCCCGGGAGTCTGAGTCGACTTCAGAGTTTGAAACCTGACTTTGGCAAACAGAGTAATGTGAAATAGGGAAATGTAGGCAAATGAAACTCTAGGTCCCATTGTTGAGAAGGCCTGTAAAATGTTATTTACTCAGTCTCTTTGTTAAAGTAGAAATGTAATCGTGTACGTAGCTTTCTTCCGCTATGAATCTTTGCAACCAGTTGTTTTTTTCCTCCATTAAAAAGAGAGACTTTTATTTTACACTAACCAACCAGATTCTCTTAAGAGTTTTCGGGAACCTGACCGTAGGGGTCAGATGGAGACCAGCGTATTTGTTAATCACTTGCATTGTTAATACCGTATAGTTTAGAAAACTTTCCAGCTGGTTCCTTAACAAGGGATGGTTGGGATTCCCACTAACCATTTTTGATTTTACCTTGTTTATAACCATCAGAGCACAGGGGTATACTCCTTGGTTTGGGTCGATTTTGCTTGTATATATATTGCCGTTTGAGCTGTTGGATTCCATAGGTCTGTCATTTTCACTTTTAAGTCCTTGAAAACAGTTGGCTTGAAGCACATCCAGCGCTGTAGAAGAATCATCATCCAGATGCTTGTCCGAGTAGAGAGGCTTGAGTGAACAGCTCTCCAGCTAATCCGAAGCTCCCTAAAGATATACAACAGTAGGGACCAGATAATGGCTTGTGTCAGAAAGGAGAACAGATGAGCTTTTCACATTTCTATGTGTAAAAAGAAACTTTGGAAGCATTCCCAAGAAACCCGGCAGTAGTGGTTTCCTGTGGGGTTTTGTGTGTGGGTGGGGTGGGGGTGGGGGCTGGCAGGACAGAGGTCGGGGTGAGAGAGGGATGTTTTTGTGGCGTATCATCTTACGTATTTTTTTGAACTATATGGGTATGCTAACTTAAGAAAACAATTTCACTATCTAAAAATGTTTTCGTATAACTCTGGCGTCCTTGGTTTTCAGGTTTTTTTGGGGGGATGGGGAGGGGGACCATATCACACAGGACAGAGGGTCACGTGCCTGTTATGTTTTCAGTATAACCAGACTGTCTACAAATTCACTTACTTTACTCATTTCTAATCAAAAAGCCATTTTTTGAATCCAAGGGAAATAGAGGAGTAACGGTTCATTCTATGCTTTGGGGAAAAAGTATATTATTAACATACGGTGCTAAGCAACCTCAAAATTTAGCATCTTAAAACAGTCATGTCACACATCGTTCTTCCTTTTCTATAAAAACCTCTGTTTCTAGCTCAGTAGATTTCTCAGCCAGCTGCTGGCTGAAGGAATTTTACTCTCTACTGTCTCTGTGCCTGTCAGTTCAAGCTGTTTCTGCTAGTATAATTCCTTTAAGAATGTTGTGGATGCCCTATGAATCTTACTGGGGGCTCACTTTATTAGACAAAAGCTACACCCACAGATCCGCGGGAGAGAACAGCTGTTCTCTACACTGGGCTTCTGCCGAGTGCTGAGGACAGCGGCTTTACCTCTCAGAAGCCTTTTTGTTGGCCTGAGTGGATCTCCCAGGGCTTGTGTTCTGTTTTGTTTTGTTTTGTTTTGTTTTGTTTTGTTTTGTTTGCATAGTTAAAAAGGCTTTATGGATGGCCCACCTTGAACACTCTGCGTGGATGTCTCCTTAGGTGGGTCCTGTTTCCTTACATACGTTTCTACTTTTCACGTTACCATAGGCAACAGCATGGCTAAATTTTCCAAATTTTCTCTAAGTAACAAGGATTCCTTTTATTCCAGCTTCTGACCCTCCCCTCGCTTTACACCACCCCTCACAGCCTCCTGGAAGACCCCGGGGACCGTGCTCAGCTTTCTCAGGACGCTTCAGGCTTTGGCTAACACTCAAGTCCTTTCCAGCTTCCTTCCATTGCCAGCTTCCAAAGCCACTCACACATGTCAGGTTTTTCTTAGAGCAGCACGTCAATTCCAGTTGCTAGAATCTGTATTATTCATTTATTGTGCAGAAGAAGTTAGTCCCAAACTCCACGGATTAAAACAATGGTCATTATTTCACAGTCTCTGCAGGTCAGGGGATGCTGTCGCGCTCGGCTGGGTGATGATGGTTCAGGGTCTCTCCTGAGGTGGTGGTACCTTGACCGCGGCTAGAGGGCCCTGGAGGCTTGGATGGGGTAGAGTTCCTGCTTCCCAGGGTCTTCCTCCCAGGCCTGCTCGTTGGCAGGAAGCCTCGGTTTCTTGCCACGTGGACCTCTCTTTGGACTGCTTGAACGTGGACTTCGTGGCATGGCAGCTACCTTTCCCTGGAAGGTGAGCTCCAAGAGAGCCAGGTGAGGGCTGCCCTGTGACCTAATCACAGAAGTCACACTTGGTCATTCCCACGATACCCTGTTGAGTCTAGATCAGGACTGCTTATTGTGCAAGGTGACCGTGCGAGGGTGTGAATTCGCCTCCCCCTCAGGAGGCGCCGAAACGATGCGGTCCATCGTGGAGGTGGAGGCTGGCTAACACCATTTCTGTGCGATCCAGGGATTTATGTCCACTGATTGTGAAAATGTCTTGCTTTAAAAACAGGCCATCGGGGTTCTCTAATATTACTTAGAAGCGCTCAGGTTTTCTTAACGGATGCCATGTGAAAGCATCCTATGAACTTCACGATTTTTTGATAAATGCAGATGGGCACATTGTTTATTATATTAGTTGGTGTCCATTGTATAATTCCTTAGAGGAATGATTTTTCTCCAGAAATCAGTGTAGGCAAAATCTTGGTGTCCATTGTTACCTTGGCTGGGAGGAAACTAAATGTGGTATCTGTTCGAATGTGGCCGTTATCTTGATCCTACTAACTTGCGTATTTCTATTCTTATTACTTGATGTTTTGCTGAGATATTTCAATTGATTTGTGGGGATAGAAACCAGATGTTCTTTTTTTTTTTTTTTAATGTTTATTTATTTTGAGAGAGCGAGCAGGGGAGGGGCAGAGAGAGAGGGAGACTGAGAATACCACGCTGACAGTGTGGAGCCTGACATGGGGGCTCGAACTCATGAACCGTGAGATCGTGACCTGAGCTGAAACCAAGAGTCGGACGCTTAACTGACCGAGCCACCCAGGCACCCCCAAAACCAGATACTCTTAAATTCAACAAATATTTCTTGAGCTCCACTCATTTGCTGGACTATGTTCCAGGGGCTGTAGATACGATGTGTGCAAGCAGTTGAGGCCCCACTGTCATCTACCTCACAGTGTAGTAAGAAAAAATACTCTCCTTTGCTCTATGAGGATTTGGCCTCAGAGAAAGCTTACTTCATATGTTGCTGTCTTACCCATTCAGGTTTTGTTTCATGATTCTATCAGTCATAGGGAAAAAAAAAAATGGGAGAAAATGTAACCAATATGAGCTGCTGAGTTTGAAGAAGGCTTTTGGAAGTGGCTGTGGGTGCATCATAAAATAATGATGGTTAAAATAATGACCTTGAATCTTTGGCAGTCCCAAGTTCTAATGGTTGGAAATGCATTTCAGGAAGGCAATAGGTAATGGGAGACACTATCTATTGCTGATAAGAGGTCCCAGTAGGAGTGACTAGCCTTTGGACTGTAAGACCTGTGGGTTTTTGTGCTCTCCTCCTGGGCCATGACTCAGTTCCTGATTTTAGGACTACCTGTTATTCCTCTTCCTCCTTTGAGGTTGTGTTCCTCCTTGGTGGTCATCGGCCACAGCTCTCAAGACAGATTGGTCGAAACCGTATGTGAACAGTGGAGGGGCCCGGTAGAAGGTACTGCTTTAAGTAGCAGTTTCTACAGGAGTGGGGAACATAGAAGTCCTTGTCACTGGGTCATGCATGTGTGGAGCCACGTTTTCCTTTTCTCTGGGACATGACCTTCTGTGAACTTCGGTTGGTTCCTTCCGTTTTCTTGGGTGAACAAGCCTTTCCCATCATTGTGATATTATCCAGATAAGACCCATGATTCATTGCATTTGTGGTTTCCAACTTTGTCTCTTGTTCCTTCTGTAGGATGTTTTCCTACAGAGGTATGTCGTTTAAAAAACTACCACCTTGGGGTGCCTGGGTGGCTCAGTCGGTTAAGCATCCCTTCGTTTCGGCTCAGGTCGTGATCTCACAACTTGCGAGTTCAAAACCCGCATCAGGCTCTTCACTGACAGTGTGGAGCCTGCTTGGGATTCTCTCCCCCCTTCTCTTTCTGCCCCTCCACCACTCCCATGCATGTGCTCGCTCTCTCAAAATAAATAGATAAATATCAGAAACAAAGCAGAACAACCGCCTAAAGTACACTGATTCTATATACTCTCAAAGCTTAGGTCAGAGCCTAAAGATTTTGCAGCCTAACATCCAAGCAGGCAACCTCTCCCTGAAGGGATTATCTTGGCCATCTTGCCGATGGTTATCCTTGCCGACTGGGAACTTGCTACCTCCTGAAGCACGTTATTCTATCCTTGGAGGACAGTCATGGATGGAAAAAGGTCTTCCTTATTTTGGGGGTTGTTATGGGCTGAATTAGCTCCCCCTCCCCCATTGAAGCCCTAATTTGGGGACTGTATTTGGAGAGAGGAGTGATTAAGTTCAAATGAGGCCATTAGGGTGGGTCTGAATCTAATCTGACTCCTGTCCTTAGAGGAGGAGACAGCTGGAAGGGTCACGGAAGAAAGGCCCCGTGAGGACACAGCAAGAAGGTGGCTGTCTGCAAACCCAAGAGCGCGGCCTCACAAGAAATCAAACCTGCCTGACACCTCTTGGACTTCTAGCTTCTAGAACAGTGAGAAAGAAATTCCTGTTGCTTAAATCATCCAGTCTGTGGCATTTTGTTACGGTAGCCCTAGGAGACCAAAACAGGGGCAGATCCGTCCTCTTGGGAACTTCACACACTGAGCTTTAATCGTCCTGTTAGCCAAAAGAGAACCAGGCTGAGCCTTTCCAAGACCGTCCTGCTCCCCCGTACGATTCCCCCCGGAACTAGGGCCCTTTACCGTCCTTCCTGCTCTTCCCTGACTGGGTACCGGTTTGTCTGTATCTTTCTTCAAGTGTGGTGATCAGAACTTGGCACAGTGAAGGAAGGTTCCAGAGCCTGTCAGTGCAGCAGGGGAGATGGAGCTCAGGCCTTGGAGTTTCTTTAGATTTTGAGGTCACTGGCACTTCTTTGCCCTTAGACACGTCATTGAACTTTCTTGGACCTCCGTTTCTTCCTTTGTAAAATGAAGTGAGCTGAGAATGTGTGCCCGTTACCTGATGGGGACTGGGATGCACTTGGTGCCCAGTGTAGAATGACCAGCAGCTGGCAGCCGTTCTGTTCACGGGCTGCCTCGCTCTGTACCAGGTACTGTTGCTGAGGGCTTGACGCGATTCACCCTTTCACCCTCACTCCAGAGGAAGTATAACTGTTAACCTTGTCCCCACTGGACACGTGAGGCATCTGCGTGCCGAAGAGATTATGTAACTTGCCCGTGCTTGTGTGGCTAGTCAGAGGGGGAGCCAGGTTTCTGTCTGACTGGAGGCCTCTCGGATCTGTTTCCTGAACTTGCAGGCTGTGTTTTACCAACATACCGTGGCCTGAGTCTTTGTCTTCATGTAAGTAAGCACGTGATGTTGTCGTGAATGTTGCCTGAGAACATCAAAGGGCCCTTGGCAGCTACATACTACTGGGGGCTTGTTTCACTCTTAGGAGATTCAGGCCCCAGGAGGTGTGTTAACTCCCCCCACTACCCCTACCCCACTGGGTTTTGGCTCCAAGTATGGCTTGTCACGTTCGTCAGTTATATGTCATCTCTGGAACTTGAGATTCTGCATTAGGTGTTCTCTGTTGCTGTGTGTCTGCTTCACGTTGAAGATGTGGGTAAAAGCGGCCGGGGAGGGGCGGGGGGGAAGGGGTGGTGGCGGTGGTGGTGGCCCAGGACAGGCATCTAGTCAGGGCACTGCGGCTTGCCACCTGTGTTCTCTTTTCAGACTGAGATCTTAATCTGGGGAGACTAGCCGGAGGGTGTTGGCAACATAGGAGATAAAAACGCGGACCACACCACCGGAAGGGTTTGTAGGGGTGACGGATGACAGGACCACCGCTCACAGACGGGTCGGATCTCTGTGTGGGGAGTTGGTGGGCCGAGGGTGGGGGGATTGTGTGTAGAACACAGCCAAGACTGCCGAGCATCTCAGATCTGGGGTTGGGAGGCAGAGCTGGGGCTGGTGGGTCTCTACAGGCGTAGGCCCCAGGTACCCCAGGGGCATAGCAGAAATCATGGTGCTGGACAAGACGTTGGGTCAAGACCAGTGGGAGGAGGACTGAGACTGACATGGGATAACGAGGTACAAACATTATGGGAAATGCTCCTGCCCTGTTTGGAAGGGTAGAGGGGATTCTACCAGCCACCTGGCCCAGCACTGCACCCACCAGATGTCTTGGTGGGGGGTGGGGTGGGGTGGGGGGGGTGGGGGGGGTGGCAGCGACTAGAAGAGCTTGCAGTCAAAAAGCATAAACGCCATAGAACTTCAGATACATGCAGTACAAATTGCCAGAATTTCAGTTTATGTAGAATTTAAGAATTCAGGGGTGCCTGGGTGGCTCAGTCGGTTGAGCGGCCGACTTCGGCTCAGGTCATGATCTCGCGGTCCGTGAGTTCAAGCCCCGCGTCGGGCTCTGTGCTGACAGCTCGGAGCCTGGAGCCTGTTTCAGATTCTGTGTCTCCCTCTCTCTGACCCTCCCCCGTTCATGCTCTGTCTCTCTCTGTCTCAAAAATAAATAAACGTTAAAAAAAATTTTTTAAGAATTCAGATAAAAAAAAGTCCCCTCCCTGTTGGCAAAGGAAAAAGATCCGTATATTCCCTCTCTTGAATGGTGTTTCCGAAATAGGTTCAGATTCAGTTTTAAGGTAAATGGGAGGGTTTATACTACAGCGTCACTTAGGCAAAAGGACATTTCTGTGCAACGGAGATGGGAGTAGTTTCCTCCATAGGTTGTGAGCCCTTGGGAACACGGATTTTGCTAAATACAGTGACTTACTTATTTTTTTGATTTCATGATGTCTGGCACGGTGCTTTCACATAGGTGTTTTTCAACAAGTATTTATTTCATGGTGATCTTGAGAAATAGCAAGATGTTTGGTGAGAAACGTGTAAGATGTTCTTTCTGCTGTAGCATAGTCGGTTAGTAATAACATTTCATAATTGTCCTGGTCCCTTAGACAGACTGGTATTGTAGCTTAGCAAGTTTTTCTTGAAAAGCAGGAATAGCAAATAGTTATCTCCAGGCTGGGGGACAAAACCCCCGGCTACCCCACCCAAAGTGAAAGGGGATACGCTCGAGCCACTGTGTGTGTGTGTGTGTGTGTGTGTGTGTGTGTGTGTGTGTGTTCATTTTTCAGGGCCAGTAGTTCATGTGAAGAAACGTCATCGCTAAAGAAATGTGATACGGGTGGTGGCCCTGCCCTCTTTGGAGGCGTGGTTTCATGTTGTCTGATGACACAATGCAGAGGTCAGCACTGTGTAAATCACGCCGGTGGGGAATTCTCCTGTCTGCTCTCAAAACATAATAAACATTTTGACCCACTGAAGGAATTTGAATTTTGTAGATGAGTGATCTATAAGACCTAAGCTGGGTTACATTTGGGGGAACTCCTACCATCACCGTGGCTCCATAAATGGGAGCCATTCCTTAAAAATTGCCTTATGTCCCACGTGATGACAGAGAAGGACGCACAGCCCCGATCCAGGGCGCTCCCACAGCCATTGAGGCAGGACTGTGGTAAGGTTTTCGGGAAGCCTGGCTCCCTTCTCTCATCCTTCCTCCGTGTTGCCACAGGTAGGAACACCTATGGCACAGATGTGGCCTGAGCCACATCTCTGCACTTTCTGTAGAATAAGGGCACCATTCCTGGTCCAGCTTCCAAGGCCCTTCCTACCTGCAGCCCCCTCTGAGTCCTGCGCCCTTACCTCTGGCCGCCCTGGCCTCACTGGACCGCTACTCCCATATCACCGGGTACTCTTATGCACCTGACATGCTCTAGCCCCGTCCCCCGCCTGGTATGCCCCTGTGCCTTCCTTGTGCACCAGATGGACTCTACTCATCCTTGATTGCCCTTCGGGGCCCATCTTGCTGTCCTCTTCTCTGCGGACCCCCCCCTCCACCAAGTGGACTTTCTTCTTGGTGGGTGGAGTGCTGGGGATCTCATGGCAGGAGGCCAGACTGGGGAGGGGAGGGTCTTGGAGGCTCTAGAAACCAGGCGGTCAGGGTGCGGCTTTGAAGGCAGACCTTTCGCCCGTGAAGATGTCTGAGTGTGTGGACGAGACGCGTAGGGTTGTACGGCTTTATTGCTTCTCCCTCTTTTGTGAATATCTAGAAAGAACACCTACAAGAAAAATACAAAGACGGGATTTCCTTGTTCGTGGCCTGAGTTTAAAAATGAGCGCTTGGCGGTGGTTTCTACGTAGGTGTCTTCTAGGGCTTTCCTGACCGCTGGGTTGACAGGTTAGAAGGGGCTACGCGTGTCATCGGGATGTCAGGTGCCCAAGGATCGTGTGTTCACGTAGATTCTGACATTTCCTAGATGTTCTAGAAATTAAGATGCCGTGAGGTGATCATTATTTTATTCCTCCTCTTCCTTCCTTCTCCCCGGTGTGATGCTGCTGATCTCAGCTGTCCGTTCCCGAGAGACTGGTTATCTGCTGGTTTTTACTGTGCTTCGAGCCATGTTCGTCTGCTGGGTCACGGAGGTATTGGGGCAGAGGTATTCAGCAGGTTCTTACTGAGGGCCTGGCTGCTCAGGGCTGGCTTCGCAGGGTCCGCAGGACGTGAGTCAGGGGTGGACCCTACTGCTCACACCTGCTCACTGTCTCAGCCTCACACGTGGCTTCACTCACCTGGTCTTGCACACCTGTGCTCTCACGGAGGCCAGGGCAGGCTGGGGCGGGAAGGAGGACCTGCCCCTGAAGGCAGGGCTGTGTCTGAGCCGGCCTTGCCTTGCGGGGCGGGTAGGAATTTGAAAGGTGAAAGGATGGGTTGTGGGTAGCTAAGTACAGGCACAGCTGCGAAGGCCCGAGAAGGGACAGGGTCCCTTCAGGGAATGGTGAAAGGGCAGTGGGGGTGAGAGCAGGCCTGGGCGGATGGGCGGGACTCGCTGGCCTGAAGGCAGAAGGGAGAGACTTTGGGAGAGCATCTGTGGTAGGAGGTCAGCCAGAATCACCTGGAATCCTCCTCTTCCCGGCCTTTGAGACTGCAGGGCTTGAAATCCCCAGTGAGGGTTTGACATCTCTACAAGTTCGCCATAACGGTTTCCATAGTTTCTTCTGTTTCTTCCGAGCATTTTCTCGTAATGGCACCTAAAACAAGATGTGCCTTACACTTTAAATTCTGCCGCAAAGCTCTTGACTTACATGGTCTAGAGTTCTAGGCTTTAGGTTTGGGGAATGCCGGCCCTTGGCGTTTGCGGGGACGAGCTCGCCTCTTGCCAATGGGAACTCCTTGGTAGAATCTAACATCAGCGTATGGCTCCACTTTTGATACTGTTTTCCTCTGCAAGAGTGCTGTATAGCCAACAGCTACGTCTTCAAAAACATGGCAGAATTATTTTGGAAGAGTGCATCAGGGTGGTTTAATGGTAGGTCATTCTGTGGTTGTCCTTATGGAAAACTCACCCCTGCTTTACCGTGAATCGTAGATTTCACATTGTGGTCTTTCTTTTGTCCGTTTAAAACGAGGACGCCAGTAGGTTCAGAAACCAGGTCCGTGCTTCCACTTGCTGCAATGGGTGTATGCTTTACAAGGGAAGAAGGCAGTCGATCTGTCCCGAAGGCCCATAAATCATGGAATGCAGTGTGTCGGGATGTGGATTCTTCTTAGCCTTGCAAAATCGTTATCAGTGTGGTAAATTGGCGTGTGGAAGAATATAGCAGGTGGCGATTAGAGATTTTTCTCCTCTATACATTTCACGGTAGCCGTTTAAGGCTCTCATCTCAGACCATTAAGGTCAGTGCTTTGTAAAATTTCAGACCAAACCATTGGCACCTCAAAAGGCAAACCATTTAGAATTCTTCCTTAAATTACCGAAAAAAAAAAAAAAAAGTGCATGATGACTGTTTTGTTTCTGAGACTTATGACAGGCTCTGTGGCTTTTATTCTGATGGGAAGGAAATGCAGCTATTGTAACTTGCCGTCAGGGATAATATTTTAGTGCCAGCTCTGTGCTGAGTGCTATTTAGAATGTTGGAGAAGCTGCTGAATCCTCCCGGGGCCAATTTGCAGTTGGCAGGCAGGGGCTTTATGCGGGGACCATTCCAAGCGGGAGAAGCATTCCAGTCCCACGATGGGTGAGCAGCGAACCTGACGCAAACATGTGTTTAGTTAATACTGTACCCAGACCAAAGGATCAGCATCGAATCGGTGAAGGTCATCAGAGACAAAAGGTCAGAGCCTCAAGCTTTATCCTCAGCTGCTTCCAGCCCAGGAGTAGGAATTCTCCGTTCTATATGTGGGCTGTGTGGCATGTTATCTGAAGTTTTCCTTGAGCCGGGGGAACCTTAACTACAGAATGGATACACATTGAAGTGAGATGTGCAGGTGGGAAGCGTAAGAGATGAGTGGCAGATACTCACCTGGGGTAGCTGTGAGCTGGAGGCGTACAGGAAACATTTAGAAGCATGAAACAATGGCCGTACCAGTGAGTGGCTTCCCCCCAGAGCCTTAGTTTGATCCGGAAAATAGTCCTAGAATAGTGGGGAGGAGTCTGGCAAAGGCAGGGTGCGGAGCCGTGAGAAGGGAGGGGACTTGTCAGGTCACGGTCCAGAGGAGGACCCGGCTCGAAGTAAAAAGGGACATTCTCAGGGGCCTGGTGGTACATGGGGATCGCGAAGGGCCAGCGACATTTGTGGGGGTTAGTCAGTGTCCCTCCGTCCTGCTGGCGTGGGAAAGACGGACGCGATGGCCACAAACACGTTTCCAGGACACCAGATGTCACTCTGGTATCTCCCTTCAGGCCCCCTGTTGCCTAATGAGGCTCAGGCTCCTGGGCCTGTAAGAGCCTAGGAGACCCTTCTGGAGCCTTGCCCCCACCTCTGTCCCCTCTTCATGTTGTGTTTCCTTTGTTTCCCAAATATGCTCCGCCCCTGGGCCTTTCACCGTGGGGTGCCTTGAATACAAATGCAGACGCCTCCTCCCGACTGGCTGGGAGCGATTCCCCAAGCCGATAGTCTGGGTTCCAGCCCTGCCTCGCCTCTTCCCAGCTGTGTGAACTCTGCCCCGTTTCCTCACTGTAAAATAGATCCTAACGGTACCTGTCCTTCAGGGACGTACAGCTGTCAGCTGTCACCATCCTCATCCTCTGTCTTTTCACACAAACCCATACCCTTCCGTGAATCATTTCTGGAGCCCCACCAAAGGAAACGGATACCCTTTGTTCTAAATTTCTTCTCCAGTCCGTCCGTTCGGGCGGCTATACCAAAAATACCATAGACTGGGTGGCTTATAAACCACCGAAGTGTGTTTCTTAACAGCTTGAGGCGGGGGAGCCCAAGGTCAAGGGGCTGGCAGATTCGTTGCTGGTGAGGACTCACCTTGTAAGTTGAAACCTTGTCAAGTTACTCTCCTTCCTGGGAGGGATGAGGATCCCCTGCTCACGTGACTGCCACCGAGGTTGTTAGTAAATGCCAAAGCACAGCGCAAGCCGATGTCCTCGATGTCGCTCTCATTAGATTATGTGTCCTGACTAATCTTCCTGTCCAGCTTGGGTTCTACTTGTGGCAATGACCTTCTTTTTGGCCCCCGAATTGGGACACGTAATATGATGGAGTCAAGTGAACTTATTTGCAGGTATTTGTCACTGGGGTCGCCTTTGAATATCTGGGATATAGTTTTGTCCACATTCCGGTTATTTTGACTTCATTCCACCCCAGTAGCTTGTAAGGAGGCTTCCTTAAGGCCTGCACCCGTGCCGTCTTACTCATTTTTATTTCCCTGGTAGCTCCTAGCACCGTGCCTTGCTCACAGTAGGCATCTGGAAAATGTTTTTTAAGTTTTTTTTTTTTTTTTTTTTAACATTTCTTCAGTTTTGAGAGTGAGAGAGACAGAGCATGAGTGGGGGAGGGGCAGAGAGAGGGAGACACAGAATCGGAAGCAGGCTCCAGGCTCTGAGCTGTCAGCACAGAGCCCCACACGGGGCTCGAACTCACGGACCACGAGATCATGACCTGAGCTGAAGTCGGACGCTTAACCCACTGAACCACCCAGGCGCCCCAGGAAAATGTTTTTGAATGCACTTATTATTGTTCAGTAATAAATGTTAAACTGTTTATGGAAAACTAAGCATGCTTGGGTTCTCACGGGCAAGTACTGAATGTCTGCTGTGGAACCAGCCAGCAGCTTGCTTCTTTTAGTGTTCTTCTCTGTGAGGACAGAATTGTAATATTCCAGGTCACCAAGCGACCATTCAGGACAGTCACATGTTTTTTCTTGTTTTGTTTCGTTTTTGTTTTTTTTTTAAAGATTTTAAGTAATCTCTGCCCCCAGCATGGGATTCGAACTTACCACCCTGAGATCAAGGGTCACATGCTGTCCCTACTGAGCCAAGCCAGGTGCCTCAGGACAATCGCATGTTAAAGGGAATATTCACGTATGCATTAAACAAGGCCACCATATTGCATGGTGCCGGGTGGGGGCGGGGGGGTGTTGTCCACATTGTAGTCAGGAGGCTGGCTTCATCGGTTGGTTGGTACATTGAAAGAGTTGGAGAACCCAATCTGGGCATCAGAAGTAGACCCTAAGACCTGGAAGGTGGCCCCTTTAGAGTTTTGCGACCTCGGGATGGTTTGAGTGGTTATGTTAGTACCCACACACGACAGAGAAAGATCTCTTGAAGGACAGCTGGCCTCAAGTAAGAGAGGTAAGATTCCATATCCGCTCTTCAGTATTTTGCCTGTCATAGAAAATAATCTGAGACAGCTTATAATGAAAGTATAGGCCAAATAAAATGAGAATGATTGATGGAATGAGGAAGGAAGGGACACGTAAAATGGATTTGAGGTGACTAGGAGTCTCCTGGCCGCCAGGACAAAGAAAGCGGCATGCTGGGGTGATGCGTCCTCAGGCACGGAGGGGTCCACGTCCTGCAGGCTGCCGCGGGTTCATGGGAATAGATGCTGGAGTCTTTCGCCAGCCTGCACCTGGGGGCTGGAGGTGGGGTACATCCTTGGGCCAGCAGAGTCACTAAGGCCCCTTAGCATCCTGGCTGATTCTGAAGTTCTTCTTGGAAGGAGGACAATAGTACGCTTGGATAATAGTGTTATAGACTGTTGCTTTCCAAAGCTAGTTTCCCTGCAGGCCAGAGTAATGAGTGAGTACAATGAAAATGATCTGGCACTTGCTTGTGAGAGCTAAGTGGTGGTCAAGGGACTTTGCCAAGGTGATACTGTTGAACAGACGCCAAAGGATCTTTCCACGCCAGCCCATTATCTTAAACCCAGGTTTTATGGGTAGGACTTGGGAACCCTTCCCACACAAAGAATGTTGCCTGGGGCTCTGGTCCTGAGTACCTCTCTGTCCTGGCCTATTGGAGGTTGGCCGAAATATTCCAAATCTCTCTTCTGGGGAAGAGATTGTGCCTCTCTGATGAACCAGACTCTCCCTGGTGATGGGAAAGGCCTAGAACAGAACCCTGTTTTTTGACTTGCATTCGAACCCTGGAGGGAGTACTTTCCTCCCTGCTTGCTGATGTGGGAGGTGATGCAAGTGAATGTTGGAGTAGGAAGCTCTGATCAGGGTGAAAAAAAGGAAACCACTGACTTTAGACCTAGGAAGTTCAGTTATAGCTTCAAAAAGAGCCAGCCGGGAATGCAATCTCATGCAAATCTCAGGAAATTTAGGTGAAATTTATATTTTCAGCAGGATAGAGCCAACCAAGACGAAGAAAAATATTAAGGCGACTTGGATAAGTGGAATCAGACATCTCTGGCTGTAGAAGGAGCATGGCTTCTCGGCGTGTTCAGCGCGACCCAGCTGTGTTTCTCTCCCCGTGTTGTCCTCCTTAGGGTCTGTGAATGGCTGAACTTAGAACAAGGCTTTTGCAATCTGTGCTGTGTGAATACGGTTTTTGTTCTGTTGGTTTAATTTGCATTTGGTGTCTGGAGTGCCTGGTCATGGAAAGAGCCAGTGCTTTGTTTTGGGTAATGAGGGCTGAGGTTTCAAATCAGTGTTTCTCGGTTTACCCAGTGTCAAGTGTTATTTGAGTAACAGGCGGCTGTGTCGCTCATTGCTCTGAGGTCCTGCGAGTTTCCGTTTACAAATTAGATTTTTGCATACTCTCAAATCGATAGATTACAGGATGATATCCTGAAAGAGGAAACTATATTCGCAAATGGAAATTGAGTCCCTATTACATGCATTTTCATTCTAGGGCAGATGTTGTCTGAAACCTCTTCAGATGCTCGTTTCTGCCCTTGTCAATTACTTCATCACAAGGGTCAGTGATAAACCAAGAGAATGGGAGGAGCCAGTGTGGAAGACTTTCTGTTGAATGGGATCATGTTGGGTGCTTCTTGGAAAGTGGGTGAATTATTCATGATGAAATGAATGAGGGCATTATTTTAAATTGGTGTAGAAGCAAATGGTTAACCCATTTATTAAGCAGCTAGTGTTGATCTGTCTGCCAGGAGACTTTAGAGCCTACGCGATGTGCTCCTTGTTGGTCGTGTTTTTTTGTTTGTTTTTGTTTTAATGTATCTACTTAAGTAACTCCAAGCCTACCTGATGTTATCCTTTTTCCTGTTTTTCTTTCAAGGTTCCAGTAATTCATTTTGCAATAGGATCATGTATATAGTTCCCTTCCCCCCTCTGCCTCCGCTTCCCCTCTCATTGCTGCTGCCATCCTGATGACATTCCTGTTGTGCGAGAGGCAGTCTTAACACCAAGGGGAGGTTGAGCTCTTGGAGAACTGTGGCCTATCTATTTATAGAGGCATAGGTCCTAGGAAATCTGACTTAAAGAAAAAAATCCAACTGGCGTTAACAGCTCAGCTACCTGACACTTATTTTGCAACCCGATCAGAACCAGAAAGTGAACAAAATTGGCCCCTGAAAAATAGGACAAAATTCTGTACGCTAAACATCGTGCACTTTTCTTCCAGAGAAGTCTCCGGGCTCTCTCGTAGGACCAATTTTGACATCATTTTGTTTTCCTTCTTAGAAATGTGACATGTAAAATAAAATGTGTAAAATGTAACTAAACCTTTGATCCTGTAGCAGTCGCTGTTTCTAAGCTGCTCAGCCCTTGTGTGCACGCTCATATCCAGCTCATGATTTGGTGTCTGAGATCACAGCCAATGAGAAGAGTTGCAGGGAGGGGTGGGGTGGGGGGCTGTCCTGGCGTGTCACGTAGTAGGTGCTCAGCGACTGTGTACCCAGAACGAGGCGAATAGAATGGAGGGGAGGCCCTGCACCTTGCATGTTTCTTTCTCCGCGTAGCAACGGTGTCCCTGATTTATTGCAATGCTACTTCTCCTCAAGCCGTTTACTATAATTAGTAATATACGCATTGTGCCTATATATGTGCACATGTATGTTTGTATTACTACATGCCCACATATACGGGCAGCCCTCGCTTTGTAAAGAGCTGATATTAGGAATTTCAGTTACCGTCCTTTTAAAAATACCAGTCCCCCAACAACACAGTTCAAATTTCAGTTACCCCCAGTGTGTTAACTGATCGCATAAAGTACACAAACTTTGCGGCTAGCGGGTCGGTCCACGAGTCGCTGCACGTATATATAACAGGTGCGCATGGTGATCGGTAACCAGTGACCCCCCTTCTTTCAAAGTCCGTCCGTGATTGGCCACTACACATGTCACTCTGTACACGCACAGGTGGCAAAGTCGTAGTTCGGTTGCCTTCTTGTCTTCCAGCAGTAAACCAATAGGACGTTTGGTGAAAATACCACAGGTTGAGAGGGACGTGGCCACCAAAGGTGAACCTGCATCAAACAAGTTAAAAATGTTGAAAGTGACATTCATAACCTACATGGAGTTGGAGAAGAATTAGCTTTCTCTTTCTTACTGAGAACGTTGCTCTTCCAGCCACAGTTGGAGAGACGGGGCGTGCAGCCTGGGCAAGGTGAGGGGGGTGAACTATCCACATAAACAAGGGAAGGGGTTGTGAAGAAGGGAGTAAAGATACCCGAGAGGAAGTGAAGCCTCCAGACCAAAGCAAAGTTCACGTTAAAGGCACTCTCAGGTATTTTCCAACATGGAAAGTGCAGAAGAGAAGTACGGTGTTGGGAAGGACCATGGACTACAGTGCAACAGTATTCGTGGTAGCCAAAAGGTGGTGACAACCCAGGTGTCCGTCCATGGATGGTAGGATAAACCAATCGTGATCTATAAATACAATCAGACTATTACTTGGTCATAAAAAGAATGAGGTACGGACACGCGGTACAGCATTAGTGAACTTGGGAAACATGCCAAGTTAAAGAAGCCAGGTGTAAAAAGATCATGTACTGTATGATTCCATTTATATGAACAGCCTGGAGGAGGTAAATCCATCCAGCTAGAATACAGATTGGTGGTTGTCATGGTGGGCTGGGGAGGGAGGGGTAAGTGGTTAATGGGTCCAGGGTTTCCTTTTGGGGTGCCAAAAATATTTCAGAACTAGACAGAGGTGGTGGTTACACAACATTGGAATGTGCTTAAATGCCGCTGAATTCTTCAGAGTGTTTACTTTTACCTGAAACCGTAAAAACCATAGAAGATGGCATAGGCAGTAATTTCTCTGACATCGGCCATAGCACCATTTTTCTGAATATGTCTCCTGAGGCAAGGGAACTAAAAAATCAACTATTGGGACTATGCCAAAATAAAACGCTTCTGCACAGCAAAGGAAGTACTGAACTAAAAGACAACCTACCGAATGGGAGAAGATCTTTGCAAATGATGTATCCAATAAAGGGTTAGTATCAAAAATATATAAAGAACTTCTACAACTCAACACCCCAAAAGCAAATAATCCAATTAAAAAATGGGCCGAGGACATGCATAGACATTTCTCCAAAGAAGACTTACAGGTGGCCAACATCATTCATCATCAAGGAAATGCAAATCAAAACCGCAGTGAGGGTATCACCTCGCACCTGTCAGAACAGCTAAAATCAAAAACACAAGAAACGTGTTGGTGAGGATGTCCAGAAAGGGGAGCCCTCTTGTACTATTGGTGGGATTGCAAACTGGTGCAGCCACTATGGAAAATAATATGGAGGTTCCTCAGTTAAAAATGGAACTGGCCTATAATCCAGCAATTGCACTACTGGGTATTTACCCAAGAAAATGCAAAAACACTGATTCAAAGGGATACATGCCCCACTGTGTATAGCAGCAAATTATGGAAACAGCCCAAGTGTGTCCGTCAACTGATGAATGGATTAAGAAGATGGGGTGTGTATTTATACAGTGGAATATTATTCAGCCATAAAAAATAACGAATTCTTGTCACTTGGAACAGCACGGATGGAGCTAGAGAGTATAATGCTAAGTGAAATAATGCTAAGTGAAATAAGTCAGAGAAAGACAAATACTGTATAATTTCACTCATATGTGGAACTTAAGAAAAAAGAAACAAAGACTCAAATACAGAGAACAAACAGATGGTCACCAGAGGGGAGGTTGGTGGGGGAGATGGGTGAAAAAGTGATGGGGATGAAGGTGTGCACTTGCTGTGACGAACACCGGGTATCGTATGGAAGTGTTGAATCTCTATACTATACGCCGAAGCTAATATTATACTGTATGTTAACCAACTACAGTTAAAAGTAAACATTTTGATTTGCTTCTTGTTTGAATTTCACCTCCAAGAGTATGACAATTTGTGAAGGTAAAGATGCTTTCTTTGTATTATAAGTTACGCTTCAGGATGACAGCACTTTTCAACTATCAATATGGTTTTTTTCTTTTACAAAGAAATCAAACACTTTAATTTCTAATGTGCTAAATGACCTGGTACTGAAAGATTAGCTTGATTATTTTTTTCTTTTCCCTGTACATTTATAAGTGACAGTGAGTTATCAATGTTTTGACACACGTTTAAGGGTCACGAGACGATGGCAACTTTTCCTGGTAATTACCGGGGTCACTTAGCGTGGTTTCATCTTCTATGGTCATTTTTTTTTTTTTTTTTTTTACATTTACTTATTTTTGAGGAACAGAGTGAGACAAAGCATGAGCGGTGGGAGGGGCAGAGAGAGAAGGAGACACAGGATCCGACGCGGGCTCCAGGCTCCGAGCTGTCAGCACAGAGCCTGACACGGGGCTCGAACCCACGAACTGTGAGATCATGACCTGAGCTGAAGTCAGACGCTCAACCGACTGAGCCACCTAGGTGCCCCGGTCATTTTTTTTTTTTTTTAAGTTTATTATTTTATTTATTTTGAGAGTGAGCGAGCAGGGGAGGGGCAGAGAGAGCAGGAGAGAGAGAATCCCAGGCAGACTCCATTGCTGTCAGTGCAGAGCCTGAGGCGGGGCTCGAACACACAAACTGAGAGACCATGACCCGAGTCGAAACCAAGGATGCTTAACCGACTGAGCCACCCAGGCGCCGCTCATGTGACCACTGTATGGTCTCCTCCTACTGTGAAGAATTGAGGACTGTCTGCTCGCATATTTTACCACATACACAGGTATATGTGATATTTGTACATCTTCATTATAGCGTGTTGTTACAATATACACCATTCACTCTTCCAGCAAGAATCCTGACACGTGTCTTCTACAGTGTGCGTATTTTCACATGGTGCTTTTTGGAAGGAAAAAAATACGAAAGCCAGCCCACAAGAAATTACCCGGTGGGGGCCATAGTCTGTGATTCGGCTGTGCTCGTAAAGCACGCACTTCGCCTTTTCCGGGGCCAGCCTTCCAGAGCGTTGAGATTTCAGGAACTGTCTTGAAAAAGAAAACTCTAGAACACCCAGCAAGCAATGATTGTGGCAGCCAGCCGTGGAGCAAAGTCCGTTTTGCCGTGCAGAAGGAAAACCGTTCCTAGGCTGGCTGTTGATGGGTGTCCAGCGAAAGAGGCCTGATCCCGGGTGTCAGGTGGCCCTCAGCTGGCCACACCGCCTGTGTGGGGGCATTCCTGCTGCAGAGATGGCCTGAGGCCCTCGGGACACCGTCCACATCAGCTTGCAGACTGGGAGCCTGTGTCCACAACGGCAGGTGGAATTTATCCTGCGGTTGGGGAAGTCCCTTTTTGTACCCGCTCTGCAGTCTTGCCTCCACCTCCCGTTGAGGTTTTTAAAATCCTACTAGAAGCCTAATGTGTCTGTAGGTATTGGAGATAATTTTGAATCTATCACTGTGTGCAAAGGTAACAACAACGACAAAAATCCCTGAAGACTGCTGCTCTTGGGGAGGTTACAGTCCCCCTCTGTTCAGTCTCTCGAGCGCCAGGGATTTGTGGGTTCAAGGGAGCGCAAGACCCAGACCCTGCGCTCGGGGGTGGCAGAGTCTGGGTCAGTGGTCACCGGCCAGAGGGCCTGTCCTCCTGCCTGTCAGGTGAGATGGGACTTTGGGCTAATGAAGGACCCTTCTTAACGGTGTTGTTTCAAGGATTAGCCAATGTAACATATGTAAAGTGTTGAGAGCAGTGCCCCGCAGGTGGTAAGTGTTTAAACAAGATTCTTACCCTAGAACTAGAGTATTAAAATTCCTGGTCACATTTAACCCCCAAAGATCTTGCAGAGGAGGTGGGGCCACAGCTGTTGTTCATTGAGCGTCTTGGCCGGGTGGCAGAAGTCACACTACTGGAAAGGGGCTGGGGCGGGGTCTGAACTTGGCCCCAAACCCTTCACTCTGGGCTTCCTGACTGCCCTGGCAGGAGAAGACCAGGAAATGTGTTGGCCTGCTCTGGCTGCCGTGGTAAAGGACCATGGCCTGGCCGCTGAGACAAGGTATCTTTATTTCTCACAGATCTGAGGCTGAAAGTCCAAGATGAAGGTGTCCACAGGGCTGGTGTCTTCTTAAGCTGTCTCGTTGGCTTGTGGACACCGTCTAATCCCTTTGCGCTCATGTGATCTTTTTCCTGTGTACCTGTGTCCAGATTCCCTCCCCTTTTTTTTTATTTTGAGAGAGAGAGAGAGAGACAGTGAGTGGAGGAGAGACAGAGAGGGAGACACAGAATCCAAAGCAGGCTCTAGGCTCTGAGCTGCCAGCACAGAGCCCAACACGGGGCTTGAACCCACGAACCATGAGATCCTGACCTGAGCTGACGTCAGACGCTAAACTGACTGAGCCACCCAGGCGCCCCTGGGTTCCCTCCTCTTATAAGAACAACCAGTCATGTTGGATTAGGGCCACCCTGAAGGACTTCATTTTAACATTATCACCTCTTTAAAGAGCCTGTGTTCAAATTCAGCCACGTTCTGAGGTGCAGGGGTTAGTTAGGACTTCAGAACGCGAATTTTCGGGAAACACAGCTCCGCTCCTAACAGGAGAGGAGGATTAGTAGCAAAATCAGAGGGATCGGATACCTGTATCTGGAACTGGAGTGAGGACAGAGCGGGCAGCATTGGAACTGATGGAGCAGGGGGCTGGTCTCCGTGGTTTTTGAGTTTTGATTTCAGGCACGGCTTTCAAAGGACAAAGAGGAGTGGACTTGGTGGTGAGAAGCATGTCCCCAAGAACTCAGCGACCTGGGGCGAGCCGAGCGGGGTCTGTAGGCACACGGGATTCGGTTGGAGCCGGGTGAACGGGAAGACGCACCGGGTAGCTGACGGCCTGGTCAGTGTGGGCCTGAGAAGTCTGTATTTTGTTTTGATAGGCATTTGCGTCCTTTATTGAGCACGTATTTACAGAGCACCTCACGTCTAGGGTCACAGTGCAGTTCTTGTCAACGGGGAGACGGTTTGGGTCTCTGGGTAGATCCCTCAACATAGCTTCCGACAGCAGAATCGTTTCGGTGTGTGGTTGTAGAGACACAGATTATGTAAATCTGAAATTAAATTTCTTGAAGATGGCTTAATTTGATTAACAAATGTTACTTTAATCAGCAAATGGTGGAGTCGTACAGATTAAATTTGGAGCCGAGACTGACTGGGCTTACATCCTGGCTCTGTCCCTTATTAGCTTTGTCAGATTTATCCTATGACATAAATTGGCAGAGCTTCAGTTTTCTCAGCTGTGAGAAGTGGATAATTATACGTATCTCATTGGGTTGATGGAGAGTGTGCATTTGCAGTAGTGTATGGGAAGGTTCTAGCACTGTGTCTTTCTCATGGCGAGCGCTCAACAATACCCGAAGGAAGGTAGCGCTGGGTGAGTTGGGGGTCTTTTGAAAAGAGGTTTTAATAGAGGTAAATAAATAGCGATGAACTTTGGATTAATTCATTAACAACGGCGAAGAAGTGTGAGCACCAGCCAGTGGCTGAGTGCTAAGGGGTAGAAGAAGGCAAGACCCCTGCCTTGAGATTTGATGTCTTTGGTAGTGGTTACAATTGCTCACACATATCTGGACCTTTCTTTTTTAGGATAGGTGGTGGAATTATATCTCCCTGCCCCAGTGAGTTCAGATGTGGTCATGTGACCACCTGGAGATGAATTAGAAGGTGAACACGTGAGACTCCTGTTGATTTTGAGCCAAGACAACACTCAGCCGAGGGCTCTTGGCTACGTTCCGCAGGGCCGCTCGGCTGAGTGGTGGGCCTGGGTCCCCGAGTGAGGTCAGCACCTGCACGGACCGGACTCAACGTAGACTCCAGATGGCCCTGCACTGAGGAAGAAACCTTTGCTATAAGCTTCTGAGATGCTGAGATGTCGCTGGTGGCTTTCTACCGTCACCTGGCCCCCTCCTGACTCACGTTGTGTTACAAGAGGCTCAACCTCGCTGATTGTCCTTTTCTGGACTATAAATCAGTCTTGAACGGACTTTTTGGCCAGTACGTGCCTGTACGCGTGCATGAACACGCACACATATAGAGAGATACAGCTGCAACCGAAAGCATTTCTTTGTCACTGTTATTACCTTCACCAGTATTTTTAAATGAATTAAATGTCAGAAACTCACATGTTCTTTTTAGAAAACAGCTCTACAGAGATAGAATTCGCCTGCCATGCAATCTACCCATTGAAAGTTTACAGTTCTGTGGCTCTAAGTAGATTCACAGAGAGGTGACTTCACATCACCACAGTTTCACGGCATTTCCGTTACCCCCAACATTACTCCACTCCCCAGTCCTCCCACACACTCCCTCCCCAGCCACAGACCACCCTTAATCTGCTTTGTGTAGATCCGTGTCTTCTGGACATTTCCTCTACATGGAGTCTTGGAGCAGATGGTCCTCCATGACTGGCGTCTTCCACTTAGCATAATGTTTTCAAGGCTCCTTCATGTCGCAGCCTGAATCACTGTTTTCTTGCTTTTGCTACTAAAAAACATCCCATGGTATGGAATATAGTGTATTGTAAAACCTCATGGTTCCTAAAGGTGGAAACAGGGCTGACCCCTCTAGGGTCGTGGGCATCCACTCATCGGTTGACGGACATTTGGGTTGTGGCCACTTTCTGGCCGTCACGAATAGGGCCGCTGGGAACATCCGTATAGTCTCGTCCAAGTTATTCTGTGAACGTGTTTTCATTTCTCTTGGGTTTACGCCTGTGAGTGGAATTGCTGGGTCTTAACGCTGACTCTACATTTAACTGTTTAAAGAACTGCCAGGCTGGGTGCCTCAACTCACGTCCCTACCAGCAGCGGGTAAAGGTGCTGATTCTTCGTGTCCCCACCAACACTGCTTACCGTCTGTCTTTGTAGCCATCCTGGAGGGTGTCACCTGTTTTACATTGTTTAACACGAAACTTAGATGCCACGGTTCCGCCTTCCTGTCTTCACAGGTCCTTTCTGAGGCAGCTCGTGCTTTTGTCACTTGGTGTTGAGTTATTAGCGTCGTCCATGTGTATGTTGCATAGGGACATGCTTACCTTCTACTGACAGACCTCCATTCTGACTTTAAAATGTGGTATTTGGGGGCCCTTGGGGGGCTCAGTCGGTTAAGCGTCCGACTTCGGCTCAGGTCATGATCTCGCGGTTCGTGGGTTCGAGCCCCGCGTCGGGCTCTGTGCTGACAGCTCGGAGCCTGGAGCCTGCTTTGGATTCTGTGTCTCCCTCTCTCTCTGCCCCTCCCCCACTCACGCTCTGCCTGTCTCTGTCTCTCAAAAATAAATAAACGTTTAAAAAAAAAAAGAATTTAAAATTGTGGTACTTTGTTCGGTGTCGGGTTCTCCTGCTCAACCAGCTGGCAAGCCCACACCGGCTTCTGGTTGAGGACCAGTCAAGCTTCAGCTGAAATGAGAGTTAGTCCTGTGTTGGTACAAAGATCACCTCCTGTCGCTTAAGTGAGGAACTTTGGTGGTGGTTCCTGTTTGTCTTCACTCTTCAAGTCGACTTCAGTTTGTGGCAGTAAAGTCAGACGTATATATTTGAATATTCATGTTGTAAAACCACATGGTTTCTAAAAATGGGCATGATTCTAAAAGTGGGAACTCCCTACAGTTCATGTGCTAAGTTAACATGCCATTAAAAAAAAATTTTTTTTTTAACATTTATTTTTGAGAGACAGAGGGCATGAGGAGGGGAGGAGCAGAGAGAGAGGGAGACATAGAACCTGAAGCAGGCTCCAGGCTCTGAGCTGTCAGCACAAAGCCCGACGCAGGGCTCGAACCCATAAACCATGAGATCATGACCTGAGCCGAAGTCGGATGCTTAACCGATGGAGCCACCCAGGCGCCCCAACACGCCATTTTGAGCGATGAGTCTGCCATTGGGGTTGAGCAGGGTCCATGCCTTCGTGGAGGGTCAGGTCTGGCTGGGGACAGGCCTTTCAGGAATAAAGGCGTTACAGATCTTAAAAGGGCTGTGAAAGAAAGTGGTCCTCCATAGGAGAATGAGGTGAGGGGGCTCCCAAGTTGAGTTTTACTTATTTTGGTGGGGGGATGGGTTGGGAAGGACCTCATGAGGAAGTGACACTTCATCCTAGATGCAGGGGAAGGGGAGGGGCGCGGTGACAGGGGGAGGCAGGGAAGCTCTGGCAGGTTAGAGGAAGTGCAGTGAACTCTGTGTGGCTGGAGGGTGGGGGCTGGGAAGAGAGGAAGCTGTGAAGGGCCAGATTGGGCAGGGCTCTCGTGGACACGGCTGATCGCTTGGACAGTATTCAAAACGCAGTGAGAGATCACTGAGAGGTTTTAAGCAGGGGAATGGTATCCAATTTAAAAAAAGCCACTTTGGTTGTTGCGTGTCAACTGTATTGCCATTTGGGGGTGGGAGGGGTGGCAAGAGTGGGTGGAGGGAGCCAGAGGGTCAGGGATCCACCTGCCCCGGGACCCAGCTGGAGGCATCGGGGCCGGGACCGCAGGTTGGGGCCCTGGCACCTTGCTCTGTTCTTCACTCTCCGTGAGGACACACACACTCATGCTGGTGCCAGGTCCCATCTGCTTGCCTCTGTCACGGGGAGCCGTCTCCGCGACGGGTGTCGTCAACGGTTGCCGACCTACTAGCGAGGAGCAGGCAGAAGCTATTCTTGAACCTCCAGGGCTGAGCTTTCTCTAGAACAAATGTTTGAGTGACCCTTCCGTGGTGAAAGCTCCTCAACTGGATTAGCAAATGTGTTCTCGCAAGCTTCTAACACTCGGGAGCTGACGTGTGGCTTCTAGTGACAGTTTTGCTGCTGGGCCAGTATTTGTAGGGTAAAGGTGCTTGTTTCTATCAGAATCGGTTGGAAGATTTTTTAAAAAAAATTATTTAATGTTTATTTTTGAGAGAAAGACACAGAGTGTGAACGGGGGGGTGGGGGGTCAGAGAGAGAGGGAATCACCGAATTCAAAGCAGGCTCCAGGCTCTGAGCTGTCAGCACAGAGCTCGATGCGGGGGCTCGGACCCACAAACGATGAGCTCGAAGTTGGACGCTTAACCGACTGAGCCACCCCAGGAATGACTTACACTTTCATTGTTCGGCTTCATCGCTCCTTAACTGGAAGGGAGTTGTGTCCTTAACGTGACGTCCAGCGATTTAGATAGGACGGCGGGGACGCAAGCTGTGAACGGAGATAAGTGGGAGCACATCCGTGAGTGGTATTCGTGCAGACTTGTGAGTTTTGACTTGACCTTTTGTGCGATCTTGACATCACAGATCTTGGAATAGGATTCTTTTCCCCCTGCTAAGAGGTTAGAAATATCAGTGCTGTGTGTGTGTATTTGGCAGGCCCCAGACGACACTGCCTTTGTGAACTGCACCCTCGGGTTGGAGATCCGGGGTTGTGGGAGGAGAAAGACGTTTAGACCCAATGATTTTTAGGTAAGTTGATCACACCCAGCACTGCCAAACTCTCCTGAGAACCGCTGTGCCTCCTCTCCGGGGTCTCTGTGCCCGGGTGAGGACTAGCCACCTTCCGCAGCCCGCCTCCTTGGGCTGCGGGTGACTCAGGCTGGCGTCTGAGCTGGTGACGAGCTGTCCTGTCCGGTTATTTGCACAAGCTCAGGCTTTCATTTCTCACCCGCCGTCTTCCCGTCTTGTGAACATTTTCTGTGGGTCACCGAATTGACCATAAGATCATTTCATTTTACAGAAATGGAAACTCAGATTTATTATTAACACATTGTGCTTTTAAGCTCGGAGGGTAAGAGCCGTGAACTTCCCCCAAGGATTTCTCCCGAGTGTGGTTTTGGTCTAGCTGTGGTTATCTGAGGTGCGGATGCCTGAGCCCTCCCGGGCCTGCTTCATCCCAGTCTTTGGGTCCGGGGCTCAGGAATTTGCATCTTAAAATCGTATCTCCAAGGGGCACCTGGGTGACTCAGTCAGTTAAGCAAGAATTCTCCATTTTGGCTCAGGTCATGATCTTATGGTTCTGTTTGTGGGTTTGAGCCCCACGTCAGGTTCTGCACTGAGAGTGTGGAGCCTGCTTGGGATTCTCTCTTTACCTCTCTTTGCCCCTCCCCTCCCCTCCCCTCCCCTCCCCCCCCCTCTCTCTCAAAATAAATAAATAAACTTAAAAAAAAAAATTCTCTCCAGATAGGTATTTGCACTGAACGTTGGGAGCCACCTCCTTCACCTCTGAACTCTGGCCTGCACATCAGCACAGTGCTAGTGTTCAAGATACACCCCGTCAGAGAAATAGCAGAAGAATTTGTAGTTCGTCTTTACTAGTGCTAAAGCTTGACACAGGAGAAGGGGGCTCACAGGGCCCGGCCAGTGGACTTGCTAATGCAGAATTGGGCAGACTTAACACCCCCTCACCATGATGGTCAGCGCCATCATGGGCTTGGGTCTCCTCCCCCAGTCGAGGGAAGAGGGAAGGTGTCTATGTGGTGGGTCAGATGGAACCAGAGGAAGGGATTCGGCCTGGCGCCTTGGCTCCTTATCCACCCTCCAGGGGCATTTGTTGCCTGGCGGGGTGGGGAGCGCCAGCGAAGGGGAAGCAGCGGTTGGGTGCCCCTCCCCGAGAAAGGGGTTCCAGGGCTGGGAAGGCAGTCTGGCCCAGCCTCCGTATCTGAGAGAAAACCAGTGCCCAGGAAATATTTGAGGAAGGAGCGAAGAATTAGGAACCTTAGATTTTTCCAGTGCAAAGCATGTGTAGAACTACGGAAAAGCTTTGCTTTCTCCAGGTACAAGTAAGGTCATGGTTCCAGATACTCAGTGAAATCAGCACATAAGTGGTTGAGGATGTAGGAATTTATCTACGCCCAGGTAGCCTCTGAGCAGGAGAAACAGCCTATCCTTACTACTAACCAGAATAATTTATGTTGCAGATAATATGTCATCAGTTGATTTTTTTTTTTTTTTAATCCTTCCTGAATTTGATTGAAGTACATTTTTGAGTTTGGATGTTTGCTCCTGTATGTCAATCTTTATTTACAGGGAAGCCATCAGACATTTTTTGCTCTTTGTTGGGGAATCCCGTCGTCGTGAAAAGGATGAAATGATGTGCTCATGAGACGGGGTCTGGAAGTATGAAAAATTACTGTTTTACAGTTAGCTTTCCGTGTTCCCCTCTGATTGTTTGGAAGGATGTGACTCTGGTTCTGGTCACCCCAACGTCCTTGCCTGTGGCACAGAAAGAATGCTCCTTTCCTCATTAATGCTGTCAGTAGAAGCCGTTTCTCTCTCAGCCTCTAGATAATAGCTGCCTCTCTTACATTCAAGTATTTTTATTTTCTTTCTTCTTTCCCTTCCCCTTCCTCTTCCCCTCCCCTTCTCCTTTCCCCTTACCCCCTCCTCCTCCCTTTCCCCTCCCCTCCCCTATCCCTTTCCTTCCCTTCCCAGCAGCTGCTCCAAACTTACCATGAATGAGCCAAAGGAATACACCTGATGCTGGAGGCTGTGCCCCCCCCCCACAGCCCTTTGTGTCCTCTGATGTCCCTAACTAGCTCACTGCTTCTCATTCATGAAATGTTCCCTGGAGCACAACAAGAATTACAAAAAAGTTCCAAGAAACCTACAACTTGATATGCTTTATAAATTCACGTCTGTTCTGTTAGCACACGGATGTGTTCGTGGAACGTGTCGTTACCAACCTGGACGCGCTCTTGGCTTCTGCCCGGTGCACTTTCCATCACCCGCGTGTCCAGTGTTTTCCTCGCGCCCCCCTTGCGTGTAGGGTGAGGCTGGTGACTGAGCGTGTGCTGCCTGAAACACGTATGTACGGATACACGGAAGCTGAATTGGCGAAGCAAACTTGGCTTTTTATATTTTTTTTCCGTCTCATTTGCTGGTTTCACTGGCGGTTCTGCTTCATCAATGTGCTAAAACAACAGTTTGCATAGTCAGAACATGTTTTTCTTAGGACAGAGTAATTCCCTTTGGTGAAAAAAGAGTTCTCACAACTACTCTGTCCTTTTCTAGGCCTGTTCACCACTCTATAAACTTGTATTTCTTTTTAATTTCTTTTGTTTGAGAGAGAGAGAGAGAGAGAGAGAGAGAGTGTGTGTGTGTGTGTGTGTGTGTGTGTGTGTGTGTCTGTGTGTGTATGAGCAGGGGAGGGGCAGAGAGAGGGAATCCCAAGCAGGCTCTGCACTGCCAGATCCTGACAACGGGGCTCGAACTCCCGAACCCTGAGATCATGACCTGAGCCGAGATCAAGAATTGGGCGCTTAACCGACTGAGCCACCCAGGCACCCCTTGGTTTTGTTTCGTTGTTGTTGGTTTAGGTCAAACAATCTCTTCACCACATCTTCCAGAATTTCCTGAAATACCTATGCAGCCATAGGCCACTAGGCCAGAAGGGAAGCTGATTTCCTAATTTTCCAGCCGAGGAAACTACTGCTCCTTCCGCCTAAAATAACTGTTAGGCAGGATGCTGCTCCTTCTCTCCCACGAAGCCTTCTCCTCCTGCCAACGTGCTTCCCGTCTTCCAGCGCTGATTCCAGATCACCTTTGGCCCCCACTCTGGGCCAGGGCTTCTCTTGCAGATCCTGACTTCACCTCACTCCACTTGGTACACTCTCCTGGGGCCCCACCTCTGTATCCTTTCCTCAGTTTACACACTGCCTGGGCCCCTGCGTCCTCTTAAGGGCCTTTGAGATCCCTGTGGATGGGCTTTCTAAGCCACTGTTGCCTTTGCAGTCTTCCCTCTCTGGTCTGACCTCTGTGCTCCACCTTTCTCTTGTCCTACTCTCTCCGTGGTCTCGGTGGGACAGGGGTCTCAAACACCCGGGAGACCTTCCCAAATGCCAGGATAATTGGGGGGTATAGAGGGCAGGTGTGACTTATCTGTTGTAAAGGTGTCACGGCCATTCTGACTTCCCTGCCTGCTCCAGTCTGGACTCTCCCTGGATTCTGTTAGTTGTGTTGTGGCCTCACCTCCATGTTCAGGGCTCCCTTCATCAGCTGCTGCCACAGTGCCTTTGCACTCACTCCATACTCTTTAACTCCTGACCCCACTGATCTGCTGTCCTGGAGAACCTTGCCGTTTTCTTCTCCTAGCTGCAGAAAAATTCTGGTGAGGGTCACTAAGCTAAGTTGTGTGGCATTATAACAAGTGCATGCCGCTAACTTTGGGCTAGTTTTGAGACTTTGCAGGCCTGCCTGCCTGTCTTTTGTTACTGTCTGATTTCAGTCCTCTTAGCGGTTGGTTTGGCCCAGTGGTTCTAAATTCTAGCTGCACATTAGCATCACTGGGGGAGGTTTGCAACTTTATCGAAGACCTGGGGCTTGTGCCCAGAGGTCCCGATATCACTGGTCAGGGGCAGGCAGGACAGGCTTGGTGGGTGTGTTTAGAAGCTGCACAGGTGATTCTCTAAGAAGCCCGAGTTGAGAGACAAGGTCTATTCTTGTCTACTCTTACTTAGTCCTCCTATAAGAGGATTGCTGATCTTTTAAGATCTCTGCTGATCCCTTGAGGAAGAAATCTTCTTGACCACGTCTGACCCTTGCCTGCCTCCAGATCCCCGCCCCCCCCCGCGCCTCACCTGCTGTCTTCAGAATCTGGGCCCATGCCCCCTTTTCTGCACACACTGATATCAGCCACATTGGAGAATCCAAGTAAAAATGTCAATCTTGTGAAAGCAAGGGCAGAGAGGGGCTGGGGCGAAAATGAGGTACATACCAGGGGAAGTAAAGAGGGTGTCTGTCCTCTGATCTCCTTGCCAAGGGCTACCACTAGAGAAGGGGGAGATGGGCAGACCTAGCTTTCAGTCCTGACTCTGCTCCTCATTGGCCAGCTGTGGCTTCCCTCCCTCTTTAAGGAAATTCATCATGGTAACCACATCGGATTTTTGAGGATAGAGTAAGAGCTTAAAGTGCCCTTAGCACATGCCCAGCCCAGAGTGCTCAGCACGGTCCCCCCCTTTTTTTTCTTTTTAAGTTTGTTTATTTTGAGAGAGAGAGAGAATCCCAAGCAGGCTCTGCACTGACGACGGTGGGGCTTGGTCTGACGTGGGGCTCGATCTCAGGAATCACGAGATCATGACCTGAGCCGAAATCAAGAGTCAGACGCTTAACCATCTGAGCCCCAGGCACCCCTCAGCAGATGCTCCTTAAAACACGTCCTTTCCTACCTTCAAATTCAGGAAGATGTTCCCTTGGTGCAATAACATATAATATTTCACCCCCTGTTGAGTCCCTTTGTGCTTAAACATTCATTGCCATATTCTGCTCATGCTGTTTTAAGAAACTGCAGGTAATTTGAAGATGAGGACCAGGTAGGTTTTCAGTGTTTATGTACTCTAATCAAGTGATCGTGGTGTTTTCCACCAAGAGATGAAGAGATCAACCAGTATTTGTTAAAATTAAATTTAACCAAAGGAAGACTTACACTGTTTCAGGTACATGATCTCTAAGTGTCGTCCCCCGCCCCTCCCACCAACCCCTGGTTTTGGAGGGGAAGAAAAGAGGTGGGAATGACTCAGAGAAGTACAGACTTGGTGAATGAACACTAAACACTAACGTCTTTAATAGACGATGAAACAGGATTCCCACGTGTTAGGGTCCTAGGTGAGATTTGGATGTTACTTTAATTTTGCCTCTGTTATTTGGAGCAAATTACTTAATGCTTTAAAACAATTTTTTTTTTTTTAACATTTATTATTGAGAGACAGAGAAAGAGCATGGCCACGGGTGGGGCAGAGAGAGAGGGAGACCCAGAACCCGAAGCAGGCTCCAGGCTCAGCTGTCAGCACAGAGCCCGACGCGGGGCTCGAACTCACGGACCGCGAGATCATGACCTGACCTGAAGTCGGCCGCTTAACCAACTGAGCCACCCAGGCGCCGCCCCCCCTCTGGGGCATTATTTTTCTCCCGGACAGAATATAGAATGAGATGAGATGGATTTTAGATCCTCTCTGAGTACTGTGGTTCCAAGTGTCTGTCTGTGGTGAATGGGGTCTTCTGTTGCTTTGTCTTTTCCTGAAGTTTGCTGTCTGTAATAGGCTTTCCGCCTGTAACTTCTGCCTTCTAATTTTGAATGTATTTTAAGTGGTACAGCATGTGAGTACATTCTTGAAAAATACTCAACATAGCCCGTGGACGAGAAGGTGAAAGTGAGCCCTTCCGCGCCGTCTCCCCCAAAGCCGCCTGTTCTTCCTTTTGCCAGAGAGGTGAGCCAGTGTTCCCCAGTTTGGTGTAAAGCCTTTGAGACCTTTTTCTGTACATATCCATGCACGTGTGGTCCTTTGTGTTTTTATAGTATTCCCTGCTCCAGTGACGTTTGAACTTGAGCTAAATTTCAACCAGCGTTGGCTCCTGCTTACAGCTTTGTTTCCTTAAAATCCGTGCCTGGGAGTTGGTCAGGTCTTTGGGCTGTGTCGCCCTCTAGTGGTGGCTGACTTTGGTTTAAAGCGGCCATCCTGCTGTGGGCCTGGGGTGGTAAGGGTCAACAGGCTGGTGACAGCGTTGGCTGTTTTCAGTTGCTGCCGTCCTTTGGTGAGATCTGGAGTTACTGTCACCTTTCTCCTTGCAGCCTGCCTTTTGGGGGAGACTTCACATTGTAGGCAGCTGCTCAAGTGAGGCCTTGCTTGGGTACCTGGGATTAGGAGGCTCTACCTGACTGGTTTACCGCCCACCCCCAACCCAACTTAAAGTGGCGCCATCGATTACATGTAAGTGACTATTTGCCCTGGCTTTACTCCTTCGCCCTGACGAACACCAGACTGGCTGTCCCCGGAGGCCACCGCCTCCCTTCCAGTCTCCTCAAGGAGCAGTTTTTCCCTATCGCTGTTTCCCACCAAGCCATCTTCTTCCCTCTGTAAAACCTGAGCCCCGTTGGAACTTGCGTCGCCAACTGGAGCACCCCTTCACCCGCCTGCTTCCGTCCTTGCTTCCTGGGCAGCGCCCCCTGTTCACGGATGACCTCTTTGCCGCCTCAACCCCACCCCGCTCACCGTGCATGGAAACCTCAGCCCACGCGTTGATGATCCCCCGACCCAGGAACTTGGCCTCGCAAGTTCTTGACCTCCTCGGCTCCAGTGACCTCGCCCCGCCTCATCTTAACAACCCTGTTTAGATGCCGTCGTCCTGATCGGGATCAGAATCGTGATCTAAAGCATCTACTCTACGGTCTCACATTCCCAGGCTTCTACGTGAATCTGGCACTTCACGACTGAGAGTTCCGAAGACCTGTAACCAACCTGAGACCCTGACCAGCTCCACGTAGAGTCTCCACCCTGATTACTTGTGACAGCTCCCAGGGAGGTTCCCTGGGTGGCGGGGGGGGACGCCAGGCCTCCGTGCCCACACGCCGCTGTCCTGGGCAACCCTGCGAGGGACCCACCTCTGGTCAGACCCGCGTGTGCTCTGTTGTTAATCTGGGGATGTATTTGAGACATCGGTGCTCTCCTTCTGAGGCCCTTTCTTGTTCTCCGTGTCCCCCATTGGTCTGCATTTCTGCCAAATCACCCATCATTCCTTCGAAGTCGCCATCTGGTTCGTCCTTGGCTTCTAGACCTCTGAACGTTTGCAGGCTCCAGCGGTCTGCCTGCACCCTCCTTTTCCTTCCGCGTTGCCTCATGATGTTCCACGTAGCCCCGAGCTTTAAGCGCTCCCCGGAAGCTGCTGAGTCTCGAATTTGTGTTGTCCGCGTGGACTCCTTGCTTCTGAACGAGTAACGTGGAGAGCCAGCGAGCTCTGTGACCTTTCTGCTGGATGACCGGTGAGGTCTCAAAAGTCAGCACAGCCAAAGTAGAACTACTTCTGGTCCCTCCCACAGTGACTCCCTTCCCATCCCCCCGAGTCTCGCCCGTCCTCCTTAGACGGCGCCATCTCCTACCCAGTTTATCAAAGACCTACTTTCTCACCATCTCCCGTATTCCTCATCCAGTAGCCGGCACAAAACACTTGAGCATCTACTGTGCCAGGCACTATTCCAAGCATTTGAAAAAGAGTGTATTAACCTGTACGAGGGGAGCTGGTAATAACCTATTTTGCGGAGAAGAAAGCTCAGGCACAGAGAGGTTTAGTAGTTTTTCCATGGCCACAGATCTTCTGAGTGTTGGGTTCGGCTTTCCAGGTTTGGAGACCGGTATGGCCTGACAGTATTGGGTGTTACCACGATACAGTGCTGGGATTCCATGGATCAAAACCTTCCCTGGTCACTGTACTGTGGCTGAACAACACATTGAAATGCCAGAGCGTAAAAGGCAGTCTCTCCTGGATGTCGAGGGCAGCGATGCTTTTGTTTTTCCTGGTTGGTTGAGGCCTTTGGATCAGGGAGAACACTGTACTCCGTTAATGATTTCCTACCTACAGTAACCCGGTCTGCTGTGCACATCTAACACCGTGCGGTTCGTTCCGAGCTATGAAGCTCCTGTCATGCATGGACAAGATTTCTCTTACCGGAAGGGGAGGTTTCTCGCAGGGGGTTAGATTTTTCTAGTACGCGACTCAGATGACACCCGTGAGCGTTTAAGAAATCCGTGTGCTTGATCGTTTTATTGAACACGTATATGGGTTCTTGGCTCAGCCCAGATTGCTGATGGAGAAGGCCCCGTAAAAGTTGTCTGGCCAGTCGCTTGTGGTTCATTCCACAAGAGAGTAACCGAGGAGGCCACGCCTGCGGTAGCTCAGGCTTCTTAGGCCTTCAGTTCTCAGTTACCAGCAGTAGGGAAACAAAACAGTTGATTCAGAACGAGGAACAGAGTCCTTAGCCTCTGGCTTCAGCGTGCGCTGCCCTGAAATTCAAGAGTAGCTGTGTGCATCATGTCCTGGGATCAGGTAGAAGAAAGGAAACTCCTAGTTCATCTGGCTTATCATTTTGCTTCGTCATCTTCTCCTCCCTTCTGGAAGCTTCTCCACTTGCGCCACGCACCCGACTTAGTTTTGACTTTTCTCTCTGGCCCATTAGGTGTTACAGGTTTAAAGCGAGGATCCTAGTGGAAGAGAGGACCAACCAATGAGGACATTAAACTGTGTACGTGTGCGTTCTTAACGTAACTCTTGGAAAATTTGTCACAGGCAAGCCCCAACCCCCCAAATGGACCTTGTACCCCCAACAGGCCAGATTCATTCTGTGCACTTGTGGCTTCACTGTCATGTGCTTGCTTGAGTGTTGGCTGAACTGCTGACTGTAGAGCTTTTCCCCAAGCCGTGCTCTTGGAATTTTTGTTTCGTGTTATTTTAGGAACAGATGCTTCCTGGTCTCCCGTGTTGACTTGGAAACGTAGGATAGGTTGGAATGTTGTGGGAAGACCAATGTATTTGAACGTGTGTCTTCACAAGTTTGATCATATCACTCGAGGCACGTTCTCGTGCAAATATATTCTGAAAAGATGGGGGAAAACCTACACTTTCTGTTCTAAGACCAGCCCTCTTCCTTCTCTTTACCAGCAGAACCTTCCATTGGCCCTGCCTCCTTTTCCTCCCTGCTCTCTCTTCTCATTGCTGGAGCCGAGGGTTCAATGGAGACTAAGTAACTCTGAAAGCACCAGGTAAACGGGAGGAGCTGGAAATGAGATCTGTGGCTGGTTGGCCATGTCTCTAGGTTCACTTCTCCCTTACTGGAAGTTCTAAAAGCCTTTCAGCCTTATCCCCCCTTGTAGGCTGTTAACACTTAAAAGGGTTTTGATTCTCTGTTCTCCTTTGGTTTTTGCCCCCCACTGGAAAGGGAATGAGGAAAGAAAGACCTATGGGACTTCATAGGATGAATTAAATGTGGGGTGGCCACATAGGATGGATATAAGGGAGGTGGTATTTAAATGATTATTTTGCAGATGTGAATTTAGTATATATAGTACGATGATGGGGCGAATATTTTCCTTTTGGGTTGCAGCATAGCAAAAAGTACTTTAATAGGGTCATTCCTTTTGAATTTTTGTCAGGTAGGGCATTGATATGGTTACTCTGTTTGCGAGTGCTCTCAGTAATTTAGTGAATCTATCATAGTCTTCACTTTCCTCATCCGTCAGGTGGCATTATGATAGGATTTAACGTTACAAAATTTCTAAGAGTGAGTTAAGTACATGGTGCTCGGCAAATGGCAGGTGCCCAGACTGACCCCAGGTGCCTTTCCGAGTGGTTGAGGACTTTGAGCAGTTGATACTATTTTCTGGGTTTTTGGCTTTGTTTTGGTTTGACTTGTTTCTTGAAGATGATGAGCGTATCTGTGATTTGGACTCATTGTGAAAAATGTCAAAGTTCAAAGGCAGTCTGTGAAAAGTGATTTTTAACAGACATAGTAGCGAGAGGTTTATGAACCTTAATAGATTAAGAGATGAGACAAATCAGTTAGAAAGTCATTGTGGGGCGCCTGGGTGGCTCAGTCGGTTAAGCAGCCGACTTCGGCTCAGGTCGTGATCTCGAGGTCCGTGAGTTCAAGCCCCACGTTCGGGCTCTGTGCTGACAGCTCGGAGCCTGGAGCCTGTTTCAGATTCTGTGTCTCCCTCTCTCTGACCCTCCCCCGTTCATGCTCTGTCTCTCTCTGTCTCAAAAATAAATAAACGTTAAAAAAAAAAAAAAAGAATAACATTAAAAAAAAAAAAAAGAAAGTCATTAAACTCTAATAGCAGTACGAGTTGAGTCACATTTAGGAGGTTTGCCCTGGCTTTAGAAACCACGTGGTGCCTTCCAAAACCAGATGGAGGGACACTTTTCTCTGCGGATTTTGGCTATTCACGGTGTTACACGACTTCCCCCTCTTACATGTCTGATGTGTGGTGCTCCGTAAACATTTGTTGAGTGAACGAATGGAACGCGAGTAACCGCCAAGAGTCGGATGTCTTTCCTGATTTATTTGGGAGAATCCAGAGTTTTGACCGTGATGGAATTCTCATGGGTTTTTATGCCGAAGTGCTACTGTTTATTGAATACATTGAAGCTTTGAGGAGAGGGCTAATTAGGAGAATGAACTCCTGAAGTTTCTGTGCCTGTTGTTCTCCCTTGTCTAATGTTTGCCCAGCCCCAGTGTTTACAAAGGGTTTTCTCTGGCCCCGCATTGAATCTTGCCCCTGGGAGGTGGATGTCCCTTCCCTTGTATAGATGAGGTTGGAGCTCAGAGGAACATAAAGAAGCTTGTTGACAACTGATGTGCCAGATGATGTGGCTGGGTCAGGACTTGAATTCAGATCTTTTTACTTTAGATCGTATGGTCTCAGCATTAACCAGCGTGTGTGTGTGTGTGTGTGTGTGTGTGCATACACATGGAAAAAAGTGCATATATTTAAGTAGGGAGTTAAACTAAACTGCAAGTCCTTAATATACTGATACTCATAGTGAAGCAAACGTGATCTTTTTCCTTTCATGCACATAGTCTACCTTATGTATGTTTCATGATGATTAAAATGCTAACATCTTAAGCACTCACTCTGCTATTCTGTGTTCTAAGTGCTTTACACGTAGAGTGCGAGTTCCTTTAACAAGTCTCAGTATTAATTTTATCCTCTTCGGGGGGACAGGATTGTCAGGTAGAGAGAATTGAACTTCGTATTCTTAATTTTGCTGCCCTGTGTCGCTCAGATAAAGCAAGTCCATTTCCCAAGTGAAGTTTCAAAATGTCCTTTTCTTCCCACTTGGAACTAGCGATGTCCTGAGGGGACTGTGCCCTTTGGGTCCTCAAATCAAGGGTGTCCCACTGCCTGCCTACGTGTTTCCAGCTCCTTGACATCAGTGACCCCTTTCTGTGATGCCTGTCTGGACTGAGCCTCCAACAGTAGTATGTGATCAATCAGTGCTGTGGAATGAATGAATAAACGAGAAGTGAACTTTGTTGAGCCTTTCCAGAGACGAGGAGGGAAGGACTGATGATGTGGTTGATTTTCCCAGTGTCTTGAGTGCCTCGTGCTGTAGTCTAGTGACACTCTCTTACTCAGGGAATGCGCTTTTTAAACTGCAGTTTGCTGTAAACATGAGCATTTATGCCTCTTCTGAGAGGCAGAGCTGCGTTGTGTTTGTGGTGCCTTCTTTTTTCGTTTGCCCTTCTGATTATCAATTAACATTGAGGTGGAGGCCATCTGACCTTGAACTGGGAGATAAAAATCACTTTCTTTTCTTTTCTTTTTTTTTTTTTTTCCCAGAAGCTCTGTTAGTGCAGAGTGTGAAATTCCAAGTCTCGATCCGATCCGAGGCATTCTGCAAAAACTAACCTTTGGCATACTTGGCTGCAGCCAACCTCTTTCTAGTAAATTCCCCACTGGTTCTTGGCTTTTCTTCTGGAATTAACACATTTAGAAAGTTTTCTTCATTGGTATTCCTGGTGCATGGACTTGAATGTTTCTTCGCCCCTTGATTTGTAGAGTTGTTTTGTTCGTCTTTGGGTCACACAGCAAGAGTGAAGCCAGACCGAGTAGGGGAGTAATGGAAGCGGGTCCGCTGTAGGGACATCCCAGGTTATTCAGAGAGTCCTCGCCCGTTTCCTGAAGACGACACTGGATTTTCATTTGGCTCATTGGTATAAATGCCCCTCGTTTGGCCAGGAGCTAAGAGCTTGCCCTGCCCCCCACCCCCATGGCTAAACACTGGTAATTGTTGGACTGGGAAACCCAGTACTCCCTGCATCCACTAGGGACTCCAAGGGAGATTATAAATGTGGACTCCGTTTGAAGCTTTTTGTGTCTTAGAGGTAAAGCAAGTCAATAGTGAAGGGAGCAGCTCACACGCTGAGGGGGTTTCGTGTGTTTTCATTGTGGATGCTAATACCAGTTTTGGCTCTCCGTGGGAAGCAGTTTCCTACATTTAATCACTTGGCAAAGAAAGGGGGGATTGTTCTACGCGAACAGAGAAAGTGGGCTTTCAAGGCAGAATTTTCCTCTGGGTCCTGCCCCTGAGTGGGGAGGACTCTTCCCGAGTAAGCTGCTGGCAAAGTGGTCCTAACGACCAACGGGCTGCGTGTTCGGGGACCGGCACAGACGCTTGTCGGTGCGCTCCTCGGTGCCCTCTCCCCCCAGAAGTCAAGCCGGGCGTGGGGTGAGGTTCTGGGTCCTGAAGTGATTGTTTGCTGGCAGGAAGCTGGAGGAGAATGGACGGCTGGGAGCCTGTGGTCACAGTGGACAGTCACAGAGGGAGACCTCAAGAGGGTCTGAAGTAGCAAAGGGAGGGCTTACGGAATAGGGATTTAAGGAAACTTTTTAGGTTAAAGCGAAGGAGCAAGGGCATTCCAGAAGGACCCGGACAAGCTGAGGAAATAAACCACGGAGATGTTGGGCGTGTGAGGAGACGCTGTTCCAGACCCAGCTTCTGTTCTACTAGTTTCCTTTGGGCACATTTTCTTCCATTGACTCCCTCCCTCCCTCCAGTGTCACAGGAGAGGGTCGTGGGGCATGTTGGTGGACCGGGGCAGGATCCACATTCAGACTTGCAAGGAGGCTTTCTACTGTATGTTCTTTTTTTTTTTTTTTTTAATTTTTTTTAATGTTTATTTGTTTTTGAGACAGAGAGAGAGAGAGAGAGAGAGAGAGAGAGAGAGAAAGCAAGCAAGCAAGGGAGGGGCAGAGAGAGAGGGGGACACAGAATCTGAAGCAGGCTCCAGGCTCTAAGCTGTCAGCACAGAGCCCGATGAGGGGCTCGAACTCACAGACCATGAGATCATGACCTGAGCTCAAGTCTGGCGCTTAACCGACTGAGCCACCCAGGCACCCCTCTACTGTATGTTCTAATGTGTATGGCTTTCGCTCCACCTAAAGTTGAAAAATCCTAAGTCGGACCGTTGTGAGAACCATTGTAACTGTAAGTTGGGGACTTTATGTTTACGTTGAATTCAAGGGTAATAAGATGTCTGATCTGGCAAAAACAGTTACTTTCAGTAATGAGGCAATATTTGGTGGCTTTCAAAAAGCAAAGAGCACCTTGACTCTTAGGAGAGTTATACCCCAACGGGTGCAAGTTCCCCTCAAGGATGCAGGCTGTGCCCCGGGGTTAGCCTGGTGAGAGAACTGCACCCCTGTGACTCGTGGGCCATGTGACTCTTGTGGCTTCACTTGTCATTATAGGAAACTGGGTAACCGAACTCCAGATCGTACCCTCAACCCATCTGCAAGACCAGAGAAATGAGTTGTTTGTCGTTAAAGCAGTGGGGGGGTTGGGGGGGGGGGCCTCCCCTGTAAGAACAGGAGGTTCCGGAGGGCAGGGCAGGGAGGGTGTGCTGGCCTAGGGCTCTGTGGAAGCCTGAGTGGAGGAGGGAGGAGAGGGTGGGCACCGGTGGGATGTGGTCCTTTCTCTGGGAAAGGCCTCGAAAGCCGGGAAGAGAGGCTTGCAGTGGACAGGGGTGAGGACGATGTGGAGGGAAAGGGCGAGAGCCTCGAGATGCGTGTCTGTTTCCCACTTGTCAGAGGCGACCACTTTGATCTCCTGTGACCGCTTCTCGGAGCTTGTGTGTTTCCATGTGTCCTCAACACGATCTGGTTGCTTCTACTTGACTTTTCCAGCTGGATTCCTGTTCTGGAAGTTCGGGGCTTGCCCTTTCTCTCGTGCACACAGCCCCGGCCCTCCCTCATGCAGTAGGGTCCTGGTTCTGTGCCCTACCAGTCACGTGGGTTTTCCGTGTTTCCCTTGCGGTGACTCTGTGCGGACTGTGACCCGGGGACTGTGCTGTGACGTCGTCCCTGCACGACTCTGCCTTCTCCTGTCTCGTGCTGTGTTTCGTTTGCTTCAGGGTCCCCAGCTTTTCCCTCAGCATCGCAGACCCGCCAGGCGTTCTGTGCTGGTGAAGTCTGGACAGAGCCCTGTGTTGACGTTGCCCTGAGAATCCCCTTGGCTTCCCTCTGACCTTGGGGCCCCTGGGGGATGGCTCCTTTCTCTTCCTTGGTTTCCGACGCTTTCTGGCTTAGTGCTGCTCATTTCCTCTGTTCTGTCGATTTCATTAAGTAGGAGCCACTACACTGATTCCATAACCACGTGTTGTGGGCCATGTCGCTGAAAAACACCGAACTAGACGACCGCGAACAGTGATGCTGTAACACTGCTGGGGTGAATGCCCCTCCCCCCGTGCCTCCCCTTCTCCCCTTCCCTCCTCTCCACCCTCCTCTTTCCCCATTTCCCTTCCCCCTTCCCTCCCTCCCCCCTCCCCTTCTTCCCAGCTCCTTCCCCTTTCTTCTCCCCTCTGGGCCCCTCCCCTCCCCCTCCCTCCCCT